>NC_069712.1:23222089-23535243 GCF_027358585.1 Pangasianodon hypophthalmus
AATTGAACTGAACAGAAATTTTTCATGGAAAAATATTTCTTTTACAGATGTATGTGTCTAGACAACAGTTTAACCCTGACAATGCCCAACAATGACCACAAATGAGGAAGCCAATTTTAAGGCATCTCGGAACTCAACTTTTCTTGGAAAGACTATCACATCTAAAAGCACATTATTAAGTGATGCTGTGGAGCCCAGAAACTTTTAGTCATAGAACCTGCATGCTGCACTAGCCCGCTAGTCAACTTAACTAATGGCTGATGGCTGTTATTGAATATTTTGCCAGGATTGGCTACTTTAAAATAAAATACTGAAAAATATGTGGGTCCTAAACAAACTGTTGCCACAAGAGTAGGAAGCACACAATTGTCTAGAATGTGTTTGCATGCTGTAGTAATACAATTTTCCTTCACTGGAACTAAGAGGCCCAAACATGTTCCAGCACGACCATGCTCATGTGCACAAAGCAAGCTCTATGAAGACATGGCTTATGAAGTCTGGAGTGAAAGAACACGAGTGACCTGCACAGATCCCTGACCTCAACCCCACTGAACACTTTTGGGATGAATTGGAAAGCTGACTGCGCCTCAGGCCTCCTCACATGACATCAGTGCCTGACCTCACTAATGCTCTTGTGGCTGAATGAACACAAATCCCCACAGCCATGCTCTAAAATCTAGTGGAAAGCCTTCCCAGAAAAGTGGAAGTTATTATAACAGCAAAGGGAAGACCAGCACCGTGTTAATGCCTATGATTTTGGAATGGACACATATGGGTGTGACAGTCAGGTGTTCACATACTTTTGGCCATATTGTGCAGTTTGCTACAAGTTAAATGGCTGAT
This sequence comes from Pangasianodon hypophthalmus, assembly GCF_027358585.1. NCBI lineage: Eukaryota > Metazoa > Chordata > Actinopteri > Siluriformes > Pangasiidae > Pangasianodon > Pangasianodon hypophthalmus. Next base: position 23,222,933 of record NC_069712.1, read on the forward strand.
TAGTGTTATGGGATAACAAGCGGAAATGTAGACATTTCCAATTTGGATATTCATACATATTGACAGATCCTGGCATCTCAGTGATGATGAACCTGTAGAGATGTTAGATTCTTTGGCATTAACAGTACTATAAAGAATTTATTATTCTATATTATTTTTAATAGTTTAAAATGACACAATTAGTGGTACCAACAGTACATTCACAGCTGTTACATACCTGCATCGTGAGAGGCCAGAGCACGCAGCATCTTGCCAGCACTGCGGCGGGTCTGTCGCTCTTTGTTTCCCAGCAGCTCCATGAGCAGGTCTAGTGCCCCGGTCTCCTTGAAGACTCCCACCAGCGAGCCAATGCTTGCATAAGCGCTCAGGACGTGAATGGTGTGCGTGAGGCTAATGGCAAAATCGCTGTTTTTGGCCATCTGCTTCCGTGCTCGCTCAACAAGGTTTTTGACGTCTTCCTTCATGTCGCAGAGATCCACTTCATCGAAGGTGACGTCGGAGGGGAACTGGCCACTGGGTCTCGCCTTCTCCTCCTGCAGCGGTCGCTTTCCCAGTAGTGTAGGGCAGTTGGCGTACACGTCCTCAGTAGACATCCACATCAGGATATTCTCTGTCTTACTCTCTCCTGAAGTGCAGCCACCGGAGCTTCCCACGCCGGAGTTACCGCTACTGCTGCTGCCTCCTTCATTCCCACTGCTGCCTGAGCTGGAGCCATCATCCACGGCCTGCAGGCTCCAGCGGATCAGGTACTCCGTCTGGCCATCATGGGTACGTCTCTGACGGATCAGCTCCTCTGGGTAAGCCTGCTGTTTTGGACCAAGTTGAACCAGCAGGTTCCCATTGCGCCGCTCGCCCACCATGACAGCTGACAATTGAATAAAGACTCATATGTGGTAGGTGCTTATGGCATATTAAATGTGTGAATCAAATTACTCAAAACATACCAGTGTGTCTTAGCCTGGCACAGAGGCCAACTAAGTCCAGAAATCTACTTTTTAAAGCTACATTTTCACATGTCAGTTTATGCAGATTAAAGTGAGAGGATCAGGCATGAATGAGTAACAGGGATAAAGATACAGGGAGGTAGAACAAAACAACAGACTGAACTCATCAACTTAAACAATTCATTATATGAAAAAAAAAAACGTAAAGTAACACTGATTGAACACACATGAACATGTTGGGGATGCTTTCAATATCTAGCCAGCTAGCTACTTTAGACCTTTTTTTATTTATTTTTTTTAATTTAAAGAGTACTCTTAGCAAGCGCCTGGAGCCTGCTGTAATGCCAACTGGAACGTGACGTCACTGCTTTCAGGCAGTGCGGGTCAAGTGGCGAGTCACTGGGCGTTAACGTTAGCTGTCTACACTTCAGCTAATGAAACAGCACATTCTTTTCCTCTTAGTTCATGTTAAAAACACAGCCGTGAGAAACCCCGGGGCCTTGGAGCAAATGGTGCTCTACCCACTTCCACTTCGTCCAAGTGTCAATCGGTGCCAAGTTTCACTCTCGCACAAGCAGGAGGCAACTTAGCACCGGCTAACAAGTAACCTCTCACGCGCTCCCGGGAACACTGCTCACACGCGTTTATTAGATCATTAAAACTACGAGAAACAGTTTTCATCAGCGCTAACTCATTTCTCAGACTGACTGACTCTGATGCTGACTCACATCTAACTGATTCCCTCCTGAGCCACTCCCCCTCCTCGGTGCTAACACACCACCGCCTTTAGGGGCTGTCACAACTCTTTCTACTTAATACATGTATTAACATTAAATCTAATCCCCCATCATTGACGCTGGGAAACACTCTATAACAGCTCGGGTGTATGGCGAAGTGAATAGTGAGGGTTTAGGAGAGGAGTTGTTAAGGCGCAGGCGACCGCTACCTGTTAACTAGCGGACTAAGCTAGCTAGCTAGCTAACGGTTGTTAGCGCACGGTTACAGCGCGGCCTGACCAGTAGCTTAGCCAGGATGCTACATAAAATAAAACCCATAATTATCGTTTACCTCCAGTGTTACACGACTTCCGCGGCGTCACTACTTTCTCCCTCACTCGATGAGATTTTCTTCTCCGTGGTAATGTATCGTTGCCCAGCCTGAAAGCGTTGTCTTAACTTAGCTATTTGTTTTACCAGTAGAAATCTTATTCACCATATTTCCATCTACGCTTCTGGGTGAAGACTTATGGCTTTAACTTCCGCTCTAAGAGCGGAAGTGGAAACTGTTTTGAGCGGTGACATCAGAATGCTCCTAGTGGCTGAACAGGAGCGAGAAGCTTACCTCGTTAAACTTTTAAATGTAAACTCTTAAACCATTTTTAAATATTTAAACATTTATATTACCATTCCAGTGTCAATAAATTTTGGGTTACCTTCTGTGCAAAGTATTATCCACATAATAGCTCTGCTCCTGCTTATATTAGGTTTAAATCTGAGATTAATTATTGCATCAAGACTTTAAAGGTCCTCTATCTTCATTTGTTTATTATTCATGTGTCTATACAACACATTTCAAGTGACTCAAGTGAAAATCATGCCTAGGTGCCTTTCTCTGCCTCCCTGATTCAGAGCCAGTTTTCCCTGACATTATTTATTAATATTCATGAAGTACACCCCTACTGTTTATTAATATTCATTCTCTGTGAAACGGAAAACACGCCAATACAATTATAACTTGTAATTTGCCACCTCCAACCTGTAAAAGGCACAGAAAACGCCACCTCAGCTTGAACTTCTTGCTCGTGAACTTGGGGTAGGCTTCTCAGCTACAGACTCCTTCCCTGTTTATGGAGTGACATCAAATCAACATGGCTGCACACATCACAAGTACACTTCTTCCCTTTAGATAAGGCATACTGTATACACAAGTATTTGCTTTAGATCAGTCAACATACACATATATTCGGATGTTAAATCTAAAACACTGGCTATACAGATTGCTGTTTGAGAAGGAAAATATACATCACTCATCATAGTTAGTTGGCTAGTTTGCTGTGAACCTGGAGGTGTCCATTTTTTTTTCTGTTTTCGAATGTTCAAAATGACATCATTACAACCTGCAAATTACTCCTTACAAGACAAGTCAAATGCAGTAATAACCTGCTATGTAGATAGTGGCACAGCAGTGGTGATGGAGTGGTTTCCAAGATAGGCATCTAGACCTGCAGTATGTCTTTTTTAACAGGATATGTTTCTAAACTTTAACCCATTTAAAAACTGAATTGCTGGTTATGTATGTGGTCTTGTTTGCTAGCATTTCACCTGCGGCCTGCAAGTACCTACAGAACATAAACTTGTTGGCTTGGTTGGCAAGGCAAATCTTTACCCTACTGTGTGTTAAGTTGATAGAGTTTTCTGTCAGTTGAGAAGGAGACTGCCCCGTCAGCTGTGCTAACACTGGAGCTAACATTACCTGTAACCGGTGAAACACTAGATGCTGAGGGTGACTCATCAACCACTAAATGGGGCCTTTTCTCAGTTGACGACATGCCAAGTTGTTGACTTCTTTGACAGCCTACAACTGGCAATGCAATCACACGTGTGAGTGAATTAATATTTATCTTCACACAGAATATTTTTTTTAATTGCAAATGCAAGCAAAACTGTCACACGGTACAGCCCTGTCTCAGAGGCTGCAAGCTGCTATATGGGCCATTCTTACAATCTGGAGATTTTCTGACCAGCAAAATTCTAATTGTTTTTTCATATTCTGTTTGGAAATTGTGACTGTAATGAAATTCTTTTATATGAATAAACAATGTTCTTGTAAATTAATGACCTAGAGTGTGGAGGGAAACTCTGCTGGTGCTAGCTGAAATGGTCACTCAGTCTTAAAGCACCACTCTGAAAGCACTTATTCACAACTTTTTGTGATTTCAGAAATACAAGTTTTTAAAATAGCTAACTCCAATGGCATGAAATGGAGGCACAAACATTATTTTTAAATTACTTATATTAGTAAAAACATATTTTATTCTGCTAATTTACACACTTCATAGACCTCGTACCTCCACCAACAGGGGAAAAAACATTTTTTAAAACAATTTTCACAATATACTTCCTTCAAGACCATTTTTCTAACAAGAAAAACAATACATATCTACAACAATATGTGTAATATCAATTTCTGTGCAAGTTGGTGTTTTTTTTTTGCATCTATTTTAAATCATAAATTATATGAATTTGTATCGTGTAGTATCTGTCTTGTGTGTTATTGTATTTTTACTATTTTATTTATGCTTTTTCTTTCTTTTGCAGTGATGGCTTATGCTTATGTATAGTTTTTGTACCTCTTCTGCAATTAGATAAAAAAAAAAGGTTATGCTACTGTCATTAATTCCAGCCATGCATCTAACATTATTAAAATCTACATGTGCTAACTGCTGTGTCAAATACATAAAACCAAGACCATCAGCATCAATTCATCACAAAAAATAAATACCTGGTAAGCCCCAAACCAATAACAGCTCTGGGACAGTGTTATGAATAGATGAGACTTCAGTACTATTCAGACAAGATTAGATTTCTGGATTTCTGTGTGTACTATATACATCTCATATTATTACAAACTGCTTGGGTGTGGCTGTTGTGAGACACATTAAGTGTTTAATTGAAAGCAGGAAGCACTCAAGAACTTGCAGAAATAATAAAGGCAAAGAAGAGATGAAGGTGAAAAACAAGAGCTTTGGAGGTGGAGTACCTGCCTCATGGTTTGACTGAATGTAAAAAGCAGCCTATTCATAGGGCTGTGTATACTGGAATAAACAGACACACCTCTCAGCCAATTTTGTGGAAGCTACATTGCAATTATAACTTGCCAAGCTACTCATGATTTAAAATAGCTAAGCTAGCCAAACTACCCTGCTGATGAAGTAGCTAGCTACACTACAAGCTACTAAGAAAAAGTAGTTTACTAGTAGCTAACTAAGGAAAAGCAACTATGGCATTTTCATTTTATTGTGCAGCTACTTTATTGCACAAAATAAAATTTTACATGCATTGTACCTGTACCTGTAGTATATGCCATAACAAATACATTTCGCCTTTCCATTTATAAACCACTCTTAGTAAGAAACAGTTAACATTACTGAACTGTAAAATAGCAATCATCAGAAAAGCAACACTCCACTCACTCTTGGTTCAGTTTGTTTCTGAACATATCTAGCTAGCTAGTTTTGTCATGCTACACAATTACTCGGTGAAAAAAGTAGCTACTCTAAAATCTACATTATTTTGAAGAAATTCTCACTTAATCTGTTCACAATCTTTTCTGAAATGTAGAAAAATTTGATTATGAATTTGGAATATACTGAAGATTTTAAACCCTGTTATTATTGTTATTGTTGTAAGAAATGAATTATAGCATGTTACTTAGAACAACATCTTAATGTGTAATGAGTTTACTTAATGTCATGTTTTTAAACAATATTAGAATATGGTTTTGATGAATTTGGAGAAAATTTTGTTATTGAAAATTGATGCCATTAATAAGTATGCTATGAATAAATAACATTTTAAACAGAGTTTAGGATAAAAGTCCCAAAACAATGAAAAACTCACTCACTTTCAGTAACTGTTTTATCTTGATCAGTATCATGGTGGATCTGGAGTCTATCCCGGTAACACTGGGCACAAGGCAGGAGAACTCACCTTGAATGGGATGCCAGTCCATTACAGGACTTCATGCACACACACATTCACACCTGGGGGCAATGTAGTGCAGCCAATCCACCTACCTGCATGTTTTTGGACACGAGCAGGAAACTGGAGACCCTGGAGGAAACCCATGCGAGCACAGGGAAAACATACACAGAAACTCCATGCAAGCAGTAACCAGAGCTCAGGATCAAACCCAGGACCCTGGAGCTGTGAGATGGCAGCGCTTACCCACTGCACCACTGTGCCCTGAAAATGTGTCCCACTAAAAATAGTAGAAATATATTTCTTTTACGTGTAGATCTTTAAAACCTTGAGGATTTCAGAAATGTATCATGTGTTTGGGTATATGTTTTGCAAATGGAATGAAAGCTTGGACAAGACATCTTCTCCTTTAGGTCTAAGTTCTTCTTATCTAAGAAAGATCACTAGGTGGCAATATTACATTAAGTTAAGAGAGACACCAAACCAACCAAAGTTTGGGGGGAAATTTGATAGCCTAATTGATCTGATTAACCATTGTAATCAGACAAGGAGTTTTCTCACACATCATACTTTATATCTCTGTTGAGTTATATTTTTAATCAGTAGAACAAGATTACATGCACAGATGAAATGGTAAATGGTATTCCATAATATGGAATAAATTGGCTGCGACTTTCCTAACATGACGGCGCAGTGTGTTTAGGATGTCCCAGAGCAGATTGCCCTTTAGGACCAAGAGGAGGAAAGCGAGCACTAGAAATGTGTATATAATATATACTAGAAATATATATACACACATACATACATACATATGTATGTATGTGTGTGTATATATGTATATATATATATATATATATATATATATATATATATATATATACATATATATATGTGTGTGTGTGTGTGTGTGTGTGCTTATACATATACATACATATGTATACATATACATATATATATATATATATATATATATATATATATATATATATATATATATATATACACACACACACACACACACACACACACAGCCCCGACACCTTGGTTGAAGCGTGTTTGAAATGCAGGAGAGTGTGTAATACGTTGAAATAAATAAATAAATAAATAAACAAGCGCGAGTGTCACCATGCAGCATCCTCTACACCGCTTCCACACGAAAGGCGCGTCCACTCCATCTGGCTGATTTTCCTCCTCTTTTCACACCTCCTACACTTTGGATGGAGGTTTTGGGTTAATCTTCTGTGCATCAGGACGGACACAAGGCACAAACATCCGCGTGCGTTTTGAACGCGGAACGGCACGCGCTCGGCTCGGAAGGTAAGCGCTTGCTTTACCAGTCAGATCACGAACTTGTACAGCACATGAATGATTGCACCAAGATGCCGCCGATGCATAACAGCCTCCTGAAGCCAGGTCGATCTGCTTTACGTGCTTCCAAAGGTTAGAGACGATTGCTTTTGCATATAGACGTTAGTTCATTCATAGCATTGGCAATTTTACGCATAACTGAATGTTGTCCAGACAGCTGGCAGGTGTAGGAACCTATTAGTAATCTTATTTCAGTTTTTCTGTCTTTCCTCCTGGAAGCTTACAGTGGAGTACCTTGGACAGCTCTCACTGCGGCCCCAACACGCCTGAGAGTCTGATCAAAATACTTAACCAAAAATACTAGAAATAAATTCCCTGTCTGCTGTTTGCATGCATCCTTTTTTAATGAATCATTTGGTGCAACTATGAATCTACCTACTAGCCTATTCATATACTTTCAAAGTAATGTACTATAGTCACAAAAACTTTCTATTCAAAAGGATTGTTGCTATTTGTATTTGTATTAACCCTTTGTAGTCTCAGCTTACTATTTAGTGATTCATTGTAAATCATATTATTCAATAACTATACTCATTTAAAAAAAAACCTTCATAAAGGGTTATTGTGATGTGTTGCTTTCCGTCAAGGTTTTATTTGGAACCTTTTCTGTTGCATAACATATAACCTTTTAGAGTTTCCCAGAGAGGGATAAACAAAACAATCTATAGGGTGCTAGACAGAACCTTTTATTCTAAGAGTGTATAGTGTTACTAAACAGAAAAAGGGATTGTAATTACGTAAGTAAGCACTGTGAGTCTGGACTCACCAAGTACACACTACGACACCAGATAAATGTTGTGTAAAGAATAATGTTAATCATTGTCAGCATAAATAGGTCACACATCAACATTTGTTTTATTAGTGATGATATACTGTAGATATTGGATTATATTAAAACACTCCAATGCGTCATGAGGTCAGAGAATAAACTGAAAGAGAGGTAGAACTACTACTAGAGATATTATTTGATGAGCGTGGGATATCTGAACACACAGTGAACAACCCTATCAAGCAACAGAAGAATAGGTTTGTTGCATTACTGTGAATAACAATACAGAGACTCTGGCATACAGTCAAAGCTGACGGAGAGCAGACCACCACATCTGACATAAGCCAGTGATTATATTAAGTACTGCAGGTGTAATATTTACAATGAAACTAAATTAAGCACTCATCCTGTTGACAAGGTCTATGTTCATGGGCGTTTAATAATTGCTAAATCCGTTGGTTTTGCTTTAAAATCGTAGTTACAGCTCACTTGTGAACATATTCACTATATGTGCTCTATACCAAAGGAATCAAATATTGTGGTCTACACAGTGAATATGTCCAGAAGCTATTAATACCATTTGGCAATTTCTAAATATAGTCCTCCTGGATGACTAGCTTTTGATAGGACAGAATTGTGGAATATTTATGCATACAATACTGAGATCCAGCCTCCATATCTTGTCTCCGTATCTTGAGCAGTAGATGCTGTCAGAGGGAATTGAACAAGCAGCAAAAGCCAGTTTCTGTTCTGTTACCACCACACAAAAATAAAATCGGCACAGCTCTTACTACTGTCTATCTTAGTAGTTAGTTCTTTTTAATGTACTTATCTTGACTATGTATACAGAATAAATGCACTGTATTTTGCTTTTTATGAGCCAACCTTGGTATTCAGGAGGCTCACTGACTCATCCTTATGATCTGCCATTAATCACATTGGTATGCTGCAAGTGGGAGATAATATGAGTATTACAGCTATTTTGAATTAGGTCTAAGAATTGGTTAAGAATTTGACACGACATGTTTGCAGTGCACTAGATGAAAAATAAGGCTTACGTGGTGTGCATTGGGGGAACAAGAGAACATCTCTTAGCCTAGAGAAAGGGTTTTCTTGCTGAACGTAGCAGAAAAGTGTGTGTATACATCCCCTGGAACAGGGTCATACAGTTTTAGATTATCCTGAGGCACAGAGAGAAGAATCGATGACTCAAGGATGTATGACAGTTTGTACAGCAGAATTCACATGAAGGGTTAGTCCACTGTTTATTGAAACACTTCAATCAAGATAAATAGTTTTAAATACCATCATATTATTTACAAAATAGATTATATAGTCAACCACACAACAGGATCCATTTTTGCATTTCAGTGTTTTTGTAATGAATCATTTAAAGAAAATGGATAAATAAAATAAAGTCATTTTCATAAATATGGGAGGCATTACAACACTGAATTGTTATCTTGTGCACTGATGTGAGGTAATACACTAACCTTATTTAACAAATACAGTTATTAGTCACTAGCATATCTATATAGCAGTATGAAAATACTGATCATGGGCAGTCCTGATTATTCAGTTATAGACAGATTCAAAGCACAACTTCTTAAATTCTTAAGAATCTCCATTATAACTAAGACAATAGATAATTTATGTTAAGCCAATAGATGTATGAATGTGTTGGATGTGAATGTGAATGTATATATATGTACATGAATGTGGATGTATGTGTTGATCCTGGGGCCTCATTTATAAAGATATAAAAGAATTGCATAAAAGAATTCTAAATGTGGATGTATGAGCGGTCCTACAGAACAATCCGATTTATAGAACTTAGACATGCATAGAAAAATATTCCTAAGTCCTTTTTATAAATATTGATTTGTATGTCACTTTTTTAATATAAAAACAAATTGGAATGTAAGAGGAAATTTGATTGTACTTACATTTTCACAAATGAGGCCCTGGGGCTTGTGGTAGCCTTGTGATAAGGAAAGACTCTTGACTTTATGTAATTTGGTAATTTGGTAATTTGGTATGTGTTTTTTGGTAACAAAAAATTTCTTAGCAATTGAATGGATCATGAATATTAAATGAAAAGCTATAATTCTAAATTCTAATTCTTATTGACCCTATTTGCTGTGTTTCTATGTAGGAGAGAAGAGGGCAATGCTTCCACCTCATGTTTCTTCTCATGGATCACTCATGAGGCAAACTAGTGGCTGGACAGGGACCGTCCTAAGCATCAGCGTTCACTAGGCCAGAATGGAAGCAGGGCTCAGAACTGCCCCTAGAGCAGAAGAGGAGAAAGATCCACTTGCTCAGAGAAAGTTGTCAACAGCAGGTGGTGGTGACCTGGGGCCTGAGTGCTGCAAATGCAACGGTCTGATCAACACCCGAAGCGTAATGGTGGAGACCAAGGAAGGACGGGTGTCAGTGTACTCGGCCCCACAGTATCAGGGCCACGTGGTGGTCAATTATTCCCCCGAGCATGCGGGTCAGGACAGAAATGGGACACGGATAAGTGGGCACCATCCGCAACTGCTCAACCCCAGTGCCTTGCCCCAGGCTCTGGACCCTTTTTATAAGCCCAACCTCATCGTGTACCCAGAAGGAGTTCTGAGAGTGTGGGGGGAGGGAAGTGACTGCTGTGAGACCACGTTCATTGAGGACATGGCTCCTGCTAACTCCGCTGCTACAGTCACTAAAGATGGGCTCATGCTCACTGAAAACAAATTCCTGGATTTATCTATGGAGGATACCAAGATTCATACACTGTCCTACGATGTGGATGATGACGATGAGTTTCAAGAGCTGGAGGTAGGATTTGGACATTTGTCATTGTTGTAATCTGCAAACTTAACGATGATAAAACTGTTTATTTATATAGCACATGACATAGCATATAACGTTTATTTACACAGCACCTTACAGTGAGTGAAAACCAATACAGATAACAAACACAAATATACACATATAGACACAAATATAAACCTAAAAAGTGGAGCAGTAGCTTACAGTTTCAGGGTGAAGACAGAGTGTGATTTAAGTAGATTCAAAACAAGTATTGACAATACTGGGAAGTGTGTGAGATTTTTGCAGTTGATTCATAAGCTTTTGCAAATAACATATTTTTTTCAGCATTTTTTTCTGCACTGTAGTAACTTGTAATTTGTCATCATTTCTTTCTCACCCCCAGTCTTGTTTCACTGGGAGCAGATTTCTTGAAACCTATCCACATGCTTGGCTATGAGCTTGTGTGTGTGTGTGTGTGTGTGTGTGTATGTGTGTGTGTGAGTGTGAGTGTGTTTGAGTATATGGAAGAAAGGGGAGGGATCTGAGTGTAGAGGCAGTCTGGACAGCCAGTTTCCTGCTGTTTCCAACCTGTCTAGGCCACCTGTTCCGAGACTGCTGCACATTCTGCAGATCTCTGTGTGGTGACAATAATGCTTGGAGAGGAAAGAGGCATCCAGATGCGCTGTGGTTTACCCAGGCTGTGATCTGTTCACTGTCACCAAATAACCTCTAAAAAACCTTGAACTGATGTTCAAAAGAGCATCACATGCAGAACCTGCTGGTATTCACACTGACATCTAATACTCACATGCAGTGTTTTGTCCTCTGCTCTCAAAGCTTTTGTAGTCATGTGCAAAATTACCATCAGTAGAAGAAAGGACTTTAATTGTACTTCAGAATGATTTTATAACAATGCCTGATGTACAATACCTTATGTCTTAAGGGGACATTGATACGCTATGGAACCTTTGTATAGTGAATCCTAACATACAAGTTAAAAATATGTAAACAAAGCAGAATAGTATTTAACTTATTGAAGTGTAATCATTCTCATAATATGTGAAAACACAACATCACTGTGAATTATTTTGTAGTGCCTGAAGTCAAATTGTATTCTTTCAAAAGCCTATTTCAAAACACATAGATTTTTTTTTTTTTTACTGAATGTTGGGCTGCATGACCCCCACTGGAATTAGTTAACATTGTTTTGAAATACTTATATAATTGATCGGCATGTGTTTAAAGGGTAATGTTGATGTCATGCTGTTCTCATTACATTCTAATGTAATTTATTAATTGACCTGGCCTACCTTTAATTCACTGCCACTGATAGCTGGGAATCTATTAATAGTAACGTACTGGTGCAGTATTGAATGGTTTATGTGTTTTCCTTACTACCACTGTACCCTAATGCAGAATGTTTTTCCAATACTTAAATAGACATGATTAGAGATGAAGGACTGATAAAGAGCCTGCTTGGTTTTTATATTAATGTAATATATTGTGACATGAACCGACTACCTATATTGACAACAATCAATTACATAAGCACAAATAAAATGTGTATATATGATTTCAGAGCACTGTTATATGGATGTATTCATCCTTATGTAGAGACATATAAATTATATTCAAATAAATTATATGCGATGCCTGGAGGTTTATCAGGGGAAAATAGGACTGCATGATTGCATATGTATACATTCTGATATTGAGCCTTTTATCTCTCATGAATACATATGAATACATAATTCACCCTCTTCTCATGTTGAGTGGGCAACAGTAATATTCATCCTTTACATATACTTTCAAGGACAGATTAATGATTTTCATAATGAAAAAAATGAAAATCTCATTATACTGTCCAACAGAAATACTCCATTATTTTACTCACTGTTTGAGTGTCTTGAATGATTTATGTAATATACTGCTCACCGTTTTCATGGACCAAGTGCTCCTGATCGCCACTCTGAACAGATTGTATTGGACTAGTCTACATAGCACTGCTACAGGTACAGGTCGCTCTCAATACTGAAAGTTCCTTACATCCTTTAAAATATTATATGGATTTAGGATGTGTTTAGATATTGTTTATAAAAATATAAATTTGAAGTTCATTTTGGCATTCACTTAATGAAGCAATTACCATTCATGGTATGCAGCCTCACTTGTGAATCTAGAGTTAATGCAATGTCATTCCTCTCCATGACACACTGCACTGAATAAGACGTGGCAGTTTGCTAGTTCTGTGTGCAGTATCATCTCAGAATATAATTTACAGTGGTTTTGAAAAAACAATGCTGGTCCAAGGCAATAAATTAATTCCTCTTTTAAGTATGCTTGGACCACATTCTACCTTACTTGCATTTACATAAATAAATATAAATGTACATATAAATATTATGTGGGTAATCCAAAAGAAGAAATCAAAAGAAGAGGTCAGTGTAAAAGATGATGGCTTATTAATTAAAACCCGATTTATTAAAATTAATACACGGTTTGTGGCAGCTTTATGTAAGTTCCAGTTACATAAACTGGTGTACATAATAAGCTGTGTGACAGGATCATTGGCCTTACACTGAACCCTAGTGTCTCAGCCTACTAATGATAATTGTGGTTTATTTAATATTTTATTATTGTCTGTTATATGCCATCTCTTCCTTTGGGCTTCAGACTGGGTGATGATTCTGTTTATGCAGATACCAAACAGTGCTTTTAAAAATATATCTAATGTAACAAGTGTAAGGCTTTTACGCACATCTGTTAAAAAAAACAAGATGGAAATTCAGTTGGTATGTACGTAAACACTGCTTGCTTTCGATTTCTTTCTCACTGATACATTTTCCTGTGTTTATGTGGGGGTTGGTGTAAAATCCCCCACGCTGTTACTGGTCTTCATTGTCTCTTCCTCTGCAACATGTTTCCATAATATTCCAAAGATTATGTTGCCATGGCACATACAGTATGGCCCAGAACTAAACAGTGTTGTATAATCGAGAGAGCAAGAGAGAGAGAGAGAGAAAGAGAGAGAGAGAGAGAGAGAGAGAATCATTGTCCACTATGTTCCTGTCTGTGAACATATGCAAAAGGACATCTTGGTACAAATTGGTGGCAAGAAAAGCATGTGGTGCAAGCTGTTTCGGCCTAGACATGGAAACGGTAAGGTGAAAGCAACAACAGCCATCTGGATTTCTCAGATAAATCACATATACACATATACTATCACTGGCACAAATACAGTTTGAGGCCTTCCTCTCTGGACAGACCAACTGGGTGCCTTATAGGACGTAGCCAAGTCTTATAAAGTAATAGTATTTCCCAGGGATCAGTGCTTGGCCCTGTAATCTTCTCATAGTACACAACCTCTCTAGGTCCGATCATCAATCACACAGCTTACCCTTCAATAGCTATGGAAATCACACTGTGTTCTACCTGTCTTTCCCTCTGGACAATGCTATGATCTTAACAAGAATTTCAGCCTGCTTCATCAACACTGCAGTCTTGATGAAAGAACGCCACCTTTAACTCAACTTCACAAAGAGCAAGCTTCTTGTTTTCTTGGCTTGCCTTCCTGCATACACTGTGAAGCAGGTGATGGTTCACAGATGGTTCAAAATGCAGTCGACTGACTGGTCTTCCATGTCATACCTCTCCTCATCTCTCTATATTGGTTCCAAGTAGGTACTTGCATTAAGATCATCTTCAGGGCTATCACTGGAACAGCGCCTACCCACTTGTAGTCACCCATACAACTCAGTGTTCCATGATCTGTGGCTGAACATCATCTGGAATTATGTTCATTGCATGGCTTATTGTCTCATTCTTTGTAAAACACTTCTTATACATGTTCCTCAGTGATTGAATGAGCTCCCTACCATGCTGGTCTTGCAGGATCTCTTGCAATCCTCAATAGTATTAATGTTGTCTGTCACAAGATTTTTGCTTGAATTACTCTTGCCTCATGTTTAAGTTGCTTAGGATAAAGTGTTTGCCAAACAAATAAATGTAAATGATTAGAGGGATGTAACTTTAGTATCATTCCTGAGTGTCTTCGGAATGGACAACCACCATTCAAGATATTATATGACAGGCATCTTCAAAAGTAGATTACATTTCTATTCTAAAATAGATTATCTTTCCCTTTAATTAGAGCCATAATTTCCAATGTCACACTCAATGGTTATTTGAACAGCCAGTTATTCTATTGTTTGGGAGGTGCAATATGGCAAATTTAAATATGATATACTTTAGGGAATAACGCAGATGTTTCTACAGCACAGCTGAATAAACAGTTATTGGAATGTGCTAAATGTGCTGTGCTAAATGTGCATCTGAAAAGTAGTGACAGTGGTTTCACGTCAGTGTCAACTCATCAGACTTAGAAATAGAAGATATTAGAGAAATCAAATATTAGCCAATAGGCTGATGTTTTCTTTGGCTTGGAAAGAAAACAAGATTGTAAAGAATTCAAATAAAGTAGAATAACCTGCCCTCGATTAGATGTCTACTCTGTTTAGCATTCCTTGTGTCTTTGTGTACTTTCTGCAGAGTGAATACTCAAGTGACTCAGAGAGTGAGGACAACTTCCTGATGATGCCCCCTCGAGACCACCTGGGCCTCAGCGTCTTTTCAATGCTGTGCTGCTTCTGGCCCCTGGGCATCGCCGCCTTCTACCTGTCTCATGAGGTAAAGATCTCTCAACACCTGCTCCTCATAGCACAGAGATAGCACAGAGATATCAAAACTCATTACTGTTTATTGACATTGAAGATTATTGGGGCAAAGATGAAATCCTTAATGAGCCTTATATATATATATATATATATATATATATATATATATATATATATATATATATATGTGTGTGTGTGTGTGTGTGTGTGTGTGTGTGTGTGTATAATGCATGTCTAATTTACAACTGATTTACAACTGTAAAACCAACTACACCAATACAAGATAAGGATTCATGGGTACATTTTCCTGTCCAACAAAGGTGACTTCTTCTTACTGCACCATTAAGTGGGTTTTTAGTCCTCTGTGATGTACACTCTGGAGTACAGCACAAAGGAAAAGGAGAAGTGGCACTTGTGGTTCCAAGAGAATGCATCTCACATCTTTATTTTATTGTTCAAATAGTGCTGCTCTTTTTAACACAGATAAATTATGAATAGAGTGTTAGTGAAACCTAGTGAAAGAAAACTACTACTTTGTACTTCTTTGTTTGCATTTGAGACAGGTCATTATGTTTGCATTGGGAAAAATTGCCCTGACTTCTTATTTAAATGCTGACTTTAAAAACAGTAAGCATCTCAGCAGCATCTAACTTGCTCTCATCAAATCACGACTCAACACCTTCAGCTCCCTAATTCTCCATATGGAAGAAAAAAAAAGTTTACTCAGCCTGGTCCTAGCTACTAAGCCCACGCCAAAATCAATTCCCTTAAACCCCCTATGAATCCTCTGAGCTTATCTCACACCCCGGAATGGAAAGAGAACAGGTTCTCTGAAATATTTTGGAAGCCAACATATTTCTGCAAAGCAGTGTACCATAGTATGTGAACAATTTATTTGTATACCTGAAATTTTGGATTACCACAGAAGAGCAATAAAAATATCATTTGATACCTGCTTTTATGTCTAGTGGACATGACATAAGACTACATTTAAAATCCCAGAATTGCTGTACTGCTCACATTACACAACACTTATTGCTTGCAGGCTGTTGTTTTCTCAGCGTAGCAGTGTGCACACTAAACAGTCAAGTGCAGAGGAGGCTCCCACATGCACTGCATGATCTTTCACATGCAGAGATCCCTGACAAACAGATCCTGAAAATAAAATTGTCACACAAAAATAAATGCAATAGATAATCAAAAATAAGCAGGAGAGATTGGGGATGTATCCTCCATTTCCTGGTTACACAGACCGGAAGAGTCATTGATGGTGTTCTAGTTTATTACTGATCATTTCAATCATTCTGGAAAAATATCAGGGTGTATACAGTATACCTGCTTGAAAACTAAATAACTTGCATTGCAGCATTGCAGCACTGCTCACACTTAACTGTGGAACATGTTTGGATCCTGATTAGTTTCAGAAATAGGTGGCAGCCTGGGAAAACCTGTCCCCTGTCACTGAACTGTAAAACCAGCCAAAATGAAGAAAAATCAGGTGTTTTGTATTTCTGCCAATAAAATACTTTGACAAGAAAACAAATTTCCCCAAAATGATTTGGAAATGTTTTTATTTGGGTTACTTTCTAACCTTGCCTTAGTTGTTTGCCAGCAAAGATCATACTGGTTTAGGAATCATTTTAACAAACATGGCAGTAAGAACAGAATGCATAAGGATGTCTAAAACCTTGCTAGCTAAGTGTGCTTTGCTCACACAATGAATGTCAGGCTCTGAGCAAGTTGTCGAATAGCTACATGGCATACCAAAATGTACATAAGCCTAATCAATTCAGTTCGTAATCAGATACCGTCTGTTGAAATGTCCGTGATACACACAGATGTACAGGTTACAGCGCACAAAGCTTTAAAATGTTTAAATGACCTAAGACATAAACAAATTTACATAAAACAAAATTATCCAGCAGACAGACAGACCTGAATGAATTAATCAGTTTCCCTACCAATTAGCATGAACAAAGGTCAGTCAACTGAAATGACAATGATGAGGCTTGTGTTTAAATGCCGTAGATGGCTTTTACCTCAGGTGATGAGATGTAGATGATGCTGATAATCAAGAAAGATAACTAATTTCCCACACTGGCAGTAATGTTTTCCATAGGTAGATTAGGTAGAGGTATGTGGGGCATTTGCTTACCTGTCATCTCAGGTTGATATTAAATCAGGTTAAGATCATTCCAACTGACATAATATAGTGATGAACAGTTTATAGTGTAAAAGTATTGATTTTTACTAAGCTACAAATGTCTGCCTTTTTAAAATAAGGGAAAATATTATTAAACTTTAAATGACTGCTGGATAGGCAGAACGTCTGTTGCTTTTAAACAATTAGAATTGAACCATTAAATGCAATTTACTCTCTTTTTACTTCTAGGGATAACCAGACTTTACAATGCTATAACTTTACTTGTGATTTCATTTCAATTTCAGGTTCTGAAAACTACATACGTCAAAATTGCACCATATGAAGGTTTTTCCCAGGCTGCTAGACATAAATCACTTATAGTCACACAGACTTTTTTGCAGCACTTTTCAAAACTTTAGGGCAATATGTCTTACAAAGAGTCAGCTAGATATTTCATTTGAACAGCTTGTTCCTGTTTATAACAGGTTCTGCTCAGAATATCAACAAGATTCCTCCATAACAACCTGATTTTCTTTTTTAATTGTGTATGTTACAGCCTCATTTTTATAGATGTGCACATTTATAGAGATTTATGAAAAAAATAACATCAAACAAATTCTCAAATTCTCAGTTACGGAGAAAGAGGCCTTGGAAATGCTATTTCTTCATATGTATATATGAACTGCAGCAATCTGTTTTTGCTAATCCTCTGTGCATAATCTGATTTACTGGTTTTAGAGCATGCTCTATGAGTAAACTCTTTATGTAATATTTTGGCTTGGGAATGTGCAAGAGTGGGCTTCGTAAGGCGTGAGCTGTGAAAAATACCTTCCATGGACATTGAATGGATGCATTAAAAACAAAGCAGTTCACACTTTACATGTATATACATAGAGCCGTGGGTGTTCTCACACTTATTTGTTCAGGAGAGATTTACACTGGCCTATTTCATTACTTTATATAGATCATTATAACATTTAAAATAATGTCAACACCAATAATCATCATGTAATATTATTTTGTGTGATGTACTTCATTCACTCTTTCATCTTCAGTAACTTTTTTATTAGGCTTGCGGTTAGGCGGTTAGGTGGATCCTTAGAACACGGAGCATGAGGAATACATTCAGGATGGGACTCCAATCCATCACTGGGCTCCATGCACATGCAATCACATACTCATTCAGACCTAGGGGAAATTTATAATAGCCAATCCACCTACTGGCATATTTTATTGGAGGTGGAAGGAAACCAGAGAACCTGGATGGAACCCCAGGGACATAGGCAGAACATTCAAAACTCCATGCAGACAGTAACCTAAGCTCAGGATTGATAAATCTTTAAACCGCGAACCCTAGAACTGTGAGGTGACAACACTACCAACTATTCCACCATGAAGCATGTACTTTATGCTTTGTAATAATATACCATGTATGTAATAATATATCCAGCTCCTCCTCATATTCAGTGTTAGAGATACACTAAACCTACTGCTTCATCTTTGGAGCATGTTTTCTCCCTTATATTATCATTCATCTTTGCCTTGTATCTCCACTACTGAGCCATTGTTAATCAGGTTTGCTTTGATTTAGTGTTAATCTGGCATACTTAAAGTAAAACAGTAATTACAAGAGTTCCTCATCTGGCCAGAACAATAGAATTGTTAATCTTATTTGCATAGTAAGTGCCTACTTATTCCTCAAGGAACAGAAATTCAAGAATATTTTCTGTATGAACCCAGCTTCATTTGCTGTTATTGTTCAAGGCTGGTAAGAAAAGAATTTTTAAATCTGCCATCTGTAGGCTATTCATATTAAAGTTTCATAATAAAGCCCACAATACCTGTCTGATTTAAGACAGGCATTAGTGTATAGTGAAGAGACAAACCAATCCCTTAAAACACTATGCATCTCACCTTACCAGTGCATACACCACAGGCTACAGGTTTGGGAGTAACAGTTACTCTGCAAAAATATTAAGGAGAACTGTATTTTTTCAAGAGTAAATATGCAGTGAAATGTAAACAGAAATGATGTACAACTGATTCTCAGTCAGTTGTACAGTCTCCTGCTTTACCTTTAATGTCTGCCTTGCATATTATAGGAAGCTGGTGTGTTGCTGTTATTGCATTTCAGGCCATTATAAGTTCTTAATGTCTTTTATTGACTGGTCGGACCCACAGGTGGTGAGAGATCCGGTGACTGTTGAGAACCTGTATATGTGTTACATATACTATATGGCCAAAAGTTAGTGGGCACATGACCTTCCAAAAGATATGTGGGTCTTCGCTAAACTGTTGCCACAATGTTGGAAGCACACAATTGTACAGAATGTCTTTGTATGCTACGGCATTACAATTTCCCTTCACTGACTCTAAGAGACCTAGTCCAGACATGTACCAGCATGACACTGAGGTCCATGAAGACATGATTTGCCAAGGAAGGAGTGGAAGAACTCGAGTGGTCTGCACAGAGCCCTGACCTCAACCCCACTGAGCACCTTTGGGATGAATCGGAATGCCGCCTCCATGTTAGACCTCCTCGCCTGACATGGCACCAATGCACTAATGCTCTTGTGGCTAAATGGGCAAATCCCCAGTCACGCTACAAAATCTAATGGAAAGCCTTCCCAGAAGAGTGGAGGTTATTATAACAGCAAAAGGCGGACTAAATCTGGAATGGGATGTTCAGCAAGGACATATAGGTGATCAGGTGTCCACAAACTTTTGGCCATATATTGTTGATACTATAAGTAGTACTATATTAACACCTAAATCACTACTATTAACTTCTAATGATTACTGGAATCATCATCATTAATAAATCTCCAGGGGATATATAGCACTTTAGAACATAATGAACTACCCAACCCGTAGTTTATTATTATTGCTGAGTAATTACCCTTTATTCATTAATAGTTAATAATAGTGACTTGGCTGTTAATTTAGTACTACTAATTTATTTCTGCTTCATTACCTGGGTTATTGAACAGTATTGAAGTATTACTCTTACCTATTAGTTTCACTGTTGTTTCTGAATAATTTATAGCAGTTAATGAATAATATGCTTAATATGCTAAACATGCTAAGCAATTTTTGAAGCAGTGAATCACAGTGAGAAGAACAGAACCCAATTGTGATGCTGTGTGTGTGTGTGAAAATGTGTTAGCGCACTTATGTGTAAAAACACTTATGATAACATTATGCTTGGTTTTTTAGTAATGTATTACCTTGACACTGACTATTTTTTTTTTATTCCCCTTTATATATTGCAAGCATTTTGAAAAGTGAATGGATAATACACTGTTGCACTGTTTGCACAAAATCATGAGCAATTGATTAAGGCCTACAATGTTTATAAAAGTCCAACAGGATACAAATGAACAATGTAAGATGTAATTCTACAGTGTAGGAGGTAATTCAGCACTGGCATTTCATCCCACAGCATTCCAGTAAGAACATATGAATGACGAGAAAAAGTCAACCCATACTATAAGAAAAGAACTTACAGTTACTATTACAGAAAAGAACTGCCATTTTTTTTCTCTTCACAAAGACAACAAAGTCCTTTTACAAAACAGGATATCAGTATAAGCAGACATAATGGGACATACATTGATTTCTCCTGCCTACACTGGTCAGGAACAGAAGACGCCTGTGAAACCAGCATGTGATGGTCCCTAAGTACAGCATTGTATGTTGTATACTGTATATGTAGCATTTCTATGCCTGTATTGCCTGATGCAATATGCCTAGGGGAAAAAATGGATGACAGAGCAGGACATAACAACTAGTTGGTTTGTTCCTGTTGTTCAAGACCTAATATTTATGCCCTGACAGAAAACATATATGCATATGATAGGTTTACACTGCAGGCCTGGTATAAAGGTTTGCACTGTATCCCAGCAAGGCTTCTGCATTGATCACAGGCTTGTTTTTCAAAGTGTCATGATGATATGATGTGTTTTAGTAGATTAAATTTTTAATTACAGAACAAAAAAGCTGTCCCAAATCAGATTCAGTATATGTCAAAAATGAAGATACATAAATCTAACAAGGATTAGGCTCTGTTATCACAAGATATTTTTTTGCAATCCAGGTTTTTATAGAGATTTGTGAGTTGAAGTTAACAACAGAAGACATCTCACAGAATACAGTGTGACAAGACATTTAAAAACTGGGTTTGTTCAAAGGAGAAGAAACCTATTAGTGCAAATTATACTTGAAACAAGTGATGGTAAAACGTAAGCATAAAATAACATGCACACAGGGCCCACTATTCCCTCGTGCTCTGCAACCTCTCAAATTCCCATGCCCTAAATTATTCTATGCTCTGGAGAGAGTGAAATGGATTGCATTTTTGTAATTCAGCAGTTGCAAAGGGTTAGAGCCTAAAATCATCTCCCCAAACCTGAGACACTCCCCTCGCACTCATTTGGGATTTCAGTGTGTGGCACAACAGCTGGAGTGACACAGAGATCTTGCAGAAGAAACTATAGTTAAAAGATCATGCAAAAGCGCAGCAGCAGTTACAGTAAATGTTATACTTTAATCACTTTTACTGATTGTCATCTTGCTTGTGAACTCAGCAGGTAGACGTTTCCTCTCCAGCCTGTGTTTGCACTTAGGGCCCAATGGATTTTGCAGTGCTGTCTGCTGTGCTGATGTCCTGCTGTTATCTCATGGGACGTACAAAAAGAACACATAAATATTTCAGCAGCGCTGCCACTGACCATTTTCACACCCACACACACGTTTGGATAAAGCTTTTGAGAGGATGATTAATTAGTGTTTTATGGGGGTATACTATGGATTATTTTTACGAACGTGGACTGCTGGTTCCTTTTTTCCGCACTTCCTCCTTTTACCTCTGCATTTCAAAGGCCTTTCACTGACTCACTCTACTTTCTAGTTCTCACCCTGCACTAAGCAGAGAGAAACTGGGGCTCCCATGAGAGGAAGAATGTGTGTGTGTGTGTGTGTGAGAGCGAGAGAGAGAGAAACAAAGAGAGAGCCTGTGTGTGTACTTTAAAACTCATTTATTAAGCAAAAGAGAAATTCTCCAGTGCTCTAAATCTATTCCAAATTACCCTGCATGCTGTTTCATTCTCCTTGGCCTGCCTAGTTTCTGACAGGTGCTCCTGCTGAAATAAGAACAGGGAAGAGCGAAGAAGAAAGGGATAGAGATTATAAAACTCATAATACGTTAAATGGGACCAATATTTACTGAGAACTTGATTAACTTAACATACAGAGGTAGCTAATTGTAGCTGAAAGGTGTGGAGATAAAACTTATAGGAGGAAAAATTGTAATCCTCTTCCTTGACCCACAGATCATCCTGATTGGCGATGCATGCTTGCAGTAATCCTCTTTTGTCTTTTGATGCAGCTAGGTTGGCTTTTCCTAATATGATTGGCTGTTAGATTAGACGTTAGGTCTGACAATTAACATTACCAAGCTATGTTTAGTGTGTTGCTGCTTGCTTTGATGGCTGCATGCTCAGGCAATGATGTAAGCCCAAAGGCTAGAGGCAGACAGCCTGGGTTTTCTCTCGCCATTATGCTGTAGATCAAATGAATAGAAAAAGAAATAATTTAAGAGGTTATAAAGAAACATCTGCCATATAGGAGGAGAAGAACAACTCAGTCGAGCATTGAGATATAAATGAATTCATCAAAAAAAAAATTGTGTCCTAAATCTTGACAAGATTTCCTGAACTTCAAAGGCTTGGGTGCCCTCAGGAGAGAAGTGAATCATGGCACTCAAATTATTTATGCAACCACTCTGAATTAGAACCCCCTGTCAGTCAGCTGCTGGAGAGGAGCCAATTAATAATTTCTACTCACTGTTTACTCTCCCTTTCACCACACCCTCATCATCATCCCATTTTTCCATTTTTACTCTCATCATGTTCTCTGCTGATTATTCTCAATCTATTCTACTGTGGCATTTACTGAAGCATTTCTCTTTGCCTCTGTATATCTCTCCTTCTCCACCAGACTAACAAAGCAGTAAATAAAGGGGACTTTCACCATGCCAGCTCCAGCTCCAGACGTGCTCTCTTCCTAGCTGTGCTGTCCATCACCATTGGTACCGGCATCTACGTTGGCGTAGCAGTGGCTCTTATTGCATACCTTTCCAAGAACAACCACTTGTAGCCTTGCATTGCCTCCCATCTTGCCACTGACTGTCAGTGTGGATTTACTGTAAGGGCCACTTAAGGGTATTGCACTGAGTAATGATCTACATACTCTACAGCACTTTTATGAATCACATGGAATTACAGAGTGGATCCTCATTAGTAAACATTGTGACATTGTAAATCATGGCATTCCTTTTTTCGTATTCACTGTTTATCACAGTGGCAATTGTGTTCAGATACTGTAGTAATAGACTTTAATACCTGTTTACAAGGCTACAACATCAGTATGCTTTGATTATCCACAGTATTTATTGTGCCAATCTAGTCTTTTGAGCCTTTAGTGTAGTCTTGTTTTCTTCTAGATGATGGTAAAGTATGAAAAACACAATCTATCTGAAGTGCCACAGTGCTTTGAAGCCTTCTTATAAAGAGCTACAATATTATAAGGACCACAAGAAGGGGCTTATTCAACACTCAAGGGTAAGATGGACGCAAAGCCATATAGATGGGCTGCAGGACTCTGAATGTGGACTTTCCTGGTCTAGCAGTAACATTCTGCTCTGAGAGAGCTGTAAATATTTATAAATAATTTTTTGTGAGATAAGACTGAACATCAAAACCAGGTCGTAGTCTTTCAGTTTCTACATGCCAAATTATGATGGTGTACATGCTTACACTCTGTTATGGATTTTCACCATGTGGGAGATTTTAACCACCGCTGAACTGCAACCTCTTGCCAATTAAATGTAGTATTTTCATTCAAATCTAGTGTTTATTTATGTAATCTATGTGATTATACTTGATTGTGCCCTGCTCAATGGATTCTTGACCTGCACCACATGCTCAAGCAAACAAATGTATTTCACTGTCTTTCCCTACCCAGTGCTCAGGGCACCACAGATTGTCCAAATGCTCTCTCCCAAATCCTAACACATCTGAACCATGTTTTCAGTGGTCAAATTTTGTCACTGATGATATTTTGTCACTCTATAGGCATGATCATCTGATGGATCTTGTATGTCACCACTGAATCTTAATACATAGATGTTTGATTTGGCAACTAGTTATTCAAAGCTATATAACCTTAAGTATTCAAAAAAAAGAAAAAGAAAAAAGAAAACTCCAAACGTCTCTTAAACATGGTATGGTGGGAGATGGAACAGAACAAAAGTGTGTATACGCCTGGAGGACTGGGTTTGTAAATACTGCCTTACACCAAGAATAAGGGTATATGTATACATATTTGTGAGAGTTACTAAAAGCACCCTACATGCACAGCAAAATATACCTCTCCCTTATCAGCTGTAACTGCTCCACACACCTTCTTTATACAAACAAGTTTCTCTTAATACAAATCAGTATTATATACAAGTCAGTAAATATAGCCAGCAAAATATTTTAGTATTTTTGCAAGAAGTATGTGAATCCATTTAACATATCCTTTTCCATAAGTTATCCACTATAGGTTATGACAAATATACATTTTAGCTGTGTCTCACAAGTCACTTCAACAGGAGGTTGCATCATCCTAATCTAACCCGATTATGGGAAGAATAAAAGTAAGTTATCTCATTCTTCTTTTTATGTATTTTCAATGATATTGTGATATTGACTGGCAAGGTCAAGCACTTTCAAGTAAAACCATGTTGCCCAAATTATAGACTGAGAGTAATTCTTTAATTATTTAATCAGCGATTCAGTGGAAAGGCCTTTATGTCCTCATGCCATTAGTATGAATGCTAGGTACATATATTGTGTGTATTTGGAAATTCTATGTTACTTATTTAAGAGCAAAATGCAGCCAACTGAAATAAAAAAAACAAAAAAAAAAAACTTTGTAAAGAAAACAAGATTGCTGCCTGAGGTTGCCTCTGCCACTGAGTGGAGGAGATTCTCATTACAGGGTCAAATTCACAGAAATAGTTTTTCTTCAACAGCTTCTTTCATGTCTGAAGTACATTTTAAGGGTATTTCTAGCACACAAATTAGTAACAAGAAGGACTAGACTTGCTGGTGGTGGAAGCATCCCTATCGACACTATAGGGCATCGAGTTTGATTTGTTTGAATGGGTAAATGAATGTTGTCTTAGCTTCAATGTTGAGAAATGATAAAAATAAAGTTTAATGGTTAAGAGCTACAATAACTAAAGGGCACCCTAGTAATGCAATCATGCTTATATAAAGCATATGCTGCTTTCATTGCCTCCAGAAGGGTTAAGCAGGATTCTTTGAAAAAGTACTGAATCCACTGCCCTAAATGAGTTTAGTAAACACATAAAAGATATAAAATATGGCATTTTCAGAATACAGTTAGGATACATTTTTAAAGGGCAAATGTGAAACATTGAAATCACACTGTTCTGTTTTATTGATGACGGTTCTGGGAGGGGACCAGTGGAACTAATATTATCTTTATTTGAAATGTTTTCTCCTACAAAATAATTGGTAAATGTGTCCTGAATAGTACCTTTAAAATATTTCATGCAGTGAATACAAATATTTCACTACTGTATTCTGAATTAGTACTACTGTAACTGTGCTTTCCATTACAGCCCAACCCTGGCCATCAGTAGTCTTTAAGTCCCAGTCAGTCTTCAGTGCTTTGTCACAAATATATCATAATTGATTTGCTAGAGAAAGAAATGTCCACTCCACCTTATGGAATAGGAGATTATTGCCAAGGTATTCAGTTCAATTAAATTCAGGTTTATTGTCTTCTCAGTGTAAAGGGTAACACTATAGTGTCACAAGCAGTGATAGATACCAAAGAGACCTTGAAGAAATCTACAATAAATGTGACTTAGAAATGAAGTCTCACCAGACTATAATTGTCACTTATTTCCCCCTCGCCTCTCAGCGTGCATAGCTCTTCCGTATTGCCTCGTGTTTGTTTAAGTTGCCACGTGTGTTTTTGTTTTGGTTCATGTCTTGTCTCCTCCCTTGGTTGTCTCCCTAATGTGTCTTGATTACTCTCATCTGTGTTCAGTTTGCCCTTGATTAGTTTGTGTATTTATAGTCCTTGTGTCTCCTTGTTCGTGGCGGAGTATACGCTCTGTGTCATTTAGTACCAAGCCATTGACTATTTATTGTCTTTCTGGTTTTGCTCTTGCCTAGTGTTGTTGCTTGTTCATTGCCTGACTGTTTCCTGAATCTTACTCTGCCTATGGATTACGTTTTTGTTTTGTTTGCTACTATTAAATAAAACCATTGAATCCTCAACTGAATCCTGACAATAATAACAAATACCGATACACATGCTTACATCAGGAGTAAAGACTAATCCTACATGTGCACTTTTAAGCTGGGAAAAAATAAATACATCCAGTCCTATTAGAGGTCATCTCAGCTTACACTATCAGCATCACAGGTAGGGTGAATGACTAACCACTTGGACACAATATGCATATTTCATAGCAGGGGGAACAGCCTGCTTGCTGCTCTCAACTGATTTATGGCCTACATTTGCCAGAGGAAATAAGTGAGATGACAATAGCTGTTTTGCGAAGCTGTTTTGGGGCAATGGGATGAGGACCCTGAGGAGAAAGATCAGATAAGGCTGCGGTTGTTCTTTAATTAAGGAAATTGTCATTCAACCTAAGCAGGATACTAATCTTGAGGTAATTAGGAAAGCTGTTATTGGTCTGTTGAGTGAGTGGGTGATATACACATAGATTTGGCTTATTTCAAGCAAAAATCATGAAAAACTTCCATTCATCATGGTTTGAGACATTAAACATTGTTTTAAAGATTGAAACAAACCCAGACAAGAGAAGAGCAAAGAAAAAGAAAATATCAGAAAAGCTATGTCTAAAACATTTGAGTTACAAGTAACACCTTGCATGTGTGAAGGTTGGATTCCTCATGTGCTTTAGAAAGCCCTGGTGGCCTGCCATGGTCCCAAGACCAGACAGAATTCATGTTTCCTACACAACAGACTCCCTAGGATACAATTAACACATACAGTGTTTACAGACTTCCAGTCAGATAAAAATAAATTGTGATTTCACCCCTGCATGGATGAGGACTATAAATCTTGCTGCAGCCCTACACCTGCCAGTGTAAATGGGTAAACTTATCACTCCTGCTTCATCAAGCTGTACTGCTAGCTAGTTTTCTCACTGGCCACTTCATTAAGAATGCTATACTAATTCTGCTTTTGAGGTGATCTTTAATTCCCCGCATACAAAAAGAGAAAAGCAAAAACTACAAGCCACAGAAAACGCCCCCCAACTTGTAATTTCAACTCGTCAACTTGGGGTAGTCTTCTTAACTACCAGTTCCCTCCTTGTTTACAGAGTGATGTCAAATCAACACGGCCATGCACACTGTGAGCAAGGTAAAGGTAAATATAAGGTAAATATACAGACACAGTTCTTGGTTAAATCTATAACATTGTCTTGCCAAGACATGCAAGGCACCACAAATGCAGCATAATACTCGGAAGGACCCTCCCCCATAAAATTCAGGGGAGGGTGCCCTGTGGCATTCAGGAGGGGAAATGCTCATAGGATGAGTAAATTGTGGCCATAAAGGGATGCTTTGGTATTCAAACCATGCTCAATTGGTATTAAGCTGCTTAGTGTGTGCCACACACCATTCCTCACACTGCTACACCACCCCCACCAGCCTGAACTGTTGACACAAAGCAGGTTGTGTCCATGGATTCATACTGTTCACACAAAATTCATCTGCATATCGCAGCTGAAATCAAGATTCAGACGAGACAACGTTTTTCCAATCTTCAACTGTCCAATTTCATGTGCCCACTGCAGCATTAAATCTGCAGAACTGCTGCTCACTAGATGTTTTTTGTTATTAGTACCTGTGTAAATTCTAGAGACTGTTGTGTGTGAAAATCCCAGGAGATCAATATTTGAACCAGCCCACCTGGCAGCAACAATCATTCCCCATTATGATGTGTTTGATGTGAACATTATCTCAAGCTCTTGACCTGTATCTGCATGATTTTACACATTACACTGCTGCCACATAATTGGATAATTGCATAAATGAGCAGGTGTACAGTTTTACTGCAGCTTTACCATTGTTTATTGCTCCTTGTCCAGTTTATTAGGAACATCTGCACACTCACGCAATTATCTAATCAGCCAATATGTGGCAGCAGTGCAATGCAAAAAACAAAACAAAACATGCAGATACAGGTCAAGAACTTCAGGGTAATGTTCACATCAAACATCAGAATGAAGAAAAAGTGTGATCTCTGTGGCTTTGATCATTGCATGGCTGCTGGTACCAGATGGGTTGGTTTGAGTATTTCATAAACTGCTGATCTCCTGGGAATTTCACACAGAGTGGTGCAAAAAACAAAAAATGTCCTGTGAATGACAGTTCTGTGCATGTAAACACCTTGTTATGAGAGGTCAGAGGAAAATGCCCAGATTGCTTCGAGCTGCCAGGAAGGATACAGTAACTCAAATAATCACTCTTTACAACCGCGGTGAGCAGAAAAGCATCTCAGCATGCACAGAACATCGAACCTGAGGTGGATGGGTTACAACAGCAGAAGCCCTATGTCTGACGCGAACATTACCTGAAGCTCTTGACCTGTATCTGCATGATTTTTTGCATTACACTGCTGCCACACAATTGGCTGATTAGATAACTGCATGTGCAATTGTACAGGTCTTCCTAATAAGGTGGACAGTGAGTGAGTGTGTGTGTGTGTGTGTGTGTGTATGTGTACTATATACAGTCAGGTCTGGAAGTATTTGGACAATGACAGAGTTTTTGTGATTTTGCATTTATACACCACCACAATGGATTTGAAATAAAATAATCAAGATGTGACTGAAGTGTAGACTTTCAGCTTTATTTTAAGAGGTTCCACAAAAATATGGCATTTACCATTTAGGAATTACAGCCAGTTTAAGCAAAGTACTTCCATTTTCAGGGGCTCAAAGATATTTGGGCAATTGACTGACAAGAAGTTAATTGACCAGGTGCAGTCCATACTCTCGTTACTTCAAGACAAATGAAGCAGATAAAAGGTCTGTAGTTGATATCAGGTATTGAGTTGGCATTTGGCAGCTGTTCGACTGGAGCTACCAATATGAAGTCCAAGGAGATCTCAATGCAACTGAACGAGGCCATCATTAGGCTGAAAAAAAACAACATAAATCTATAAGAGAGATAGCAAACACCTTAGGTGTGGCCAAATCAACAGCTGGGTACATTCTTAAAAAGAAAGAAAGCACTGGTGAGCTCAACAACATCAAAAGGCATGGCAGACCACGGAAGACAACTAAAGTGGATGATGGAAAAACCCCTTCACAACATCAACAGAAGTCAAGAATACTCTGAAGAAGGTAGGCGTATCATTGTCAAAATCTACGATCAAGAGACGCCTTCATGAATGTAAATATAGACGGTTTACAAGGTGCAAACCACTGGTAACATTCAAGAACAGGAAAGCCAGATTAGACTTTGCCAGAAAACATCTAAAATAGCCTCCCATGTTCTGGAATAAGATTCTTTGGACTGATGAAACCAAGATTAACTTGTACCAGAATGATGGGAAGAGAACAGTATGGTGAAAGAAAGGAACAGTTCATGATCCAAAGTATACCACCTCATGTGTCAAACATGGTGGAGGCATGTATGGGCCATATATGGCTGCCAGTGGAACGGGTTCACTGGTGTTTATTGATGATGTGACTGCTGACAGAAGTAGCGAGATGAATTCTGAGGTGTATAGGGCTATACTTTCTGCTCACATTCAGCCAAACGCTACAAAACTGATAGGACGCCGCTTCACAGTGCAGGTGGATAATGACACTAAACATATTGCGAAAGCAACTCAAGACTTTTTGAAGGCAAAGAAATGGAATATACTTCAATGGCCAAGTCAGTCACCTGATCTCAACCCAATAGAGCATGCTTTTCACTTACTGAAAACAAGACGGAAGGCAGAAAGACCCACAAACAAGCAGCAACTGAAGGTGGCTGTAGTGAAGGCCTGGCAAAGCATCTCCAGGGAGGAAACTCAGAATTTGAGTTTTGAGAACATGGGATCCAGACTTTAAAATTTAATAAAAAGTATTAAAATTATGGTTATATTTACAATTATGTCACTTTGTCCAAATATATTTGAGCCCCTGAAAATGGAGGTACTAAATGGTAAATGCCATGTTTTTGTGGAACCTCTTAAAATAAAGCTGAAAGTCTACACTTCGATCACATCTTGATTGTTTTACTTCAAATCCGTTGTGGTGGTGTATAAATGCAAAATCACACAAACTCTGTCATTGTCCAAATACTTCAGGACCTGACTGTATATACATATATATGTGTATATATGTATATTATATATGTGTGTATATATATAATATATATATATATATATATATATAATGTGTGTGTGTGTGTGTGTTCATCAGACATTTCTTTCCTGCCTGGTATTATCTGGGTCTATAATCTAACACAGAAAGAGTTTCAAAGGGGTTCACCTCATCAGTATTCCAGTGCAGTCTGCTGGCAGTGGGCAATTTTTTGTGACAGTTCTTGCAAGGCATCAATAAATTAAATGGATGTTTTGGCTCAGTGTTTGAGTTAATTTTAATAGGTATAAAATGTTAGAACACTCACTCTCCACTCATTGATGGCAGGAAAATACAAGCTTTTGCATTGCAGACACTACCATTACTCATAACAGCAAGCATCATAGTCCTATTCATTTAAAAGGGTTAGATGGCAGCAAGGGCAGCTGCAGAATTAGCTTGCTGCGTGATCAGATTGGTCTTTGTTTTAATAGCTCACAGAGACAGACTCTGAGGAGATGGAAAAATGTCAGCACAGCTTTTTATGCATACCACTTTGGAAGTTATTACTCCGAGAGTATGATTTAGTTGAATAATAACCACAAATTAGTTATGACACCATGATACTTGTTTTGAATAATATTGTGTGTGTGTGTGTGTGTGTGTGTGTGTGTTCACATTGGGATGGGCAGCTAGATATAATTTGGCAATTCAGTATAATTTGGCATATACAGTAAACACAGCATGGCTAACCAGATTCTTGTGTCCTTTCCTAAAAAATACCATCCCTGCCAATTTAATTTTTTTTTCAAATGAGTCACAGTAGATTCATTCATTCATTCATTCATCTTTAGTAACTGATTTATCCTTGTCAGGGTTGTGGTGGATCTGGAGCCTATTCCAGGTATGAGAAAGGGTTGCACCCTGGATGGGGCAACAGTTCTTTACCGGGCACACACTCATTCACACCTAACGAAATAGCATAGCTAATCCACCTACCAATATGTTTTGGAAGGTAAGAATAGACCAGAGAACCCAGTGCAAACCTACACAAACACAGGGAGAATATACAAAACTTAGCATAGACAGTAACCCAAGTTTACCAAGGCACCAACGACCCTTGAGCTGGGAGGCAGCAACCCATTGTGCCACCATGCTACCCAATGTTATTATTATTATTATTATTATTATTTTTAAAAAGGATTTTACTGAATATATAAGGAGAATAATCTTAAATGAAGCAAATCATAGCATGAAGCAGGCTAAAGTCACCCAGCACCCATCTGTTGAAAGTCTGTATATAGTATAACTTCAAAAACATCAAATAAATGATTCAAAGGGTGGAAAAATGAAAGAGTGGCACCATTCATCAGAGACTGGGCATTGTGTTCAGGCATCTGCTCAATGAATCAGTGTGGCAGTCTTTCCTCTAGGGTCATTAATTAGATATGAACACAAACACTGGGATTTTTACACACAGGCCAGAGAGAAAGGCATCTCTGTTTATTCTATCTGCTTACAATACAGCACCATATCTCTCTCCTGCATGACTGAAATAACACCCTGAAACCTACTGTCCATACAATATACACAAATACCAATAGGATGATAAGCAAGGAATCTTTCTTGCTAACATGAAATGAATGGACACATGGATAATAATATGTTATTTGTAATGCAGTGAAAAATATATACAGATGAGTTCAATCCACTTTCTAATTATCCAGGCATGTCTACATATAAACAACATTCTTTACATTTTATTGATTGAGTGTGCCTGAATGTCAATAAATTAGAAATGATATCTAGGTCATATGTTTCCTTATGACATTTCAATACATGTAATTAATCATTTCTGAGGTTTGCAAACCACTGCAAGCAAGAAACAATGATTAGTATTTTTGTTATTGTTTTGTCAACGTAAACTATTCTGTATGGTGTGACTATTAAATTAAATGCAATTTTAAAAAATCTAATATGGATCAGGTTCTAAAGGTTAACTATATTCAAGTTAAACCCACTAATCTTCATGTAATTTCAAAATTACAATAAAACTGAATGAAACATTTTAGTTGGAATTCTCTAAGGCTTAGATCAGAAGATGCTCATGGACTGAAGGCTGTCTGTCTACTCCACTGAAACACAGGACATATCAGCACTTGTCCTGAATGAAGAAATTTCCCAGCACCTCTGGGTGTTTTGCGAGGGGAGCTCTGCATGTCTACACCAATCATCACACAAGAAACCAGGACCTGTGAAACCCATTCAATCATCACTGCAGTGGCAACAGTAGTTAGTGTTATATTAGTGTTGTGATTTGATTAATAGTAAAGTCCAGCCTTGTTGTCTGTGCTATATGAGGATGATTAAAAAAGGTTCTGTAATGTTTATGCTGAGTGCAGGAAGAAGTGGTTACTCACATTATAATGTCAACAGAGGGGTCCAATCACTAGAAAAACCTCTTCCTGCAGTGGTGGTTGGCGAATAATTGGGCGAGAAAAAACAAAAACAGACAAAGAGAGGTTTAAGAGGCTAATTTAAAAAAGGATAGAATAAATCAACCTTTAAAAGGGCAGCCAATGCAGTCAAATGGAAATGAAGCTCACCCCAGCAACAGACAATTAATTACTATGCAAATGTTGGGCACACTGGAGTATAATGTCACCCAGGGCATGAAATAATGCCAATGAAATAATAATATGTAAAATATAATATTGTAAAATACCAACATTTATCATTTACAATGATAATTTACATGACATCTGTTTTAATATGAAATGTTCAAAATATATATAGAATGTAAGGCCAGAATATGAGAGGAGAATAATTAACTGGGGACTAAATGATAGACCTAATGTAGAGTGGAATCAGTGAAATCAACTGAATAACAATGAATGCTTAGGCCAGTGAAGAATGTGCAAAAGGCTCACAAGTCAAGTCAAGCGAGTCAGAGCTGTTATGAGTCTCCAAATAAACAAGACAACATCTTCTTGTTGGAAGAGTGAAACTGTAAATGTGGATTTAATGGCATGCAGATGTATTAAACCACTAACTAATTTACTAGGTGTTGAGTATAGTACAGGCTAAAGTAAGTAGACAGCCAATAATAAGTGTTTTCTAAAACTCTGCATTAACCCTTACGCCTGATAAATAATCATATCCTTGACATGCTGAATGTCAAGGGCCAAAATTACCTCAGTAAGAGAATTGTCTTTCTTATTAGCTTATCATTCAATTATTCACCTCCAAGTATACTATCCAGTAACTGCTATAAATTATTCATTAAGTACAGTATAGGAAAGGTATGCAAGTGCAAGTTTTAGGAAAGTAAGTCTGGTCCTGACGATGGGTCCTGGCTGTTTTAGTCGTTAACAGTCACTCATATTAACTCTAGAAAGCACACTCCAGCCTTTATCTTCAAATGGAGAACATGCAGAATGTGTACTGCAGGTCTGCAACTTTTCCACCAATCTCCTAATGCACATTCTAGTGGATTTAATGGCACATTCAGTTACTAGACACACCGTTTTATGAATGATGCATTACTGTAGATACATTTTAATATGTCCACATCTAAACTAAATTCTAGCCTTAAACTTAGTCCTAACAATGCTCTTTTAGTATGGTACAATATATATAGTACAATAAGGCAACAAATCCCATGTCTGGTTCCCATTGCATTATGATGTGTAATACTAGGAGGAGTTCTCTGGAGGTTGTGGTGTGACTAACATGTGGGGTTGTGGGGTTATGAGCATTCTCTCACGCATAAAAATAGGCATACAGGATGGCATAAGTGTGGTGCTGTTGTTTGTCTCCAACATTGGAAACCTATTATGACTGAGAGACTTTGACTCTGAGAGTCTGTTGTAATGCCAATTAAGGACCAAAAAAAGGTGTGTGCCAATACTTTAATCTTAGTGAAAATAGATGCAAATCATACAACTTCATCAGACAACTTTTTTTTTTCCGCAAGTGTACTCCAACACCATTATGTTATACCGTTATGTGGCAAGGGTGGGTCAATACATATGAATCTGAAACATTAAATTGTGTAATAAACTTGTGAAAAACTTCCAGAGAAAGAATAATGGAAAGAAAAGTACCCTGGGTAAGAGACATGAGTACTTAGTTATGGTGTGGGCCACTTGGCACCAGAAAAAAGAAAAAACAATGTGTGATGGTGGATTTGTTACCTTCCCTTGCCATACTGCATTGTCGAGAGGAAAAGTACTATTAATCTACTAGCAGAGCTGTAGTGTGTTGTGTTAGGCAAGAGCAACTTTTTCCTTTTGTTCCATTTTGGGGATGTTTGGTCTCCACAAAGAAAGTAACACACAGACACACACTCAGATATATGATCCAACAAAGAAATGGTTATTTTTACTCTGTCAGAAAAGTATACATGGAGAATCAGACACTGAATTCAAAAAGAATCTTGAGCTTCACTCTAATTCCTCAAGCTTCAGGAGAATGAGAATACAGGCTTTCTGCTGTGACCTACATTTACTGATATGAGAGACTTCTGCACATTAATCGAGCTTGGGGTACGGGGGTGTTATGGCATTTTGCTACACATAGAGCATGGTTTGTCAGAGCCAGGGGTGGGAGGTTAGTTTTGATTTTAATGTATGTTGTTGTGATACTAAACGCTTTAAACTATTCAATCTGTCCTCTTGAATCGTTGGCATTAGAGATGCCTAATTAGGAAAAAAAGAAAAGCTGGAGAGTAGATTAATAACAGGCAATCAATATAATTATGTTGGCATTGTTTTAATATTTTATATTTAGCAAAATAAATTTCACTAGAGTGTAGTTTCTAAGCCTTATTCAAAAACAAATGACTGCTGCCAAAGTGCTTATTTGTAGAAAGAGTTATCCACTGCACTTATTGCCATAGATATTATGCAATACTATCTGTGCCAAATAAAATTGCATTAATGTAAAATAAATCCAAAAGGGAATTTTTAGACACTCTATTATTCTATTAGCTATTATTCCTTCATTGGGTAAATACAGAAATAATACTTTTCTCAGCTTTTTATTAATGGACTCTGCTGCTTTCTCCAACATAATGTCATCTGTCAAATTCATGGATATTTTTTCAGACCTATTAATTATCAGCCCTATGAATTTAGCCCAAAGCACTGATCTTGAGCTCTGTAGTTTTTTTGGTGGTGGTGCACAGCAGTCATCTCCCTGCTTCATAATCTTTCTTTGCTAATTAAAGATAAACTAGAAGAGCAAAGCGACAATCCATTTGACACAAAGCTGATTATAGAGCATCAGAGAATACCAATAATAATTCACTAATATCAATAGGCAGTAATGAGACTAAATGTTTTGAAGCTCTGACTGTTTTATTAATGCTATTATTATGAACAATGGAATCTAAATTCTTTTTATATCAGTTCACGAAGTGGTATGAATTTCTGCCATAGCAGCTGTCTTTAAGAATAAATATTTTGAAGTAACTAATTGCCTTAATGAAATTATTCTACTTTTTTTCCTCTCAAATGGATAATGGTCTTCAGCTGGGTTTTAAGAGAGTCACTAAAGACAGGATACCTTTATACATTTATTACAAGTCCTTTATTGTCATTTATTGACCTTTGAATGTGAGCACTAATAACAGCAAAGTTTCAGAAGGTATAGGAAGGAGATTAGCATTCACAATTCAGCAGTGACTGACCTCCCCAGCCCCCTCCAACATAATGCAGCCTTCAACGCAGGCCAAAGATTATCATTGTGTGTGATTAACAAAGTTAATACTTTACTGACGTTAGGTAGTTGCTACAGAAAAGAGCAGGCTGTACACCATGCATTTTGCCTTTCTAAAGTCATCCATCAGCTGTGCCTGCTATAAAAACAAACCTCTGTCTCACCCCGGCTGCCTGGTCTTGATCTATTGTTTAGTCTGTGCTATGCCATACTTCCTGACTCTGCTCTTATCATCTTTTGCATGGTTCCTTTCCTTTTAGCAAATTTAAAAGGAAGAAAATGTCCTACAATGCCTTATGGGAAAACACAGACCATGTGCAATCTGCATTCATTTCACTGCTAAAGCAACATGTTGGAAAGAATTTATCATAGAGCCGTGCACCATGGAATGAATGACCACAGTTATTTCCCTTCTTGCCAAACATTTTATTTAGCATTTTCATACAGGCTGTATAAAATGCAAATCCAGGTGACATTAGATACAACCCTACTTCAGCAGCAATGCGTTTGGAAATCTAGATTAAAGTAGATGGCACTTAGACACTGTTGCTAGGTTACACTCCACGCAGAGCTGAGGGCCAATCCTTTTTTAAAATAGTGAGAAATGCCCATCTGCATTTTTGTGTTAAAGGGGGTAAAGTTCACTTTGCAGCTGTGGCAGCTTCTCAAAGAGATGAATAGAAAATGGTGTTGGAGAGAAGCAAAATTATTTAAGTAGTGCATTAAACACTGTGAACAATATACTGTAAAACCTACATAGAGAATATGTTATTTTTAGCACTGTTATGGTTGCTAGTTACATCATCAGCTAAGTCATTTCTATAGCACATCAAGGACATGCATTCTAGAGAACAAAGACAAAATATGGGGATATTTATCTCCCCTAGTAACTATCCTAACGATTTCTGAACATGTTGGATAATTATGATAATCTGGAGATTTGTTTACATGTTTACAGGGATGACAGATTAAAGGAAATTTCAACACAAAGTGTTTTAGTAAGGTGTTAGTTCACCAGAGCCGCCTCACTGTGCCTTGGCACAGGTTCTACAAGTCTCTGGAACTGTATTGGAGGGATGAACACCATCTTTCCATAATGATATTCCCTCAATTAGTGTTTGATATTGGTAGTGGAGAGTGCTGCCAATTCTTCTTTTTCATGTCCTCCAACAAATGACAGACCAGAAGTCATTCATTTTCAGTGAAGAGTCACATAAAGAAGGTATATTGCAGAGGTAGACCATTGCTTGAAATAATACTGGGGCAGCATGCTGTGCTCATCATGGCTTGTTGATGCTGTTTTAGTCAGTTAATTATCAGTATAAATGAAAATGAATCTTCTTAATGAAATACAGCCACAGCAGACACAATACCATGCTTACTGAATGCTTACTGTATGCAAATTCGTTATGCCTTTATTTATATTTAACAAAGTACTGCTAATTTGTTAATTAAAGGTAAAGTAAGAATTCATGAAACAATTTCAGACATTGTTCACTGGCCAAAATATTGCATACTTTGTCCAATTTAGAAAAAAATGGCAATGGGCCATTGGTGAGGCGAAAGAGTCGGCTATTATTGGTGAGCTAAGCCAAATGATCTGACTCACTGTAAAGAGCCGGAATTGTCATCACTACATTACTGCTGGTGACTATCATTTTCATACTCATCAAACCATTCAGTGAGCCCTCATGCCCTGTGGATGGGGACATTATCATCCTAGAAGAGACCACATCTCTCAGGATAGAAATGTCTCATCAATGGATAAAGGTGATCAGCCTGAATAGCTTTGTATTGATTTACAGTGACTTCCCTCTAAGAGGTCAAGTGGACCCAAACCATGCACACAAACTGCCCCCACAGCACAACAGAGCCACCAGTTCTTCCTTTACTTTTCTCCTGTTCTCCCATTGAAAAGACATCTGTTGACTGAAATGTCTTGAGATCTCTTTTGAAATAAACAAATTGGATAATATGTTAAAACAACAACAACAACAACAACAACTGTGGGCAATAAGTAAAAGTAATGCATCCTGATGCATCTAAAATCAAAATCATATTCTACAAAACAGGCCAAATATTAAATGAACCGTTTCTTCTTCCAAA
The DNA here is from genome assembly GCF_027358585.1 of Pangasianodon hypophthalmus. Classification (NCBI taxonomy): domain Eukaryota; kingdom Metazoa; phylum Chordata; class Actinopteri; order Siluriformes; family Pangasiidae; genus Pangasianodon; species Pangasianodon hypophthalmus. Next base: position 23,261,570 of record NC_069712.1, read on the forward strand.
ATAGCATGGAGCTGCAGTCAAAAACAGAGGGCATTAATATGCATTTGGTCCATATGTAGCATTACATAACACACAGCAAAGACTCACAATCAAGCTAAGCACTGAGAACTGCCTGTTTTTGCACATGTTGAATTGCATTTCTAGGTTTTAGTGATCTCTTGCTTTCAAAACTCCTGAATCAACACAGCATTTAACTGCCAAGTCCTTCAAAAGCTGAGTCAGTGTCTGAATAGAGAAAACACTAGACCATGCAGTGTTATGATCCTGCTCAGCTGTGATTTGAAGCCAACGAGTATTTCAACCGTGCTGGATCTCCTAATATGAAATTCATGTGAACATGATGCAGTCTAAATGCAGAGCCCTGCAGAGCATGGTGAGGTCTGGGCCATTTTGTTTACGCTGATCATATCTTCATATTTGTTAGACTACGTGCAAACAGAAGGGCTGAAGTGTAATCATGATGGTCTTTATTTATATTTAATAGACATCTCACTATGGAATAAAGTTTGCATTTTGTACCAACCACTGGTTTTGTGGTCACATTGGTGTCACAACCATTTGGTCTCTTTTCAGCTGCAATCAACTGCCATGTGAACAGCAATAAATCGGAAAAACCTGCAATAGACGTTTTACTCCAAATGGAATATCGCAAGGTGAGATGAATATAGAAGGATGTAAGAGATTTCATGGTCAAATGCAAATGCACCTTTCTTGTCATGAGGTGAGGCTAGATGATATTCCTCTATCAGAGACATGTCCCTATGAAGAAAAGAAATGTTCCTGTCATACTAATTGAGGAATATATTACTGTGTTATCAAGTCTATCCAGAGCTTCTAATCTCATTCAGATCCCTATTGAGAACATGTCAGGAATTTGAGGTAAAATATTGAACAAACCTCTATTATGCTCATTCAAGAAATTACCCAATAGAGTCCAAATGTCACACTGGCTTTGAGACTTAAGATTGAACTGAAGATTGAATTCATCTCCCCTGTCTCTCTGGTTAAACATATCCATGAACATCAATCAATTTTATTACACTGATAGTAATCAGCGAAGGACGCAAAGGAATTGGATTTCAATGTGATTTAGTGCAGCAAAATGACCCACTATTCTACAGCAGCTCTCTGATCAAGAACAAACTGTTCTAGCACATCTTACTCATGTTATAACTCCCATTCAAATTTTTATCCAAACAAGCTATTATATGTATTAAGAACAGCAAATAAATAGGCTGGAGGAGTTATAGTGAAGTCTCAAGGTCAGCTGGGATAAAATACTGGAGAGGCTTCTTTGGCTGGATGTGACTTTGTCCATGACAACCAATGTATTTAACAGATTATTTATTAAATTGCATTCTGCAATTAAATGTTCCATGTAGCACCCTAAAGAGTGCTTCTGTTAGTCCCAATAGGGGAACCCTTAAAGGTTCTAAGTAGAATACCTATACCAGACCTACCTTGTATAAAAGGTTCCAGGTAGAAGAACTGCTAACCATACAAAGAACTCTTGTGGAACCATTTTCCTATGAGTCCAGTTCCCTAATTAAGCAATATTTAGAGGAACATCTTCACATTTAATAGCTGACATTCTTTTCGTTAAACGATGACAAAAGTGCTCAAATATGTATTCGGGCAGTGATCTTCTACACTTTCTGTTAACACGCTTCTGAAAGCCTCACCCAGGTACTTAAGGACAAACCAGTTGCAGAATCACTGTAAGACCTGACAAATTGAATCTGTTCCACTTGACGTATTTTCTCTTTATTAAGCAGAGAGCTAAAAGAAAACAAGCCCTAGCACAAAGAGGAGTTTGCATATCAGCTCAGAAACTGATACACTGATAAAACCATTATATTATACTCAGAAATTCTAGAGGTTATGTATGTGGTCTCCAATGAAGCCTGATCATAGATAAACTAGGTAACCTTGAAGAATGTAGAAAAATCAAGTTTTATTCAATCCATCTGTAAACTTTGTGTCTGCCTAAATACTTGATGATTTAATCAGAGAGAAAGTTTGACCCTTGAGCCCCCAAAGGAATGCTTATGAAAATGCCACGCTCTTGGTTCAGCATCATTTGCTCTACCATATAAGCACAACAGACAACTGTGGAACAGATGCTTTCACAGAGCTCTTACAGTCTAATAATTGTGGATTAGGGGTTTCAATGTCTTAGTCTTATCAAAAATTCTACTTACTAGGAATTTAAATGACAGATGGTCTAAAGGGATGGACATTATGGTGCTGTTGTTCTATTGGCTGCTTCCATTAGAGGTCGCCACTGTGGATCATTGGCCCACATGTTTGATATGGCACAGGTTTTAAGCAGGATGCCCTTCCTGAAACAATCCTCCCATTTTATCCGAGCATGGGACTGGCACTGAGAGTATACTCCCAGTGTCGGGGTTGGTACCCTGCCCAGGAATCTCACCCGGGCAGTGAGAGCATAGGATCCTTAGCCGCTGGACCACCAGGGACACCAAAGGGCTGGGCATTATATTCTGCACAAAAAATATATATATATAGGATGAAATATGTGTTATATATGTTATGTGTTAAATAATGTTACTCAATTTATGTCTTAAAATGGAATTTTCAAAGGTATTCACAAGCAGTGAATCAAGAGAAAAAGTGACAGTACAAATCACATGTATAATTAAAAGAATTTTTCATTTCGCATTTATTTTGTTTGATTAAAAAGCAATACAATGCTTTTCTTCTATTCTATACTATATTCACTAACATCATAATATTGCAATAGCTTTTTTACATGTAGTTTCACATATAGGGTGTTTTCACATATAATTCTTTTTAAATGAACCATACTCAGTCCTGTTAAAGGGAACTAGCTGCAAATGAGATTGTTCACACCACAACTCCTTTACCGTAGTTTAATAGTGAATATGTATAACACTGAATAACACTGAAGGTGATCTAGAAATTGTGCAACATCTTGAATACTGAATAATCAATATGTTGCACATTTTCTTTTTCTGTTTTAGAATTTTCAAATCCAAATTTAAGCAAATTTGTGATATTGACCATGTTAACTCATTTGTACAAAAGATTTTCCATGAGTCTTATCCCTTTCATTGAAGCATGTGTTCAAATGACACACGCCAGTAGATTTGATCTAACATGGATCATCAGGTTTTACAGTAACTTGTGGAGTCTATGTCAGCTCGAGTGCACGCTGTCATTACAGCAAAAAGGGGATGTATCAAATACTAAAATACTCTGAAATTCATTTCGAAGATTCTACTTTTCACTCAAGTTGTTGCTGATAATATTATTTCTATTGAACACCTTTGTGTTTAACTGAAAAAGAATGAAAAACAGAAGCATTTTCACTAGTGGTCTCAGAGTTTTAGACCCCACTGTATAAACAGCTACTCTCAAGTTCTTTATTAATACAGCAAAATGTGAAGCAAACTGACACCACTTTGTTTTCACAATGCACAAATCAGGTGGACCAAAAAATGAACCACAAACTAACACAAGAAATGAACTCTGACCCCTCTAAAGTGACCCACAAATGAACCGTACTCATCTGTGAAGGTGGTCTGAGTACCATTCACTTGTGGGTCACTTTAGAGGGGTCAGAGTTCATTTAATGTGTTCACATATAATTGCCACTTGGAGCACTGAATTGGACTAAGTGTGAAAACACCCTTAAATTTGTAATCAGTTTTGGGTCTCCATGGATCTCTACTGGTCTTCATCATCTTGTGATCTTGTGCACAAGACACATTTTTCAGTTTATTGGCCTGAAGTTTTACTCTTCGCTCTCGTGTCACATCCTCATGTGCATTGCCTCCATACAGCTCTGCGAAGTGTTTAGCCAGCATGCGCCATGTGGTGATTACTGACAGACATGCGCTATTAACCCAGTCTAAAACCATCCCTGTCTGACGCCTATCACAGAGTGTGAATGCAGTGCCTATCCAAAAGCATCCAACACACAAGATTATACTGACCTCAGAAATGACTTTATAACACACTAGCAACTATTTTTGTATCATATAAGCTCACAAAATAACAATTTCTGTGGTCGACAGCACATGTAGAGAACATCCACCAGCACTCATTTACATTTTTGCTGCTGCTACTGCCAGTATTGATACAAAATATAATAATAAACACACTGACCTTTATATTTGTTCACCATAATGCACACTATAAAAGATGGAAAAACAATTCCACATCTGATTCATGAAACTATTGTACAATCAGGATGAGTAAGGATTTCAGTGTGACTGATGAATAAGGTGTGGAATTGTATTAGCAACATGAGAACAAGTGTCTATCCACAGATATTTATGCATATCAATAAGTCTTAGGCAAATTTGTTTGTCTCCCTGAGATAACCTAACCCTTATAGGCTCTAAGAAATCTACAACAGAGGGTTTCCCTTTCAGGAAAAGTTCTACGTAGAGTCTCTTCAGGAAGCCCCTTAACCATCCAAAGGACTCTTGAGAAACCTGTAGAACGCATCACTACATAGGCAGAAAATTTATGTTAAACAAATTTAAATATACAAAACATTTATGATATATGCCAACATTTTACCCAGGTAGCCACAGAATGAAACTGAATAAATAGAAAGAAATTTTTTAACCTGTAATTTCAAGAATGATGTAGCAATACTACAAGAAAGAAGGTCATAATATTATGGAAAAACAAAAAACAAAACAAAAATGGAATTATAGTTATATGTGAATAGTTGTTAGGTCCATGCATGCCACAAACTCCACTTCCCAGAACACACCGCGGCCTACAGACATGGCCGCCACTGACTACAATCCCCAGCGCCACACCCCACTCACCTGAGTTCTAATCATGCACACCTTTTTCTAATCACACACACACTATAAAAGAGACTTTCACTTACCAGATCTCTGTGAAGTAAATGCTCAGTTTGTTTCACTGTACCAAGCTGTTTGCCTGTGTTTATTGTTATTCAGGTTTTTGGATTATTGCCTGTTTCTGGTTTCATGAGTTTGTTTTGCTTAGTCCATGCTGTTTGCTCATTGCCTGACCCACTCCTGTGTTTTGACTTTGATCGTGCCTGACGTTTCAGATACCTCTGCCTTTATCTTCATCAAAGGTTTGAGCTGCATCCCAGTCAATTCTCCCAGTGTGCAATAGTACAGTCTATTATTTTATATTAAAATTAGGAATGTATTGGATTTGGTCAAGGTATGATTTTTGCAAATAAAAAATGCAAAAATGGGAGCTCCTCTTTTCTCTCCCTCAGTATATCCCTGTGCTGATACCCTCATTCTACCAATTTATGCTTGTAATAATGTTAGGACTTTATTTGACTTTCAGACTTTCTATCTTTAAATATTATGACTTTATTCAGAAAGTATTAAAATGAGTGAATTATTAAACAGTGCCCTTAAAACAGCCTATATACAGTAGTGAATCTGTGAAATTGAGGCGTGATGCTTGCATTTGATCACACATATTTGATAAATAAGGGTCAGTGTGTATCTATGTTTATAATAAAAGGGTTGTCCATTCTGAGGCTCAAATTCAGGCTGTTACACTCCTATGTACTTAAAGGGCAATGAATCAAAAATCTATCCAACAATAAAAATTGATCAGATGTTTAGGAATGTAGAATATTTCTCCACAGTATTAGATGAATATGAATTCCTTGTAATGTCAACAACTGATGCCTTGCACTGCTGTGTCCTGAATAAATGTATTTCTTTTCCACAGTCACTGATGTCTTAATATTTCCAGTGTTGTGACCGGTTGCGAGACAATGGTTTAAATTCCTTATAAAATAATATCTGATCCAATAGTATGTAACTGTGAGGAAAAATGTGAAATATGTATCACATTGCAACATGTCTCTGTTTGTCTATACTTTTCACAATCAAATTATATTAGTGTTTTTTTTTCCAGTCTGCAGAGTCAGATTTGTAGCAGGTAAGACAAGAAAAACTAAAAATGCATATAAATAAATAAATAAATTTGAATATATAATTATTCAAAATAGTTAAGGAAATTATAAAAACCTTTAAGATAGAATCACATACAATAATATCCACATCATATGGCCAAGAAATATGATATAGTGCAATTAAAGCTAATTATATTTCCTATACAATATTTTGTATTTTAACACCATCTGAAAATGAACAAACCTCTTCTTCCTGACACATGAAAACACATTTGCGATTATGTAGTATTTGTGATGTCTGTTATATGTGAAACATTTAAATAACAGTGAGTGACGCTGGTAAGAGCTACACTGAAGTATGACCTATGACCTGAAACCTGTCCGTGACAGTATCAGGATTTGGAATACTGTGCCAGGACCAGCATTAAAAATGAGTAAAAGCTCCTGAATAGGTACTGATGGAGCAGCTGAGAAACAACAGATGGAGAGGGATTTTGGTGGCAGGGGGTTCAGTGCGAATGCTCTGGTGAACCTTGTCCTTTCTCATATGAGGACATGGCTGCATGCTCTTCAGCAACGGTAATTTAATTTATGCTGAAGTGGCCAGGCAGAGGTTCAATTTTGTCCAGACAACACATGTCAAAAAAACATGCAAGAGGAGCATGCACGTGAGGAATTGGCGATGGCTGGACACAATTCCAACCTTTGGAAAGCATGAAGACAATTTTAACAGGTACACACTAGTTTCGCTAACTAAGATGCTGGGAATTGAGTAAAGCTGGAATGACATTTCTTTTTCAATCAACAGACTATCATCCCATTAAACTTTCCTAAGGTTTATAACACTGAGGAGTGAATGCATAACTAAATTAGATTCAAACAAGATAAAGGTATAGGAATCTGAAAATGTATCCAATGCTGTATTATGCTAGGCTCAAAATAATTTCAAGAACTTAAGGAGTGTGTGCATTGTTCATGACACAAAGCCACTGGATCTAAATTATGAATCCAAATCTATAGTTTTCATAAGCTTCATTTTGACTGCTAAATAATGGATAAATAATGGATATCTGTATCCAAGAGCTGCCAGCAATAATGATTAGCTTATTGATACAGGAGAGTGAAACACATTATTTCCCATGCAGCAGAACACAGAAAATGACAGCATGCACAGCACCACCTGCCGGATACAAATGCAACCTCCACAACATACACATGTAATGGCTGTAGGCTATTTAACAAACCATGCTGACAAAAGATAAATAGCAGCAACATCAGTGACAGCAGAGCTGTCACTCAAAAAACATTCAAAAACTTCCTCATTGAAAAGTAAATAACCTCAGAAAAGAAAAGGTAAAAGATTCATTACAAAGCATGCAGTGCTGCTGGTTCCACGAACTGGGAACCTGTTTGATTTCACCGTGTGACTGGTGATAGAAACTGGGAGAGAGGTTTAATCCTGCAGGTTTAGTAACGAGCATTTTAGCCTTATGGAAAGTTTTTTTTTCCTTAGTTACTTCATTTGACTGAAATCAATGATACTATTTAATTAGGAAGAATTTATCAGAGTTTTACTTGTTGGTCACACAAGCTGTTTAGTTGAGGCCTAGAGTGTGTTTGTGTGCATATATACATACTCTCTGAACACAGGATGTGTGGGAAACCACTGGGGTCTGCTGGCACCCTTCACAGTCACGTCTACACATTAAACTCTTTGGTTTCCGTCGCTTCTCTATTTGATGGTCTCTGTGAAGTTCACACAAATGGCAATAAAAAGAAAAGGTCATCAGTATAGAAATTTAAACACATTACAGGTTTAGTTAAGTAATTAGCAAGCACCATTTATTTTTTGTAGTCTAATAAGCTGTAGTGAGCATCGAAACAAATCAATATCTTGTGAGAGCTAAAACACTTAGTCCTACAGGATATTGCTTAATTAAATTCACCTATGTGTGTTGTTGCAGTTGGGGTGTAGTTTAGTTTAAGTGGAACCTTCTAACAGTGGTATGAGTAAGTGCAGTTGGGGTGTAGTTTAGTCTAAGTGGAACTTTCTAGCAGTGGTATGAGTAAGTGCAGTTGGGGTGTAGTTTAGTCTAAGTGGAACTTTCTAGCAGTGGTGTGGGTAAGTGCAGTTGGGGGACTGCATCAGTTATGTTAAGGTGGTTGAAGTGTTGCTCCACAGGAAGTAGTTGAGCAAAGCTGAGAGAACTTGCACAGGCATGGACACTTCTTATCATCTGCTTCTAGTCTTTCTACTGGCTGGGTTTTGTTCATCTGGTAAGAAATACATAAATATACTAAAGCCTTTGTGATATTAAACCTTTGTGATATTAAGCCTTTTAAATATTAAGAGCCTTTAATATTAAAACAGCTCTGCTTTGCCTTTGAAAGCTTTGTTGTCTGCTTTTCAACATAACTAGTAAGCATCAAGAACTTGTCTGTGAAGTGTTCCACTCTAAAATCTATGCCTTTAAAAGCGTGTGTATTTGATACTGTACACCAGAACCTTCAGAAGTCAAAATTTGAACCAAGATCTACCAAACTATACATTGTCAAAAGAAACAAAAAGCCCACCAGGAGTAACTATCTATAGTAACACATGGACTTGTACAGCTGATGCTCCACATCATCAGTCAAGGTACTGCTTTCCGTTTTCTCTGTAAAATAACAGATTGTCCTTTGTGTGTGTGTGTGTGTGTGTGTGTGTGTGAGTGAGAGAGAGAGAGAGAGTGTGTTGAAGAATGAAAAAGGAATGGACAGTGGTACCAAGACTGCTTACAATCTGTTTTCTTCTCCTTATTAGCCAGTCTGTCAAGTGTTACTCCTCAGTTAACATGCACATTTAGAGTGTACAGTTCAAATAATCCAGGCCACAGTGTTAATATTTTGACTCATTGAATCAATGTGATGGTTGTGCCTGAACTCTCAGTCAGTGTTGTGTAGTTTGTTGTGTAGGTTGAGACTGCCAGCCTAATGCAGTCGTTCAGGTTCAGATGTGTGCGCTACTCGGACTTGATTTTCATTTGTGAAAAAGCATGTGCCATGAGAATCTGATCAGAAATGTCCTCGGAGAACAACTCTAATCTTCTACTTACTGCTGCTGGACCAAGCAACACTTCATTTTAATGTCTTCTTTGTTTTTAAAGTGCGTGAACAGTGTGTCAGCTGTGACATCATCACTTCTTTTAAAAACTCGCCTGCCGTGAAGGAACTTGTTGTGCTTGATCATCTAATATGGCCTGAAGCCTCAGTAGCAGCTTTAGCTCTGTCAGTGAGTTTTATGAAAAGTGATTGCTGGGTGTTTAAACCAGTTTTACCCCTTGAATTCTTTTCTCTCATATTTTGCTCTTGGATGGGAAGGTATCCTTGAATTTCGGATGGTATGTGGTGTAAACCTTGTCTCCTACCCTGCTGAAGAAAACAGCTAAAACCAGCATAGGCTCGTTGGCTGGTCTTTGCTGGTTTAAGCTAGTCTCCCAGCCTGGCCAAACTGATGTTCAACTGGTTTTACCCCTTTTCAAAAATGCTAAGCCTGGTAACATATCATGCAGGCAGTCTTTTCTTTCACCACTGTAAAAGCAAGTTCGTTTTCCCATTAGGCATGGAAATGATATATTTTCGCCTTCTCTCGTTGCTGAACAATGTTCGCTCATTGACAGTAAACATATAGAGAGTAAACTTTAGCTATCTACATAGTGTAACAGCAGGTTAATGTGATGCAGCCAGAAACAGTTAGTCTATCTGCAAAGGTAACCTGATTTCATAACTGTTATCTTTTTAGAAACTCTTCCAGTGAAATCTCCAGTTCTTATCTTTGCGAATGGGCCAGCTCCGGGCAAACCACAAAATGTCAGTAGGAATGATACAGAAGTTAAAAAGGCTGTTCTAACCGCAACCTACTTCTTCAACAACAAGTCCAACGATGCCTTCTTTTTTAAGGCTTCAGCCATTGATGAGGCACAAAGACAAGTAAGACCTTTAATCTACCTCTTGTGTAAGTCTTCATGTGTGAAATGTACTAAAAGTAACAACATACTACCCTATTTTTTAAATTGCAGATTGTTAAAGGTATAAAGTACTTTCTCAAAGTTGAGATATCTCGGACTGTGTGCAAGAAGAGAGATGCTGATGCTGACCTTGCTAACTGTAGCTTCCAGCCAAAACACAAGTTGCAACAGGTGAAATGTTATGTTCTGTTTAAGAATGTGTGAAAATCAAGAGGGAAAGAGGGTGTACATTTTAAATACCACTAAGAATAACTACATACACAGCTTGAGCCCTAGATAATATTTGGATAGTCTTTACATAAAGTTCACTGCAGTTCATTTCATTGAATTTTATTCAATCCTTTATCATTAGTATCAAATGCTGCTATTTAGAAACATATTTGGCCAAATGTAATGATTGTTTTTTATCTTTCAGACTTTTCTCTGTAACTTTGAGGTATGGGCTGTACCATGGCAGAAGATGATGAAGACCACACATTTCCTTTGCCTTCCTTCAGACAAGAAATACTAATACCTATGCATCTGAAACAGCTTGTGCTTTGAATTTGAGTTAACTGGCTAAGAATAAAATACTCGTTTGGTATACAGTGATCATGCATAATGCCTAGTTATTGTTTGTCAGGTTCATATGTATAATTGGAATATATATATAGCCTGCATGTACATTTCTGTAAGAGAAAAGCTCATATACTATGTTAGGTAGTAAAGAGGTTTCTTTAAGGATCAGTAGAGCAGCTGTTTTTGAAGCTGCACTGCATCTATCTTTCATATAAAGCCTGATCTTGTGTTGTGCCTAGCTTTAGCACCACAGTACTGGTACTTCTCAGTGGAAGATATGGACGTGTTGTACAAACAGGTACATTTATTTATCTATTTATTTATTTATTTATTGTACATGCTATGCAGTAGCTGCTATGAATGTTACCACAGACAGTTACCACAATTCACAAATTGGCATAAGCATTCAACAGGAAATTATTGCTAATTGTTAGTTCCTTCTTCAAAGCTGAAATGATTTTTGCAAATGGAAGCTCAGAGACTCTTAAACATAATGTCAGTGTTTTAAGATAAAGCACTGGATTTCTAAAATACTGTTTCATCATTCCAGAGTTACATTTCAGTCCTGCAACTAGAATTTATAAATTTCACAAGTCATCATCTGCACTGATATTTCTGTCTCAAAGTTTTCAAGTAAATCAGCAGCTCTATTTTAAGGGCCAGATGACAGTTCAGTGCAAATAAAACACATCACAGTGCAAACACTGTGCACCTCCTGTCATAGGAGCAAAACAAATATAGAAATGTCATGTCTTTTAAATAAAGCAAGCTGACATCTGCAGGCATGCCTATATATACATCACTCAACCTAAAAAGGGAGAATTAAAATACAAAGTCACATGGCTCAGCAGAACAAAAACCTAAACATAAATCAAAGCTGAATGATGGCATCTGAATTAAATGCAGGAATGGGTATGAAGGACTCAGGTTCCTCAGTTCAGCAGGGGATTATGGGAGAGGGTACAAAAAGGTTTGCTGCTTCTTGAGGAAATGTTACATGACTGATAAAGAAGCCCCAGGAAATGCCTATGACCTATAGTCCCATGTTCCTTTAGGACTATTTTACACTTTGCTCAAGTCCAGTTTACATAGGTAAGGAGAGCGGAAGGAGCCCAGGTAAAGGTGACCGTTGTGCTCATGCGCCTCGCTGATGTAGGCCGCCACAGTGCCATGAGGGTCATGGAAACTCCGCACACATGTTCCTCCATCCTGCAGCTCCACCACCAGACTGTAGCGCGGCACAAACTTCATTAGTGTTTCCTGGCTGAAGAGCTGAAAACGCACAGACAAACTAAGGATGAGCAATCTGGCACAGAGGACCCTGCTACTGTCTTACAAATACCCACTACATCATATACAAGTGATTTTAACATCCTTGGATGAGAGAACAGTGCTTCATAAATGACAGTTCCAGAATTAAGATTTCATGTTCTGAATAATTTGACAGTCATCAACTTGAAAGTTAGAACAACAGCACCTAGCATCGCTGAATTGGAAATCTGCTACAGTGCCCTCCAGAATTATTAGCACCCTTGGTCGAGATGAGCAAAACAGGACATGGGGGAAAATTAAAATGACATTGCTGTTTATAAACTGGAAGTATGAGAGGAATATATCTTTTCAGTAAAATTATTTAAAGAAAATATATCTCAACAATTTTGTGGGTTCTAATTATTTTGATAGACCAAAAATGATTGACATTAGTATTTAACCTTTTTAAGCTGAAGAAGAGTGTTTATGAAAAGAGTTCAGTATCCTAGTCAGAGTTAACTGACATCCCTTGTCATATTTATGCATGCAGACCCTTCCAAAAAAGTAATGAGTGTGCTTCGGGCTATTAAAAGTTGTGAATTTGTGTTGCAGGACAACGAACAATGGACATGTTCGAGGTTTTTTTTTTTTTTTTTATAGAGCATTCTGCCAACAGGGGACTAATGAGAAAGGCTTTTTTTGAAAGATTTTTTAGGCTTAAAATAATGACTGGCTCATGGATCGCCTTTAATTCCTGAGGAACATCCACTTAGAATTCTGTTCTGAACTACAGCCAGCACTGGAGACATCATCATGCAAAACTCATGCAATCCCTATGGACCTATCTTACAAGACATTGACAATTTTGAGATATTTGCAATGAGTACTTTTCAACAAGGGCTGATGAGGTCTGGCATCGCTGAGTCATGCCTGAGCCGTGTCGTGCCAGCCATATAGGATGGCATAAATTGTTTCTCACCCACATACATCAAACAGGCCAACATCAAAATGCAACTGGCAGCAGTTGCTGATTTTCTGAAGCATAATCAGATGTACCCATGTTCAGTAAAAGCACTGTCAGAGAATTGCTGTTGTTTCTTAGTAGTTTCTTTTTTAGGAGAAACTACTATCGCTCCATAAATGTACAAGTGGTCTCTGATGAGTAACTGGCTTAGATTAACCTAGTTGCTTGATTGCCTGGGTCAGTACGTCTAGATTTTTTATCTAATCGTGATGTGTTACATTATTCACATTCTGAAACGCTCCTGTTTTTTATTTTTTGTTAGACATTGATTTCACTGTGGTTTGTACAAACAGTTACAAAAGAAAAAAAAATCCACCATATTTATATGCTTATAAATTATTAACAAATAGTTATTCGTTTCTGAACCCATAAATCTTACCTTGGCAAAGTTTTATAAATGAAATTAAAAAAAAGGTTTAATTAAAATCTCACTGTCTCTGCTAGGACACTAAAACTGGGTCATGGTCAGCTCTTCCAGTAGGACAACAACCAAAACACAGCTCACAAAAATTGTTCACTCGACAGAGAAACAATCTTTAGATCAGAGGACTGAGATGGTGGTTACTAAACACCAGTAAAAACCTGTGGAGAGAGCTGAATGAGGACCAATAAGAGATTTTTAGACATTGGAGCAATGGAGCCACCAAATAAAATAAAGTTTTATTTTAACTAATTATGCTTAAATGTTCAATTTCTCCATTTTTCAGTTACACATTTTCCTAACCATTCTAGCTGTTTATTGAGGGTGCTAATAATTTTAGAAGGCAGCACCTACCTTAAATATGATATTCTTAATCCAGGGTCTTTGTGACAAGAAGTCGAGCATGGAGAAGCCCGGGTTTGGCCGGATGGCAGACATGGCCACCCAGTAACCACCAGAGGAGCTGCGGCGGATGTTGTCAGGGAAGCCAGGCAGGTTTTCTATAAAAGTGTCCATGCCTCCCTTATTGAGACCAGCCACGTGAATCCTTTGGGCAATTAAACAATACCGAAAACAAAATCACCACCTTATCACCAACAACCTTGGAGAGTAATGACTGAGATTAATAAAACTGCTGTAGTCAAATCTGAGTTGTGTTCTGGTTTTAACAATACTTCTGTTCTTTATTCATAAAAAGGAATGTGCTGATTAATGTAAAGTCATGCCCTTGATATTACATGGTTCTATATGACCGTCTATCTTCACTTAGCCAGTACCTTATAATACTAAACTGTTTCACTGATGTTCTTTAATTAATCCTGTGCAGTTGACCAGAAACATGAAACTCTCATCTCAATGATAACTTACTAGAGACCCTTCACAAGGATCTAATTCAATCTTCTAATTTCACAAAGAATGCGAAACGTCTCCCCAGTAATGTGGTTAACAATCAGAATAAGCTACTGCTGACTCATTAGCAGGATCTTGGTTGATCTAGTGAGCTACTGGTCTGTATTAACTGCAGCTGTGTAATTTTTGGTATCTTTCCATAATTTAGTCTGTGATTGGTTTAATTCAGCCTTATGTGAATCAAATGCTGACCAAAATTAATCATTCCAGTCCCCCATGTAACAAAGCTTATGTTAACCACAACAATAAACAAAGAGCCTACACAAGAGCATTTCCTACACTCCCCCCTTGGTTGTACCCACGCTAGCTTCACTAAGAGAACGAACGTGCCATTTGTCTCTCAACGCTGGAAGCTTAATGAAGGATTCTGTTACCTAGGCAACAGTAAGCTTGCATCATTCATCCAGGTAAAGCTTGTGTGTGTGTGTGTGTGTGTGTGTGTGTGTGTGTGTGTGTGTGTGTGTGGTGGGGAGACTCGCACTGCCTCCAGCAGACGTGAGCAGTATGAGAGCAGTGAGAGGGGCGGAGCACATTTACATACAGAACTCGTCTGTGAGAAGTGATAAAGTAGGAAGGTTGACAGGGTAGAATTTCAGAAGTGACAGTTAGTCGACTGCAGGCCAAGAAGGGAACCTCTGAAATAAACGTATGAATAACATGCAAGTGTGAGGAAAAATGGGAAGGGGAAAGCGGAAGGCAAGGCTAATTTATTCTGCTAAATTCAGTAAGAATGTAAGAACGCTCCTTAGTTTATCAGTGATTTAGGGCAGAGTGAGAAAAATAAGAACAAATTCCTACAAATCATTCAAGCATTTGCCACAAACTGCAGATTAAAAAAAAAAAAAAAAAAAACATTTAAAATGTCCTGTTACTCCTGAGTGTTGATCACACATCAAGTGACTTAAGTGGCATCAGTGCCTTTTTTCTACCTTTCCAGCTCAAAGACAGTTTTCCATGACACTCCCCATTAATTAATGTTCATACAGCAGACCCCAAATGTTCATTAGTTTGCTTTGCATATTGCAAAGCATTCTGTATGTAAAACACTTAGAGATGCCTGTTTTGAAATCAGTACTTTGCGAACTGTTGCTGTATCAAACCTATGCAGGAATATAATGATTTATTCTTTAAGGTTATTAAGCCCCAAGCTAAGTCAGCTGTGTGCGGTCATACTGACCTGTAAGCTGTCCTGATTGAATTGAGCCGTGTTGTGAACATAAGGAGTTGGAAGAGCACTTGGTGAATAACTGAAAATTGATTTAACCCAATGGTAATTGAGGTTTGCATTTGGGAAGATTAATATGCTGCTTTGCAGGAGCAATGGTACATTTCTCCAGGCTTGTTTCACTCATCATTTGGAGATTTGGAGTGTAATTGCACACACTAATCACAGAGCAGGGTGTATTGTCCCAAATCACATGCTAGAATACTAAATACGATACTGAAATACTATATGTATCACCTGCTAGTGGAACAGCCTACTATTTAGTATTCGGTTTCAGGACATAATCTGTTTGTTGATTGCACTGTATATGTTGGTCAGGGATCAATTACAGCGAGTTATTCAAAAGTATCATGTGAAATATTTGCTTGCACTGTTCGTTAATTTCAGCCATTGGCTAATCACAGTTATTCAAATGAATCCCTTCACGTGACATAGATAAAGTCAGTGAGTTAAATGACATGGTAACATAGTGAGGCTTTTGTCACTGTTGAACAAAAGAAATGGCATTAAGTAGAGTTCGCATTTTCAGTGAAGTCCATTTTTACAATATAGCCCAGATACCTACCAAACAATAAGACTGAAACCTACCTCCTTATTCTTGCCATCGTAGTTTCAGCAACAAGAACAGACTCTTCATCGGGAAGGAGTTGAATACCGTTAGGAAAGCGCAAGTTCTCCATCATGACTGCAACCTCTTTAGTCTCAGTATCATACTCCAGAACCCTGAAATACCAAATCAGTATCAGCAGCCATAGCATTAAGTGAACTGCTTTAATACATAGACATTATTATTGTTGTTTATTGTTGCAGCAACCCGCATTTAAAACAATATTACCTGAAACTACAGTAAAAGCAAAACCATAAACTCACTGGAGTCAGTAGGGAATTTTTAAGCCCCACTTACCGGCCATCAGCTGTTGCCTCCATGATGAGTTTCATGAAGTCCCTACGCTGCCATCTGCTGCTAGAATCAGTGAAATACACCTTCTTCCCATCCTGTGTCACATCCAGGTCATTGACAAAGGAGAGACGTCGACCCCCGATCATCTTCTTTGTGCTCACTAGAAGTGTTGTCTCACCTGAAGGCCAAAGACAGAGGAGTGGGTCACTGAGACATTAATGCAGTATGACAATTTGAGAGAAGGGAGAAAGAAGTTTCTATTATATATTCTTCAGAATAAAGTGAGGCTCGGACAGAATGTTCTCTGTATATGGTTGGGCTCATATTAAAATGATGCGTGTCAGTGCACAGTGCGGCACCTATCCAGTTTGTGTGATATCGGCTATTAAGACTAAAAACTTAGGGGATTGTTTGCAGGTATAGATTAATATATACAGTATACTGTACATTTGTTAAAGTGCAATATAAACAGAATGTTGGCTGTCTCTTTAGGGGCGTTTGGCTGATATAATTGTCACATTTGAGTTTGTTTAGTGATGATCAGACTATGGCTATTATTTCCCCTGTAAAATATCAGTAGAAATGTCTTTCTTTGGCCTGGTTGGTAGTGGTCAGAATCAAAGAGCATTTAGATCCAAAATATTAAGCTTGATTAAAGCTCTAGGGAAATGGAATGGAAAAAGAGAAAGACTATGAAAGGAAGATGTTTTTCTTTATCTAACCTGTGACAGGATTAACCTCAAACAGCCCCAGGTAGGCATCAGCCACAAACAAGGTGCCATTCGGACCCACTCTGATTCCCAGCGGCCGTCCACAAACATGCTCCTGCTCAGGAGACCCTTTACAGAGAGGAAAGAAAAGTCAAACAACTGTTGGCACCCTGTTTACTGTATATCACATGCCAAAAATGTTTTCTAATGGATTTATTTGGTTTATTTCCTGTAACATAACCAAGCTAGTAGCCCAATTTAAACCACCATGACCCTGACCAGGCAGTTACCAAGGACCACTGGGTCTTAATTTGAGCTTCATACCAGACAGCCCACATGAAATTACACCAACACACCCATATGTGAGTCTTCCCCAAGCTGTTGCCACAAAGTTAGTAGCACACAATTGTACAGAATATCTTTGTGTGCTGTAGCGTTACACTTTCCCTTCACTGGAACTAAGGGGCCCAAACCTGTTCCAGTGTTTCAGGTGAGGTCCATAAAGACATGGTTTGCCAAGGTTGATGTGGATGAACTTGAGTGGCCTGAACTGACCTCAACCCCTCTGAACACCTTTGGGATGAATTTAAACGCCAACTGCACACCAGGCCTCCTCGCCTGACATCGGGGAGCAACCTCACTAATGCTTTTGTGGCAGAATGGGCAAATCCCCACAGCCATGCTCCAAAATCTAGTGGAAAGCCTTGGGACAAAATCTGGGATGGGATGTTCAAAAAGCACATATGGGGGTTATGATGAGGTGTCCACAAACTTTTGGACATATAGTGTATGTGTGATACACACCCCTGTGATCCTTTCTGTGACGCTTTGTACAAAAAAAAAAAAAAAAAAAAGCACTTCCTAATTATATCAGCATTTGTTTCTATTTAAAAACATTATCTGTTTAGTTTGTGTAATGTATTCATATTTGGTTATACTCCTTGTGTGTTGGTAAGGATCTCCTATCAGAGGGATCACAATATTTTAAAATATTTATAATAGTTTATAATAGCTCTCAATCTCACATGACATGACAGCTATGACTTGGCTGCTCACGCCACATTTCACATAAATATATGAGAAAACAGACATGCATCAT
The DNA here is from genome assembly GCF_027358585.1 of Pangasianodon hypophthalmus. NCBI lineage: Eukaryota > Metazoa > Chordata > Actinopteri > Siluriformes > Pangasiidae > Pangasianodon > Pangasianodon hypophthalmus. The sequence continues at coordinate 23,279,592 of NC_069712.1, forward strand.
CGGGTTCAGGACAAACCTAACAAACAACCTACAACCCTATTCACTCAAGAGCTCTTCAGTGATTCACTCTAGGAGAACGCTGAGTGAGAAATCTAATTATGACAGAGAATGACAAATCATTGTCCATTCTCTCATATCTCTCTGTCCTCAGATCTATTGACAAAGACTTGCGCCATGGCAAAATATTGCAACACGGTCAGTGAGGAAACAGTTAAGTTTTGTCCTTTTCGCTTACCACATGGAGGCTTGCCCAGAGTTGCCACAACACTGATTTTCCTCCCATCAATTTTCACAATCCTTCCATCTGCAGTACCTGTGTACAGAATATCTGCAAGGGGAAAAAAAACTGTTGTAACAAAGTTAAACACTAATAATGTCCATTTAGTAAAAAAAATATATATTTTTAAAGATATGATAAAGACAAAATAAAGACATGAACATATGACTGAATAGAGGCAGTAAAAATAAAGACGAAAGAGCCTGCCACAGACATTACAGTTTAACCAGAGAGATATGACAGGCACGTGACCTTTGTCCCACTTGGCTGTTACTACTAATGTAGCACTGCTTCTTACACAAGGACAAAATGGGTGTAAGAAATGAATGACAGAGATCACGCTGGCTGCATGTACTGACCTCCAATATTAGCGATGGATTCAGGCCCAACGAGCTGGTCCTCAAATAGTCTTTCTGCCTGTCTAAGCTTTAGGTTGGGTTCAAAGCAACCAGTCATGAGCGGTGGTTCATTGAGACTATTAACAAACAACAAGAAAAAAACAAAACTTAAACTGCATAAAAAGGAGATAACATTAGTTAAGGCTTGGGTTCTTGGGGAAAACTATTCCCAGCACAGGCAATAACATTGGTGGAGGCATACTGCAGTGTCCAACAGGAGCAGCAACGAGATCAATCATTAAGCATTGACACAGAACTGAGAAATGAATATAAATGAGATGTCTTAGCAGATCAGTTTGACATTAGTGCCAAGGGTACTTAAATATGCAGCAGTGCTTCTGGAGTTCACCCAGAAAAAAAGCAATATGAGGTAGTGAATGCAGGGAAAGCTACACTATCACAGAAAAAAGAAATAGACTCATCTACTACATTAACATCATCCATTAAAACAAAGATCTATACACCTAAGCTCTTAAATGCATGGGTAGGGAAAATGTGTACTCAGTACTTCAGTGATCTATAGAAAATCCTGTTAGACAACTTTACCAATGGTGGATAATAAAATAGAGGAAATACTATGAAACTGTACAGTTTGACATTTTGAAACGTCTATGACAGTGCACTAATGAAAACTTTAAACCATTGATTCAGTCTTTTGTAAAATGAGAAAAGCTCTACACTAAACGCCCACAAAGAACTGTTCAAAACTCAAGGAAAGATGGGAAGCTGTTGCTTACGTGACATTTCTGAACAAGACTGATCATGTCAAGTCCTACAGGTTGGAGCACATAACAGAACCAAATGACAGCATGATAAATAAGGCTGAGTACAGCACAATTTGATGATTTCTGTGCTTTATTTTTAACCTAATTCCTCCTCAATTTTTTTCATTTCACAATAATCTCCAATTAGCTAGCTCTTAACTACCATATGACAGCTAATGTCCAGCATGTCCTTCCATGTGAAGCCAAAAACATACATACAAATATACACACTTTTATGTGTATGTATGTATGTATGTATGTGTATTTATGTGTATATATATATATATATATATATATATATATATATATATGTGTGTGTTTTCTGATTTCATCTCTGTTAGCTTCACAGCATACCTGAATGCTTCTGGCTGAATGGGGGACTCCAGGAGAAAAGTGACCACCAGTACTGGGAGAATCAGGAACGCAGCCAGAGACAGCAGAGTGACCCGGAACACCTTCCCACTGTACGTGCTGAAAGTTACATGATGTATGCACTTAAACAATTACAATAATATAGAATATGATATATGACCTAGATTGAAAAAAAAACCACACAATCAGATCTCCTAGCAATGACCTAGCAGCTGACATGAGCTGCAGGAACAGCTTCAATGTGCCTTTGGCAAGATATTCTCTCAGTTTGTGTGTGATGATGGTGATGAAGAGAGGTAACACAGAGCTCCAAAATCTCAGCAGTAAGTGCAGTGTACCTCACTAATGATGGCAGATGCAGTAAAAGAAACAGGATAAGACAGTCAAGCAACTGGGAAAGAGATTTGCTAATGAGGTTAAATGATGTGAAACATTTTATATTCTGTATAAATACATGCAGGGGGTAAGTGCAGTGCACCTGTGCAATAATAAACATACACAGCTAGTAAATGCAGACTTTGAACTGTGTGTGTGTGTGTGTGTGTGTATGTCCAAGTTGCACATGTAAACATATAACATATGTACAATAATTCTTATCACCTTCAGGGTTTTAGGCTTATCCTAAGACAGAGGAGAAATAGATGGAACTAGTGGAGTGGTGGAGCTAGCAGATGGCTCACCTCGTGCTTTTGTATTGGGGTTCATGCGATTCGTCAGTTACAATCTGCGGTCTGTTGAGCTTCCTGAAGCGCAGTCCTTCTGGCTCATTCATACTGAAATGGCTGATCTTTCACTTCTTCCTGCTGTGCTGAAGAGCAGTGCAGTCTTTACATCACACACACCACAGCCGTGTGGAAGTGCTCCCTTTGCTTCTCCTTTTCACGTTACAGCACTGGGGTGTGTGTGTGTGTGTGTGTGTGTGTGTGTGTGTGTGAACAGTGAAGTCAGCAGCAAGCCACTGCATTCAGTCATTTAACGAAACCGTTATAAAATATTTTCTGAGTGACATTTTGTTGGTTATGAATTGTTCTAATTTGGACATATTAATATTTGGTACAATTATTCTACAATTATTCTGAAATGTAGCCAAACATTATGAGCTTACACTGGCCAAGGGCTTGTCCTTTCCTAATAAAATAAATTCCCTTTCAAGACATCTATCTATCTATCTATCTATCTTTTTTTAACCGACCCAATATCCTAATTTTTTTTTTGCTTAGTTTAAAAAGTCATTTTTACATTTTTTTTTTTTTTTTACATGAAGAGCACTGTGTAATATGATTATAGATGTTGTAAGTGAATGTCTAAAGACAGCAGAATGATGCCAGAGACATATCTAACTTACTGACAGTAGAGGATTTTTTTTTTTTTTTTTTTAACATTTTTTCTGAATTTCCGTATTTTCTAGGAGTCTGTAAATGAATTCCTTGGGCTTCCAGACCCTTTTCCAGAATTTTCGGAAGCTAAGTCTTTTTCTGTTTTCACTACATACTACATATATACATGTGCTACATATGCATTTCCCCCAATATAAACTGTATATATATATATATATATATATATATATATATATATATATATATATATATATATATATATATATATATATATATATATTTTTTTTTTTTTTTTTTTTTTTTTTTTTTTAAATATATATATTAGGCTTTTATTTGAGAGAACCTTTACTTCCGCCCCCGAGTTCTCGCGTGAAGTGGCTGAAATCACGCGCTGCTGCAGTCAGTGAGCTCAGGCTGCAGCAGAGATGAGTGGTCCAGTGGCTCATGCGGAAAATGCTCATGTGGCTGTATGGATTGCGTTGAAGAGGCTTGACCTTAATGGTTTGTAATGCTTTCCAGTAATTGTGCTATTTATTACTGTTATTATAATGTTTTTAAACATGTATCTCAGTTTGATTTATAAGGGAGGACGCTTGTGCCTGGGCATCTTGGTTACCATAGCAACAGCCTATGCATGGTACAAGTTCAGTATCTCTCTTTTGTTTCTGTCTCAGTGCTGTAATGACTCACTTCAATAAGTGGCTGAGCTATAAAAAAAAAATATATATATATATTCTTGGTGCTTGGACACTAGCAGTGGCTGAAAGAAGGCTGAAAGAGCACTCAGCTAGTGACAGGTGCAGCTGACAGAGAGGCATGAACACGAGTGAACTGTGCAGCTGCAGTTAGCTTCAGTTTCTTTTCTCTCTTCTTTTTCATCTAATGGCATTGAATTAATGCTACGCAGGAATCAGTGCAATGAAGGTAGATACTGAGTCTTCTGCAGTAGTGAGTGATGACTGGTTGTTTTGTAGATGACAGAGTGATAGCTCTGAGAGAAGTTCACATTCCCAGAGGGACAAAAATGACCACAGTGAGACAGGTATGCTTCTTCTTCTTATTATTATTCTTATTTGTCTTCTTCATCTTCTTTTTTCTCTGTCTTCTTCATCATCATCTTCTTCTTCTTTTTCATCTTCTTCTTCTTCTTCTTTTTCTTCTTCATCTTCTTCTGCTTCTTCTTTTCTTCTTCTTCTTTTTCTTCTTCTGCTTCATCATCATCATCTTCATCTTCTTTGTCTTCTTCTTCGGTGTCTGAGACTGCTGAGGTAATCCGTTTTTCCATTTCTTCACAGATTGTAGCTCATTCTTTCAGACTGGACGTTGCTAAAGTCACCTTCAAGGTATTTATAAAAATGTGTCTGATGAGCACTCATTAATATCAACTGGTTTAAATGCCTTTTTTTTTAAATTAGTATTGTTTTAGCTCACAAAGTAATTGTGTATGAAATTCTGCTGAAAGAATAAAATGTCTCATCACAGTTACGAAACAGTCAAGGCTTTTTAATCCCTTTGAATGGCTGTATACCAGTGAACACCAAACAAATGTAAGTTTTTTTCCATTTGCATTTTATCTATTAGGATTTAAACATTTATAGTCTTAAAGAATGTAGAATTTCTCTCATTCAGGTACACAACCCCATTGTACTAACAGTAACAGTGCTTAGTCTGTGTGCAAGGTAAAGAATATGACTTTTCCTGTTTTAAATGTTTTCCTGTATTAAATGACCAGTAATGTACAAGGTCATTTATCATTTTCATTTATTAAGATTTTGTCTCTTAGGCCTTATGTCTTGGAGGTGGCCAGATATTTTCAGCATGGTATGATTTCTCATAAAGGTTTTGCTGCATCTGAGTTATGATAAGTTACATCCTAAATGTTTTTGTAATACCTGTTTGTCTCTGTATAAATGAAGTTAATGCAAAACCCAGAAACATTGCCCTGACGGTCATAAACAGAAGCTTGAAGTCAAGACTACAGAGTATTGTGAGAAGGGTAAGAGTGCCATTGTCACATTTAATTAATAATAATTACCTCTTACTAACCCAATCTCCATTCAGTCTATGTAAGTACATATGGTGCAGTACAGATATTTTACAGCCTGATTATATCAAGCCTGCTTTCATTTTAGATTGAAAGACTAGAAGAGCTCCTGCCTCAAGTCAAGCAAAAGCAGAATGAGAAAATGGTCAAGGTAAAAGAGAAATTTAAAGAAGCTCAGCACTGGACATGTCTGAATTAACCTGCACTTGTTGATTTCAATGACTGTTTTAATACCAGTCTAACGTTTCTTTGCAGGACATTGAACTGTTAAACCAGAAGCTGATATTCCTACACAAAAGAATGCAGGTGAGGGGTTGGTTCCTGTACAAGCATACTAAACCTATTTTAATAGTTCACATGTGATTCAGCACATCTACACCAAACACCATTTTCTATGTAATGTCTTATATGTTTCAACAGATGGCAGAGTCATACTGCTGGGAGGGAATGTTTAAACGAGCACCACTCTGGTGATCTTTTTTTCTGTACTCCACTCCAACCTCCTGTGTAAAAGGAGGAAATTTGGGTGTTTTTAAAACAGCTAAACTATGTGCTCAACTAGTTTACCTAGTGAAATAGTAATGCCTAATAACACTTACCAAAGCATTGTACCACTGGCCATTCATCCGATTCATAAATTTATTCATTGTGTTACTGCATAATGAACAACCTCTCTATACTTTCAGAAATAAGCAAGTTCAATTCAAGTTGACAAGTGTTAATGATGACATTGACAAAATGACGTAATAAGGACTTTCTTTCACCTGTACTGAAAATGGGTTCACTGTGTAAGGTCTTTCAATACTTGGCACTTTCGTGGCACATAAGTGCATTACGATTTCTTAAAACAGATTCTAATATTAAAGTTTAAAAAAAAACAAAAAACAAAAAAAACTGCATCATAGTAAGGCGTTGGGCCACCAGACCACCTTGGCTTTACACCATTTCATACTCGTCAAACCATTCAGTGAGTCCTTGTGCCCTTGGCAGAGACCGTTCCCATCAGGATTGAAATGTTCAGCATAGGCCCGATCACTTTGTACTGATTTGCAGTGTCCCTTCCACCCAAGGGGAAAAGTGGACCATGTCAGCCAAATGACATTCACAACATAACCGCCACAATCTTTTCCTTTAATTTGTTTCCCGTTTATATACTGTGATAGTGGAGACTGAAGCAGGCTTTCTAGAGTAGCTTTTTCGGATTATAAAGTGTAACTGCTGAGACACACACACACACACACACACACACACACAGTCCTTCTTTTTCACCTGTTATATCATAAGGAAGAATTTTGTAGGTTCCATTATTTCCACTAGGAGGTTTGACCGTGTTTAAAACAAGAAACAGATCAGTAGAATACTATCTAGGTCTATATTCAGTAGTCTCACACCCGATTTTTTATTTTTTTTTAAACTTTAACATCTGCCCAGTCTTTTTGATAGAGTAAAGAAAAGCATGTGACTAGTTTGTCTCCACTTGTTTATTGGTTCAGGAAAATGTCATCCTAAGCAATGTTCACTGTTCTCAGAGAACTCCCAAAGATGCTAAAAAGTACCAAAATATATTTTCCAAAATACCTTGTATAGAAACCTTATTGAGCTGCATGAGGGAGACAGAAGACATATGTACAGATGACTGGCTCTCACTGAGGGCTCCCACCTTACAGCTGCACTACTGAACCTCTGCAGACATCAAGTCACTCTCATTCATGGCATGTAGTTTGCACGTCCACTCAGCAACCGAAGACCCACTCATTACACTTTGAGCCTCAAGAGGACGGAGAAAATACAGTGATTATTGTTGACACATAGCAAAAACAAAGGAATGATAGTAATGTTTCAAATTTAGATTGCGTTTCTTTGAATCAGGAAAGTTAAATGGATTTTGCACATCTGCTTGTTTTTACCTCCAAATTTAAAACAATTGCATCAATAACATAATTTACAAAAAAAATGTATTTGAATACAATTACATGGGTGTTCAGAGCGTCACAGATACTCACAATGAAAAAAAAAATTATGACAAATTCCTGGAAAAATTATGTACAGTACAAGGGAATGAGCACATAAAAGTTCACAAATTTTAATTGATGTAACTGCTGTCCTTTGAGTGACAGCTCCACTCGTTCATGTGGATATGTTGATAAGGGCCTCTAAACAAATTCTTTACAAAAAATGAGGACAAATGGCTGGTGTACAGTTCAATTTTCTTGCACCTTCAAATTATTTCAAACTAAAACATTTTCTTGGGGAGTCATCCATAAAAAAAAGTCCAGTAGAGTTGTGTTGCGAGAAAAACAGTGTCTGATTTGACTTCATCAGAAGAGCGTTAAGAGTGTATAGCGAGCACTGATGGTAGCTCTATTCCGTTTTGGATTTTTTGCTGTCGTTGCCATTCTCCTCAGATGCCTGCTCCTCTGGCTTGCGTTTCTTGGTGTTCTCATCCATGTTGGTACCGGTGTGGGGGCTGAATGTGACAATCATACAAGTCATGTTGTCACAGCCTGTGCCATCCCCAGATGTGTCTGGTGCCAAGCAGTGGTCAAGCAGCTGGAACACCAACACATTTCAGTCAGTTAATGTGTAATTTTGGACACTTGCAGTGGAAAAACATTCCCAAGCAAGTGTTTCAACCAGGTACGACTGCATGAACACAAAGTTTCTTGGTTGTACTGATGAATTAAAAGCATCATTTATATATGCATTTATTTCTAAATGTAATAGCTGACTTGAGTTCTAAATAAGATTGATTGATCCTATCACTTGAGTGATAAATAGGATGAAGCTGCAAATGATCGACAGCTTAAAAAATAGAATCCAATATCAACTGACCTGCAGAGAATTAATTTCTGAAAATAAATTTCATGACTTAGTTTCTCCAGCTGTAAAATTAGCTCTTCCAATTATTGTATTCTCTTCACTATTTTGAGAATAAGCTATACAATAAAGCAAATCATGCCCACCTCTTCAATAACAGCAGACAGCGGCTTGGTTTTATTTCCTTCTGCTTTCAATTTTTCGTTTACAAAGTCCACAACCTCCTGGCTACTCATTACATTCCTGTAATAAACAGATATATTAGTGGCAAATGATAGCATCCTGATTAGCACAAATACCATGTTTTACAGGGGAAGTAACATGCTTGCAGTATGACCCACTAACGTGACGTCACTGCCAGGACATCTGGCCTTCACTGTGGATGCCAACAAGTGTTGACCTTGAGTTTGACCCCATGCTTATTAATACTAAAAAGGCTTATATGTTTTAATAAGGGAAGGAATGAAGTGGAAGCTGCTGTCCATTTATAGCACTAGTGAGAGAAATAGTGAAAGGGATTGGTGCAGGTTTATCAGGTTGCAAATAATGGCAGACATTCAATCAAATTTCAGAACCGAAAAGCTAACTTGGCTTCTGTAACTTGCTTTAATGCACAGAATAGATCTCTTACATACCAGGGCATATTACACCCATGATAATCCAAGACCTGAAATAATTAAACAAAGAAAAACCTTTATGCAGAATGTGACCACTTAAAGGGCTATGAAGTTTCATTTGTTATCCTCACCAGATTCCATCACAAGCAACCACCATGAATTCATGCTCTTCATTGAGAGTCAGTACTTTGACATCTGGTAAAGCAGAAATCATCTGCTCCTCAGGCGGGAGGTTCTTATTCCTCTTGTAAAAGTGGTCCCCTAAACCAGAGAAAACAGTCACATGAGTCCTTTATTCCATACAGATATCTAAAATCGAAAAATCGAAAAAGAAAGAAGCAGTAGTGAGTGTACACACCAATGGCCCTGGAGAGGTTTAGACCTCCGTTGACACGGCCGTCCATGGTCACTTTGCCTCCTGCGTTCTTTATTCTGGCCAGCTCCAGTTCATCTTCTGGTTTGTGATCGTAGGACATGTCCACTGCTTTGCCCCTCTCTGAGACGACACAGCGAGAGTCTCCAGCATTAGCCACTATTAACTGTTTACCGCGGATCAGAGCCACTACAGCTGTAGTCCCGCTGTCTGAGCCAGGCTGAAAATCAAGCAAAAGAAAATTGAAAACTTAATGAGCCAATCCTGGTTTAGGTCCTATTTTCAATACAATGCAGGTATCAAAGCTCTATACATCTGTCAATACTACAATAAAACAGAACACCCTCACCATAATCAGGCCAAACTGCCCACGCACTCTGTCGTTCAGTCACATTTACAACCTTACATACGTCAGTGAATCGGATTGGGAAATCTAATCTGAGACTGATCCAGCATTCAGTTGGTGCAACCATATTTATAATCATACATCAATAAAAACAACTGCATTAATAATCAAAAAACCTCAAATGTTCAGATGGTTTCATTCACATAATAGCTATGAAATAAAGAAAGTACTTGTGCATTCCTTGCAACTTTTAACTTAAACTAGCTGCCTAGTAGTTACTCTGTGTGCCTAAAAGGGACATAGCCGACTTTTTAAAAAAACTGTCTGAAAAACTTCAAGCCTTTATCAGCTGAAGTCTGTCAAGAGGAAGAGTGACACTTCATTCACTACAGCAGGTAACCTCCCACTACTACACTGTGTGTCATGTACCAATACATGCTATCAGATTTTGCATTCCAGGCAACAGCCAGCGATTTCACAACATCCGTTTAAGTTAGCAATTTAGTATACAGCTACTGTCAACACTTTGCTATCACACTATCCTCTGCCAACTAGGCTGAATGCCACAGTAGCATTCTTTCAGTGATAATCATAGACCTCTGACAATGGGTTATAAAAATGATAGTAACCATGGTCGACAATTAAGAAGTTCTTACAATTAATAAGTAATTATAAGATAACTTGCTGTAGCCATACATGCAGTATTACTAGTACCAAATTCTTTGCAAACAGATCTGCTGAAAGAAAAACATACAACACCCTCAACCCCCACATGCTTTGATTAGCAGTTGAGTTCAATCAGATTAAAGAAGGCAGCACTGCCTTCTACAAACTGTACTTTTTAACCAGATAGGACCAAAACAAACAAACAAAAAAAACTAAAATGTCAAGATACCTAGACTAAGTCTTTGTGTCCCTATGCTAAGCTGGAAAGTAAAATATTTGGTTCCAACTTCGCATGTGCAGTTAGAAAAACTATTTTTTTTTTCTTACATCTGTATTAACATATAACATTAGATCCACCCAAACACTGGTGCACTTACCTCTTCTTTCCCATCCATCCCTGGCAAACACATTTCTTCTTCTTCATCAGTGTCCTCTTCCTCCTCCTCCTCTTCTTCTTCTTCTGTGTCATCCTCTTCATTTTCACTGCTGTCCTCACCGTCCTGCTCGCTGCAGTCCTAGCGGACCATGAATACAAAATAAAATTTTACTGATAACTTGTCCGTGTCTTTTTGTGCTCTGTTCTGGCATGTGGTAGACGCTGCTGAGTTCTTTTCAATTAATGCTGTCCAGCAGCAAAATGGGCACAGGAGTTCATAAAAAATTGAACTATTACTCCAACAAATTTATATCACACGCATCATCAAAGACTAGACAAAATAAATCTAGTTTCTTTTATGCATCCACTCAAACATACCCTCCTTCTCACCTCTTCATCACTGCCCTCCTCTTCTTCCTCCCCTTCATCTGACTCGTCACTGTCCTCAAAGAACTTGGATTTGGCACTTCCTGGTGCGGGTGCTGCAGAGGAGGAACAGGATGGCCCAGCGTCCGCTGTGGCTCCTGCTTTCTCCCCCTCAGGGGCGTCTCCGGCTGCAGAGCTCCCCCCACAGGAGGCTGCCGCTCTCCTGCATGCCCTCATTTTAGAGCCTCCAGCTGTCTCTTCCAACTTTGCTTTTCCATTGCTGTCTGCTTCTGATGCCCCGCATTCTGTCTCACCGTTGATGCCTTTATCTGTGTGAGTGTTGTCTCTGTCTTCCAGCTCTTTGGGGGCATCCTGTCCAAGCTTTTTGGCCGATTTATTCAGGTTCTGCCCATAGCGGACAAGCAGCTCCTCGATTGTCATTGTGGCCTCTTCATGCAGAAGAGCTGTTTCCTCATTATCCACTAAAGGGAGAGAAGAAACAAAGCACAATGAGCTACATCTCAAGCTTTAATCTTGCATTCAGTAAGGTGATTTATAAAACATTTCTCTCACCATCATCTTCATCTGCTACTTTTTCTGGTGCTACCTCCTCTTGTGGGCGGCCAGCTATCTGAACAAGTTCCTTGATAACCTCCTCTGAGGTGATGTGGCTGTCTATAGCCAGGAAAGCGTCTTCCAGAGCCTGCAACCATGCAATCCATGAGTACAGAAATTAGACAGGCAATGTATTTTTAAGGTTCGACATGACCATTTGATGACCTCTAGGAAGTGGTCGTTCACCCTTCTCCTGCAGCATGCAGTTCTCATCTCTTATAGCACTTTTCCATCAGACAATTACAAATCTGGATATAGAACTATCTGTACCCTAGTCAAGTAGCACCGTCTGATTGTGTAATTATACCAGGGCTTTGGAGGTTGTGGGGTGGTTAGTGATGCTCCTATTGAGCCTGAGAAGTCTGAAATCTGCAGTGCACCCAAACAAAGCCTTATGATAAAAATGTCATATTGCCCTGTGTCCTGTGAAAAAGCCGTGAGTTTTAACAGAAGTGGAACTTTTCCACAGGCATCATGATCTTAATGTTATAACTGAATGATACAATGCCACAACAACTCATGGTACATGAACCAATAACTAGGGTACATGAAATTACTGATGAATCTTTAAATTTTATAAATTAAACTGAGATGTCAGAAGACCTGATGTTCAACCCACTGCAATAGCCAAGCAAACACAAAAAGGTGAAAGTAGCGGTGTTAAAATGCACGAAATGTGGTGAGAGGGCTAGGGACTCCACAGCTGGAGGGCAAATTCTAAATTTCCAATAGGATGTCTGAATATATTTAACGCTTATGACAGAGAGTTTTGGGGTCCAAAGAAATCATCATAGGTGGCGTAGAATTCCTAGCTATATAGCTAGTTAGGATTATAGATCAGTCAGGTCTATAGTGGCTTTATTGTCTTTTGAAGCATATACAGCTGGTACAGTACAGAGTGAAACAAAACAACCTTCCTCCAGGACCATGGTGCTACATAAAACAATACAGACCTACGCGAGACCTACGCGGATCGACACGAGACCTAGCCGTGACCTACACAGAACTACACGAGACCTACACACGTCTACACAGAACTACATGAGGACTACAAAGACTATAGATGTAAAGAAGTTTGCTTAGTTGTTTGTGTGTGTAAAGTGCAGTCCTGCTTACCTTTTGCAGTTTGCCATCTTTATATGCTTTCTGCTCTTTTATGATGTCTGGTAGATATTTGGAGCAGTACAAAGCAACTTCTTCACCTGGCAGTAAACACACATTCACACTCACATTCTCAGTATGTATATATATACATATACATATATATATATATATACATATACATACATACATATATACACACACACACACACACTTCTCTGTTGTGTTTAATCTTTAAGTAAAGTCTCACTAATACAGAAGCTCTGAAAGATTTTAGACCAGTTTAGTGCCAGTTCTCCAGAAGCAAATGAAAGTGGCTATGGCTGCTGTTTAAAGCCTGTTTAACTGTCGGGTTTACCTCCATGGCCATCATAAACGGCGAACATTGCCGTCTCTTCATCCAGCTCCGGGATGCAGTTGTGAGCGTCCTGAAAACATAAGAGAAAAATAAGGAGGAGATGTCGAGCTAAAGGCCACAGAACACCGCCATGACCCCTGCCGTAAAGCAGCGAGCTAATGGCGCGAAAAGCTGCACACTGGTGGCGCAGACCTCCTGCCAACAACCTTCTGCTAAAACACATCCATCCTTCTCCTTTTCCCAAAGCACACAATCACTCACTCGCTTCACTCAACACAACACAACACAAAACAACAACACAACATTCACGTGGCATGTAAACGTCTGCGTGCTAAGGTTATCCAGCCAGCAGCAAGCGTCTGTGAACAGCTAGCAGCAGATAGCTAAGCTACAGCTTTACCTCCATTGAGACGCGCCATCCCTGCATGGCCGCTAGTCCATAGCTCAGCTTCTGGTTTCCCCCGTCGGCTGTGGTTTTCTCCGTATTGGGCTTGGATAGGTACGCCCCCATGCTGTCCTGTAGCCGCCGATCGGGTTAATGTTTAAAAAACAGCGAGCAGCACAAATAAAACCCGTTAATGGGTGATGAGAGAGTATTTAAAAAGTCTCAGAGGCGTGCTGGGTATCCGTGCACAGCGGATCTTTCACACATTTCACTCTGATCTCTGCTGCTCGCTAAGTGAAAGCAGCGAAACCTGGCTACAGAGCCGCGCTACTTGGCTACCCGGTACTTTTAGCCGGCTAGCTCACCGCTCGCTAACACAAGAGATGCTGCGGGACTTTTTAGCAAGAGAGCCCCGACCTGTAAACCGTCAGAAATGAGCTGTCCAACAACCGAGCAGAACCCAAACCGCGCTTCAGTTCAAACGCCGATGCAAATGAGCTCTCCCGTAAAATACGCAAGTACACTAACACGTGTGAGAGCTAACATAATCAACAGCCCATCAGATCCATTTTAGAGAGGGCTGACTGAGATTCTGCCCGGAAGCGGAAGCGCGAGCTTTTGCGCATGACACATAGGCTCAGGGGAGAGTCGCGCTCGTGAAAACACTGGCTGCGTCACATTTGCGCAGGACGGCAAGACTGGAGCAGTGAGAGAGAGAAGCACCAGGATACCTTATTGTGCGCGTGCGAACTCATGCCGAGTCCTTCCAACAACGTCACCAAGTGACGTAGACGCACTATTTGCAATAAATATTGCTGCTACACTGCCATCTTTCCCTTTCTTCTTACAGCCTCTTTTACATGTTAGAGGACATGTACACCACTATCTGTCTGGGTACTATGGAGGAATTTCCTGTTATCTATATCAATATCATTTGTTAGTCAGTATTATATCACTCAGTATCTTTGCAACAGTATTGAAAAGTGACCTTAAATCACCTCATGTATTAACTTTCAGAGCTTCATTTATATACTACACTGTACCATTTCAAGTACATTTAGAAGGGTGACTTTATGCCTATCATCCTACAAGGATGTTTCTGTGAGAACGGACTGGTGTAACCTTGTAGGTGGTGTTTTTAAGGTGAAGGCTAATGTTTTTGAAACATAAACTGACTGAACTCTCGCCACGGTTAAAACTAAGATAAGGGGAAAGTGAAATAATTAGGATGAGAAGCAGGTGTGTGATTAAAAGAAAGAAGAGAAAACTCCATCCAATGAGATTGTTGTTTTAGAATTGTATAAAAGCATGAGCCACGACTATATAAATCAGTTGCTCTGCAGACCATCTCGGTTTTGTTGTTTGATTCAATAAAGTCTATAGATTTTTGGCATCCAGATCCCCTTGACTTTGTAACTCATTTTCTTATTCTGATTTGCCACGACAGTACCAGCTTGTGACTAGTGAGGAACATCCACCATCATCAAAACTCCAACAGAGCGAATATGACTGTAGGAGAATGATGTTCTTTTTCTACAGTACAGGTCTAGATACTTGTAGAGTGTATGATAAGGAGCACTGAAGCTGTTCTTGGGGCTAATGGTGGTCCAACACTATGCTGTGTTCAACTAAAGCATGTAACTCTGAATTTCTGACCTTCCACCAGTCAGGCAGGTCGTTTTTTTTTTAATTCTTAAAAGATTAATCAGAAAGTTTTTTTCGGAAAGTAACAGCGTGGGGGCAATTCCAAAATAGATCTGAAACGGTTTCTCTATCAGCATCACAAACTGAACAATTGCTGTCAATAACTTTTAATTCTGTTCATTTTATTTGTAATCAAATATTTTAGAGGAATGGCCCAAACCTTTGTTTTTCATTTAATATTTGTAACAAAATTCTCACATCAGATAATAAAGATATTATATATGGAAGGGTTATAATTTCATTTTGAAAGAGATCGGATTTTTCTATTTCAGGCCATAGGATGAGAGAGGAAGCACAATTTCCCTACTACACTGTTGAGTGGTTCTAAAGAGCAAATATGAGTTGATATGAATAGTAAATACTACTATCTCTGAAAAGCATAATAACACCCTGAGAGATAATGCTTCCTTCAAGCAATACTCAGAATTAAATCAACCTCATCTGAAGAAGAAAAAAAAGGAGGGTGTGAGAAAATATCTTTTGCCTTCATTAGGTCCCAAGCACCAAGGGTACGAAGGGCACTATTGTTTCTGTTAGGATTATTATTATTATTATTATTATTATTATTAACTTTTTGGCATTTCTGAGGTGTTTGCCATGCTCAAAAACTCACAAAACTTGGCACACACATCAGAAATGCTGGTCATCAGGGCCTCACAAAAGTTCAATAATACTTTTTGCATCCACTTTTAATTACAGTCCCCAAAAGTATTGGAAGGGCAAGGGCAATTCTTTTGTTTTTGCTATACACTCAAGACATTTGGGTTTGAGATTAAAAGATGATTAGAATGAAAGACGATAGATCAGAATTTCAGCTTTTATTTCCTGTTTTACATCTAGATGTGTTAAACAACTTACAACATGGCATGTGATAAAAATATTGGAACATGTGAGTAACAGGTGTTTCTGGTTGCCCAGGTGTGCCCTGTTAGATTGACTGTTTAAACAGTTAATAGCTCTGAATGTCTATTCTTGGTTTGAGTCCTGGGTCAAATTGACTGTGACTTTTTTTGTTTTTTGTTTTTTTGGCATTTGTTGTTAAAAAGGATAAACCAATGTGAAGACCAGAGAGCTGTATATGGGAGAAAAGTAAGCCATTTTGAAGCTGAGAAAAGAAGGAGATCAGAGATGCATTGCATAAGCATTGGGGACATTGCACAACAATGTGGAAAAAACCCAAAAACAAGTGATTGGCCAAGCAAGTGATTGGCCAAGCCAATCACCAAATCTTAACCCAATTGAGCATGCATTTCACCTCCTGAAGAGGAGACTGAAGGAAGAACCCTCCAGAACAAACAACTGAAAGAAGCTGTGGAACAAGCCTGGAAAAGCATCACAAAAGAAGAATGCAACAGTTTGGTGATGTCAGTGGGTCGCTGGCTTGATGCAGTTATTGCAAGCAAGGAATATGCAACCAAATATTAAGTGTTATTTACTTTAATTTCCTTTAAGACTATCTGCTCATCTAAATATTGGGTGGGGTGCCACTGAAGGAAAGCTGAAATTATGATCTATCTTCTCATATTCATTTTTTTTATCTTAAACCCAAATGTCTTCGGTGTATAGCAATACAGATACAGTTTTATATCTGTGATACAGCATGTTTGATATCATGAATTGTGTTGCCATGGTGAGAGTGTCAAATAATGTAATGTCATGTAATCAAGGAGCGTGGCATAATTCCAAAATACAGCATTGAATATGTCAAAACTTCAGAGATATATTAAATCACAGGGTACATTCAAGTACACATATATATATAGTAAGTCATTGTCATAGTGCCCCCAACTGGCAACAGAAAGTAGGCTAATAAACATACCTTTTTAATACTTCTCTTACAGGATGGATAAGAGTAATAGCACATATAGTCATAATCTTCTCAATATATTCATGATACTAAATCGGTAACAATTGGGAATTGTTGAAATCTGGAACAGCATTGCCATGGTCAATTAACATGTCACTCAGTGCAAACAGGAAGTGTGGCATAATTGCACTGTACATCATGGAGCATAATGACATCCACATGCTAAAACTGGCTGTTGTAACAGACATTGCTGTGCCCTTGGTGCTTGGGCCTATCAATCTCTGCTTGCAGCTATATATATTTTTAATTTTTGTATCATTAACAACAAGAATTTTATTTTGCATTACTGAAACAAAATGAAGAACTGAACAGCTAACATGCAAAATTATCATTTAACTTCATTAATCTTACCATCTGCTGTAAGCATCACATTCATATTGGTGGTCACCTTGAATTTTTGTTACTGGCACACCCCCAACTTGGAAAGTCAGAACTCACAGAAGAATATGGGGGTTGTAATTACGATATTGTGTTGGCGTTCACATGTACTCAGCTCTGACAGAATCTCCAGCGCCATAAATCGGGAAGGTCACCTTAATCCCAAGTTCACCATATGACATCACGTCATCATGGCTATTCACACTGTAAATATCACTTTACTATTTTAAATGAGTTTAGTATTATTTACTTTAGATCAGGGGTGTCCAAAGTTTTCATAGGGGGTCTGATTAGACCACATCAAAATACCCAAGAGCCGATCACCAATACGTTATTTTAGAGCTCCAGTATAGTGAATTTATTTTTAGTGGAATAACTGCAGCAGGATATCACTTGACAACTGTAGCTGTGACACATACGATGATATTCATAAATTTATACTTTTTTTTGGGACAAATGACATCATGATCATTTTAGCCAACGACTCTTTAAAGGTTTTTTAGTGGTAATATTTTTGGTTATTAAAAAGTTGCTTCTTTAGTTTCTGTTCCCTCTCCTTCTTTGAATATTTTTTGTAATGCCCATTATTTGTTTTATAAAGTCTCATGATATTAAATACCCTTAATTACCACAACAGTCACCTGACATACGAGGCACACACATTTGCTATGGCTCTTCTTGTAAAAGTAGGCTTGTTTCCAGCCCTTTTGAAATTTCCCCTTCTCACTGTTAACTTTGTGCTTTTTTTTCTGTAGCCATGACTAAATAGCATTCAGTAAATTAATTTTGCAAGTGTGGTCAGGGAAAAAAGGCTCTTATAATTTAGCTAAATCTGCTGCCACAGTCAGGTAAAAGGAAAAGTTTTTGCAATTAGCCAGTGGGCCATCTATCATACATTTTACGAGAGAAGCCGCATGGGCCACATTTGGCCCTGGGGCCAGACTTTGGACCCCCATATGCCTTTTGGAGAGAAGTGTCCATCTGGGGCTGGTGGGGCTTGGACGATACAGAGCAGTCCCACTCATTGAATGACCATTATTTAGTGGTGGAGTGGGTGGCGACACCATGAGCTGCTGGGAGCTGATTTTTCACTTCGGAAGAATTTTTCTCTGCAGCCTTTAGTGAAAATGTGTGAGTATGCGTGTGCACTTCTCATCAAATCTGCTTACAGCAGGAGTGTGAAGCTCATTTTAGGTACATTACACAGTCTAATGTCAAGTCAGCTAGACCAAAAAATAAGTTAATGACCAATAACATATTACCAATTACCATTACCATGCACAAACAGATTAAATATATATTACCTGCAAAACACAGCAACACTGCAATTCATTAAAAAAAATCCAAATTATGGTGTTGACATGTACATACATAGATTTGCATAAGTATTCACCCCCTTCAATTGCGATTATGTACTATCATGAATCATCTACACAATATTGAAGTGGGGAAAAATAAATATAGTAAAATAAATGGTTTACCAAAAAAAAAAAAACCCTAATAAAACCAAAAAAAAAAGAGTGTGACTCCACAAGTATTCACCCCCGTTACTCTGAAACTCCTTATCTGTTTCTTCTGGAAGGAGATGTGGTTACAGGGTCATATTTTCAGCTTGCCAGTGAAATTAAGTTTATTGCTCTATTTTGCCACCTACTGGAATAACAGACAAGTTCTTTTTCCACCAAATGCTGTCCACCAGTGTTTTTACGCATTTCTGTTTTGAAATAGAGCATGTGCCACATTTTTTTTTAAACATTTGTCAGTGTAAGATGGTGAAAAACGTTCGTGAGACAGCGACTTGTCCTTCAGATTTCTCTAACACCATCAAAATATCTGTCTACCTAAAGGTATTTAAGCCAGAACATTTTCAACAAATGAAGAAATGTTCTGAGCATTGCTGTGTCCTTTTTGCACAGCATCTTCAAAATTGGCACTGTTGCCTCACACTTCCAGGGTTGGGGGTTCGAATTCTACCTCTGCCCTGTCTGTGTGGAGTTTGCATGTTCTCCCCGTGCTTTGGGGGTTTCCTCCAGGTACTCGGGTTTCCTTCCCCAGTCCAAAGACATGTGCTAGAGGCTGACTGGCATCTCTAAATTGTCTGTTACCCTGCAACCCTGTGTAGGATAAGTAGTTTGTGTTAATAGTTGTTGTTTTTTTTTTTTTTTTTTTTTTTTTTTTACATATCTTGCAAGTATTCTTACTTACATACTTCAGGAGCAGTTGCAGACACCAAATGTAAAATACCACATTTGGGAATGTAGTGAAAGAACCGGAAACACAAGAGCAGTACTGTAAATGTAGAAGTGTTTGTGCACTGTGTCCATTACAGTCCACAAGACAATTTTAATTTACAACACAAATTCCAAAATCATTTGGTGGTCCGGATTAGAACCTTTATTTGGTCAGTTCTGACCCTACAATGTGATAAAATTGAGGTTTTTGGGGTCACACATAGCATGATGCTGTAGCCCCAGTGAACAGAGAGTAGAAACCCATGTGTGATGTCCTCAGCGATTAAGAGTTTTCGTTTTTTTGTTTTTTTTTTTGCAGGGGAAGTAAACCTCAAACATGTCCATTGGGCTGGCCACGTGAGACCTCCTTCTTTTGGGGCCATTGCGGGTGTAATTGGGGGATTTATATGCTGCAGTGGAGACAAAAGGCGAGGGGCCAGGCTGCTGGTTGGGTTGGGCTTGTTAGAGAGCTTCGGCCTGCCAGAGCCTTGAGGCACATGACCAATAGGGGTGGAGGACCCATGAGAGCCAGGGGATGTAGAGTAAACAGAAGGTAAATACCTTGTGCTCCATCACATTGTCATCACATCACTGCTGCAAAAGGGCTTCTGCTGGGCTGAAGCCTGGCTTGTCTCTACAGGTGCACCTGTACCATCTCACTGTTGGAAGACCAGAGAGATTGAGTCAGAGAGCACATTCACCCAGAATAGACTCTGCCCACTGGCCTGGACAGTCTGGTGTGCATTGCAGAAGATGAAGTCAGTAACAGTAACATTCTGTACTGGAATTAGTTCACCTGTTTCGACTCTCTTTTGATAATTTTATGATAATTCCTAAATGAAGTGAAGTGAAGTGAAGTGAGGTGACCCATACTAGGAATTTGTGCTCTGCATTTAACCCATCCAAGTGCACACACACAGTAGTGAACACAAACACACACACCGTGAACACACACCTGGAGCAGTGGGCAGTCTTTTTTGCTGCGGCGCCCGGGGAGCAGTTGGGGGTTAGGTGCCTTGCTCAAGGGTCTCACCTCAGTCGTGGTATTGAAGGTGGGAGAGTGCGCTGGTTATTCACTCCCCCCACCTACAATCCCTGCCGGACCCGAGACTCCAATATGATCCAACATACAAAAAATACAGTTTTACGTCATAGTATTACTAACTGAGGTACTGATCCGGGAAGTGGTCACGTGACAAAAGAACG
This sequence comes from Pangasianodon hypophthalmus, assembly GCF_027358585.1. Taxonomy (NCBI): domain Eukaryota; kingdom Metazoa; phylum Chordata; class Actinopteri; order Siluriformes; family Pangasiidae; genus Pangasianodon; species Pangasianodon hypophthalmus. Next base: position 23,300,190 of record NC_069712.1, read on the forward strand.
AACGACTCGAAAGACTCGAGAGATGAACTAGTCAATTCTCTTTCCAGCTCAGACTGCATTGGTTAAGCTTATGGGGCTGTCACGTGATGAACGAACGACTCAAACCCGAAGACTTGTCAGATAAGAGGTGAGGTGAGCTAATCATAGACTAAAGATCCAGCTAAACAATGAATTAATGTTTTCTGTTTCTTATAGCATTATAGTTTTGTCTTGTTTATAGTGTGATCAACGTTTGCGTAAGTAGTAGATGTGTTAGGGAAGTAACACGTAACATTTTAATTATATTTTGCTAAAATGAACGAAATGAACGAAACGACTCGAAAAAAGATTTGCTCATTTTGCTGAACGAGACTCAAAGGTCCGAGTCGGTAAAATGATCTGAACTTCCCATCACTAGTAACAATGTCTTTCCACGGTGTGGGGGACAAGGCACCCTTATCCAGTTATCTTTCCATATCCTTCGGAGCAGGGCAGCTCATTGTAAAGAGAAGGGGAGGGGGGTCTAAACATGTCTGAGTCAACCGGGTAAGTCAAAATAAGCTTTGGGAGCATCCAGATTAGTTGTTTCCCCCTGTCAGGGTTGTGCTGTTCAGGGTTGAGGTTCTGGGAGGCAGCAATTTTGAGGATGTAGTTTGGGCACTAGATTCCTTGGTGTATTTTAGCTCCATATAAGCAATGCAGAAAGGATGTGAATCACTCACTGTGAGAAGGACACTGCAGACAGCCTGGCAGTCTCACAACTGCTGGATCTCAGAGACCTCAGGTGCAAAGGCTTTAGACGGCGGTATGTTAAGCGTCAGCGTGGAAAAGTTGTGAATGATATGGCAAAGTAGGCAGGTAGTCTGAAGTTACTAGCTTAATCAGCTTGCATGGCTGACTAGCAGGCTAAGTGATATTGCTAAACTGACTGTATTTCTAGGACAGTCTGACATGCTGGAGACCTATCCAAAGCGATGTGTTCTCTTATGGACAGTATCACAGTTGAGCGATAAGTCGAGTGTAATACTGAGGTTGCAAGAAGCAAATGTTTTCTGAGAAGGGGGCACATGGCCAGGTTCTGTATGCCTTCTGGCAGGTAGGGGCCTTCCTCAGCATTATTTGCATGCTGCTGTCTGTCATGCCAAACTTGGTGCAGATGTATACTTCTACAGAGGTCGGGTTTGGATGTATCTCCATAGGAGCCTAGAGGCGGTTTGACAGATTTTGATGAAGTGCTCAGACTGCCAGGCACTGTAAAACTAGAAACAGTACAGTTAGGACTGTTACATTTTAAATCTAGCATATTGGCGTGACTACAATTGTCCACAGACACTGCTGGAGACATTTTATAGCAGATTAAAGCTGTATATATTTGTTTCTACCTATATGTAGTTGTTTAGGGCCCCAACCCATCTTGCATGGCTCAAGCCACCTCACAGCTGAGAACTGGAACACTGGTGAGCACAAAGCAAGCAGAAGGAGCCAAAGTAACTGAAGCTTTTATACTAAATTATAGTAATGAATTCAGAAATGACCATGAGACAAAGGACCACAAGGGCCATATGGCTATTGTAGTGGCTGACATATTTGAATACTTATTCGAATATATACAGTATATGCAAGAAAGTGTAGCTGAGTTGGAAGATAAAAAGAAATTAAAATCAGATTGGAGAGAATTAGCATTATAAAAGTCTAATGCATTGTGTAAAAAGGGCAATGACTCATGAACCTTGTTTTTAATGAACTATCTCAATAAGGGGCTCAGGATTTAGGCCTGGTTTATATTTCTGCATTAACACATCTTTGCATCGCAATACAGAGGGGGATCATGGGTAAACATGGCACGCAGAGACATGCTAGCATACAGTCCTCAGACAAGCTAACTATGCGTTGTGCATCTCTGCAGTGCTATGCGTTGGGTGAAGGCTGAAGGTCGGTGGTGAGGTGGGTCAGTTGTGTACTTGGAAACAGTTTTATGAGACGTTGTGACATTTCTTCCGTGGGTTTAATTAATATTGTTTAAATCAGAGTAATACTGTTCAAAGTACATCTTAAGTGTAAACAATAAAGTGTAAACAAAAAATTTTCCTCACCACATCCAGCACTTTCTACCTTCTAGAGCCCCGAAACTGCTTGTGAATGTGTAGTCCATTAAAAACCTTAAATAAGCTTGCTCTGTAAAAATCTCATTTTAAATATATTCTCTCTGTTTCTCTCTGTGTCTTTAACAAAATTTTCTCCTCTGTGATAAAACCCTCACACTGAACAGCTAGTATAAATGGACACAAGCGAGTTTTCCCCCCTGAGTTTCATGTTTGCTGCACACACGGTGATATGATCACATTATTGTATAATGGAATTATTAACGGAAAATTACAGTCATGATATTGATATAATATATATACTCTATTTAGCCAAAAGTTTGTGGACACCTGACCATTACACCATTTAGTCCCCCTTTGTTGTTATAATAACCTCCACTCTTCTGGGAAGGCTTTCTACTAGATTTTGGAGCGTGACTATGGGGATTTGCTCATTCAGCCACAAGAGCATTAGTGAGGTCAGACGCTGATGTCGGGTAAGGAGGCCTGGGGTGCAGTCAGAGTTCCAATTAATTCCAGGTCTGGGCTCTGTGCAGGTTACTCGAGTTCTTCTGCTCCAACCTTGGCAAACCATGTCTTAATGGACCTCACTTTATGCACAGGGGCATTGTCATGCTGGTACAGGTTTGGGCTTCTTAGTTCCAGTGAAGGGAAAATATAATGCTACAGTGTACAAAGACATCCTATACAATTATATGCTTCCAGATTTGGGGCAACAATTTGGGGAAGAACTACATATGGGTGTGATGGTCAGGTGTCCACATACCTATGGCCATATAGTGTATATTATATAAAGTGTGAGACTATAACATCTGTAGATCTTTATAATGGCACTTTAATTTTGCAGGATCACACACTTTACTTTCTTTGGACTCCCAATAAAGATAAAATGTAGGTGAGGTAAACTACAGCAACTCAATAAATATTCATACTAAAGCATCGTCATTCCATGATTGATAGAATTGTGGATTTAAACACTAGTTAAACTGAAGTACATCGATACAAGAGCTACTCATACTGCTGAATACAGATGAGTTTAAACACATCAGAAATGCTTTTAGTGAGAATGAAATTTGTTTATAATTAATCACGCATGGTTTCTTTTCCCCCAGCACTATTCAAAACAAAATGATGTCCGTGTTATCTTCTATTTATTATTCCTACAGTGAAATATGGAAGTTGCTTTCTGGCTCTTCTTCGCTGTGTAATTCAGTAAATATGAGAGGATTATTGGTGCTCCCCTGCCCACTCTACAGGACCTATACTCATCCAGAGTGAAGAAATGGGCAGGTAAAATCAGTTCAGGAACCTCTCACCCAGGCCACAATCTGTTTGAACTGTTGCCCTCCGGCCGGCGCCTCAGAGCACTGACCACTAGAACAACCAGGCACAAGAACAGCTTTTTTCCTCAAGCCATTTCCCTCATGAACAGTTTACTACTTCTAGGTCCTTCTTAGTGTCTTACCTCTCTGTTGATACAGTTTTTTGAGCAATATGTAAATTCATTCTTTACTATACTACCGTTTACTATACTATCCTTAATGCTTCTGCCATTGCCTTCACCTTGCACATAGCTGTATTATATCTGTACATATATCTATTCCATTTAATTCTATTATGTTTACTGTTCAGACATTCTCTCTTATTATTATTTGTAAATTTTGTTATTATATGTCTTGCCATCTTATTGGTATGTGTGTTCTGGAAGCTTCATACCAAGTCAAATTCCTTGTGTGTGTGTGAGCACACTTGGCAATAAAAGCTTATTCTGATTCTTTTTCTGAAAAATTCTGGTGTGGTTTATGTGACAGCCCTCCAAGAGGACATGCTCATGTTACATGCAAGTATGGAGGCTTATAAATCAGCCCTTATTTACGGTGACCAAAAGGGCCCAATATGCTGCAAATACAGAAAACACATACAAATGCTGAAAATGGTTGCATCAAACTGGCAACACACACATGGTAGTTCAGAAACAGCTACAATGTGTGTAAACACATTCACCAATTTGAGAACACACAGGCTGCATGTAGAGACATGCTACAAACAGAGAAAACACATACAAAATCAGAAGCACTGCAATAAGCTGAAAACACAACAGAAATGGTTTACAACAAAATGGAAATATTTCAAAGGGACGTGTGACAAAAACACCCGGGAGGACAATTCGAAAAAGAAGCAGAACTCATTAGTTAAGATAGAGTTATCACATTAGCTAACATTTAACATTAGTTATTCATCTGACCAAAGTGTTTATATTAGCCTCCTCTGTCATTTTCACTCTAAGTAATACAATTTAATCACATGAAATCAACTTACATGAACACACTAAGATCAGGACACTCGTTCCCATTAAGATAAAACCAGAAAAATGTAATTTCACAGTTAAAATTGAAGTAAAATTAAGAGTTCTGCTTCCATTCGAATGGTCCTCCTTGTTTGTCATGTGTCCTTTGACACATTTCCATTTGTTTTCAGCTTATTGCAGTGTTTCTGATTTTGCATGTTTTTTCTACATGCAGCCTGTGTGTTCTCAAATTAGTGAATGTGTTTACAGTTTTGCAGCTGTTTCTAAACTTCTGTGTGTCTGTGTGTGTGTAGTCAGTTTATTAATACATCCATTTTCTGTATTTGCAGTGCGTTGGCCCCTGTCGGCCACCGTACTATTTCACCAGCTCTGTCATTACCTCATATATCCGGCAGTGGGCACTACACTATACCTCACGCCATGCTTGACTGTGTAGTGTAGAGGAATGAGAAAGAGCTATGTGGAAATCTATTTACAGATCACTAGGGGGCGCTCAAACACTAGTGCCATTAGATTTAGACATGTATTTTTATTGAAAAACAGCTAGGGGGCTACAGCTGTATGTTTGGAACTAGAAAAGCTGCTTCTGCACCAGACTGCTGTTCATGAAAACTGAACCAACTTTATGGTAATAAGTTCATCATGAACCCTTTGTTCTGTCTTGTTTAATGTTATTTATTCTGAATCATATTTCATAAGATATGCACTCATTACTGGAATATTCTGTTTATTTTGAATGGATATCTTTATTATTGCCTGCATTCTAATGCTTTTAATTAGATTTTTTCCCACATGAATAATACTCTCAGGCTAAAGCTCTTGTAATGCAGTGTAAAATTTGTGCAGATTAACTCAAGAAATGTAGTGGCATGTATGTAGTGGCACAGAATAGGCAGGCCTGTTTCTGAGCCTTTCATCAAGCCCTCAGAAAGCATGGCAGAACAGACGGCAGTGTGATCTTCTCAAAGACCCTCAGCAGAAATCAACCATCACTGACTTTCCACCAGATCGCCCAGAGAGGGTCATCCCCCAGTGCGGGCAGAAAAATGGGAGTCCCTGCTGTGATTGACGTTTCGAAAGGAGCCCGTCCAGATGGAGAGGTGTGAGAAAGTCTCTCTCAGCAATAGAGCCTAAGGGGGCATTGGGGGAAGCTGCTGAGTCACATGAGTCCCCTTTGTTTGGACTGGAGCAGCTGATATGTACAAACACACACACAGCTAGAGCGTGGGATCACTGTGGCACTCGCCCACCTAAACAAACAATGAGCAAAATGAGCGGTCATGTATGAAATGAAAGATAATGGCACTACTAAGCACAAGCTACTCACGAGCAATAAAGTAGCCTGAAGAGAACCACTCTTTCAACCACTTATCTCTTGTATGATGCTGAATGATACAGGATGCACAGAAATATTAATTAGGAATCGTATAATATAGAGCCTGTATAGTAGAACTTGTATAGCATAGGTAATATTATTGGCGACTCCCAGAAGCCCTTACACTGATGGGATAAACATTTAATTAGGCTTTTTCCAGGCGTATGTGTGCCTTCTTTCTCCAGAGCTGAAATGAAACGTATTTGCTTAATTTAGGGAGGGGGATTATGGGTGGAGGGATGTAGCCTCTTCTCTGTGGCCTACTCTTTCCCCTTTTTTGTATTTGATGTGAACAACTGATGACCCGGGAATGCAAGATCCCCCGGGGATTAAGGCGTGCGTGAGTCTATGGGTATGGGACACTGCCATCTGCCACTGGGCACATTCATATCCTCGGCAGAAGGCTGCATCGTTTGTTGATTTAAATGGAGAACTTAACTTTCCCAGGACAGTATGACCCCAGCAGCGCCACCTTTAAAGCAATACTGTCTGTGAAGGAGTGGGCCATGTAGAAGAATGAAGCGTATGTTAAGGCATCCCCAATTCCAAGCCGATGATGGATCTTCGCACTTCACAATATGGCAGTGTAGCTATGGGTGGAGGGGCTGCGTGGGGATTCTGGGGGGTTTGACTGGTAGTTGCTAATACTGCTGTGGATGGGGATGATCTGTGGTAACCATGGCAAGACCTAGGCTGTCAGGAGGGTGCCATTCTAGCACCATATCAAATCATACACCCAAATATCATCCAATATAGAAGGACACTGAAAGGTTAATTAAGGCATTTCTCACATATGGCTAAACAGATCAACAGAATGTTTATTAACCTGTTGATGTTAAAAGAGAAAAGCACACATACAGATATGAAAAAAATCACAATAATATTGTTCTTGTTATGATAAATGGTTTAACCAAATTCTGAATTATGACAAAAACAGTACAAATACAGAATGTCTGGGGTTAATGATTTGTTCTAAATGTTAAAAAATAAGTACAAATCTAAATACACTATAGATGCCAAAATACACTATAGATGGTCTAGACTTAGACTTATTGTCCCAGTCATAATGCTGACTGTGTAAAGGCTGAGAACTACTCATTTGGGAAACATACAGTTTTGCTCTTTAAACAAATATGAATAGTTAAGTGTTCTTTGTCTATCACATTCACCTAAAATAGTTGGGCTTCGACTAGTTCCCATGCAGGAAGACCTCAGGTTTAAAGTTCAGAGCGCACAGTATGTCTGGAATTTTAACATGTGAATTATTTCTATGAGAAGTCTTAAAATGGAGATCTCTAAGAGACTTAAAGTCTAGCTAAATGTCAGTGACAGAAAGACACTGTTCAGAGTAAATAAATAAAAAAATGAAACAGAAAAAAGATTCTCTGCTTTTATACAGTATGAACACAGTTGGAAATACTTGATTTGTTGGTTGTTTGCTCTGATCTGTTGGGTGCAGTATAACACAGATTTTAGTATTATAATGCATCACTATGCTAATGCACTACATACTAAATATTTTAAGGAATTTAAATTTGAAATTTAAAGGAATATTTAAACCAATGTGACAGCTATAGACTATAGTGTTGATTTCTCATCAGATATACGGTATTTGCTTTACATTATTTTATTTAGAAAGCTACTCTAGAAAGCCTGTGTTTATAAGTCAGATGATTTTGTGCATCAGTGCAGAATCGTACAAATGAGTCGATGAAACAAGTTTTTTTTTTTTTTTTACACTGAACACCTCAAAAGATATCTCTCTACATCCTTTATATGTCCACTATCAGAACATAATTTCCATACGCTATTTTGCCAACTAACCATATTTATCCCATTCCACCTGTGCTAATTGCATAACTCTATCTCATACTCTATATATGTATTAAATAACTTTAGAGAGCTATTCAAATATTGGGCTTTTTCAAACCAACATAAAGTTTGTCTTCAAACATCCTTTTCTAGTTTTTTATTTATTTATTTATTTTTATTATACACCTAAGTTGCATCATGGCATGCGATAGCCCATAAAGCTGAGCTCCAAATAATAATGTTTGTTTGGCAGTAGAGTGTCTATTGTTCCTCGGTCCACAGCTCTGTTCTCGCCTGGTGTAGCTCTTTAACTAACGTGACAAATGAGAGTTTCTTTAACTTTGTGAAAACTTTACCAAGGGGTGTGAGACCATTTGGGACAGGGAGAGAGTTTATATGACCCAAGATTCCATCACCGGACTGGGAGACAGATTCTGAAGCATTAGTTTGTTTTTTCACCTCTAAGTGTTGTTGCTGGTTGTGAAAAGTGTCAGGTCAGGCATTTTCCTCCAGTCCAAACAGTGGCCCTTTTCGTCCATTTGCCACAGAAATCCACGTGACTTTACCTTTCTTCAAAATCACCATCAAAGACTTTTCTGACATTATTGCATGACTCTAACAGTCTTTTACATGATTATATGCAATATGTACATATTTACTATATCAGCATGACAAATATCACCATGTGAAATTTTATATGATTATGATAACATTCCTGAAGAGTTGTGTAGCATCTGTAGCATGGAAAGCACTAAGGGGGAAGGACTTGAAAACACACATGGAGAATTTATGAGCATCCACAAGACCTATTTGTTTTTTTCCACCCCTGATGTTGTTTAGACGTTTCTCTCGTCTTCATTCATTACTCGACAAAGAAAGCTGCCACAATTAGACATTTACAAATATAAATTGGTGAAGCTTTGTATAAGTGAAGGGCAAATATTTACAAAGGTAAGGTTTAGGAGTGACTAGAGGATTAATGCTTATATAACAAAACGAGACAGGGTGATTGATATTTTTAACAGAGTTGAGCACACATGTAATTCTGTTTATTCTTGTCGTCTTCAATGCAGTTGAGAAATTTTCCTTTTCATTAGCCCTCACTTGTAAAGGTAATTACATTTAAGGCCTAAGTGGTCCTTGAAGATGTCATGCTGCACAAATGTACTTGGACCTTTTGAAAAATTTCCAACAATAATTAATGACTAAATGATGGACATGTGTTAAGAGCATTTGTGTGTGTAACATGAACTGTTAATTTAAGAACAATCTAAGAGCTTACCAGAATGTAAAACATTTCATCTGAAAACATTTCATTGAGTAGGTTACTCTGGATAAGTTAGTCTGCTGTAAATGTGAATGTACTACATTTTGCTGTAGCCTCATAAATGACCAACAACCATTTCATCCTTTAAGACATGCCTTAAAGTAGCTGCTGTGAGAGACATGGATAGGAAAAACTTGAAAGAAAGATAACAATCTTTGTAAGCTACTGAAACAAGTGATTCATATTTGTTTTAGCTTTTCAATGTAATCAAGGGCTTGTCATTGTGATTAAACCATTCAGGCAACCCCGGCCTTAGCGTCTCCTCAGCTAGACTAACAGGTAGGTGCTAATTCTAATCAAACCCCTGAAGAGTGCTCTTTGATCTGCAATAATTGTGCATGAAACAAACACACACACACTTCTCATACTCAACTTCCTCTGCTTCAGAGTCAGATCTTAATTTTCATCCTAGTTTTCACACTAAACCCCATTAAAGACACAGGATGTAGCAGAGAAGGGGGCAGATACACACAGAGACACACACATGGAAAGAGGCTTGCGGAGAGGCATTGCCATTGGGGTGTGAGATTGCAGTTCAGTTCCGGTCTATGTGGTCTCATGGTATGTCTCAGCAGTGTGCTGGTTGTTATGTGTCCTGCCCTACATCTCAGACATCTCCACTCCTCGTAACTGACACATGGTGACATCCGTCAGCATGTGGGGCTCCACGCTGCAGAGATAAGCAAAGGTCTGTGCAAATGCAGAAACCCTAATCCAAAAGATTGATTGATCACTATAATTCTTCACCATGACAGGCCTGGTTTCTCACACTGAACTCTAAGGAAGCGGGGAAGACCTTTACAAGCTCTCACAACATTTCTCACAACAACCGCTTGTTGTCATCTCTGCTATGACGAATTCACTCAGTGAACTTCTTTGTGCTGCATGTTAGCTGAAAGCCATTCACATTGTGTTCATACTGTGCAAATCCATATATACCACACAAAGCAAACATGAGAGGAAGAACAAAAGGATATTTTGGATCACTTTTCCAGTTTCTGTTGTTTTTGCAGATTTCTGCATATTAGGCAGACTCATTGACTGTAAAAGTAAAAGATTGCACTTGCTGACACACATTTCTTTTAGCTAATTTTGAATGACAAAGCTGTTTGCCCTAGGATGTGAACTGCTATCTGGACCAGGCCATGATCTTTTTTCATTATCAGGTGGCGTATTGTTGTCTGCTGCACTTGTGCTTAACATCACCAAAACCCTTTCCATCAAGCTGACCCCATTCATGCACTCAACTCGCTGGACTTTTTTTTTTTTTTTTTTAAACATGCCAAAAGGCACATGAGCCATGAAAGGCTGCTTAGTGGACCCCTTTCTATGTCTTTACATGCCCCTGCACTCTCTATTGTACAACATACATCCACGGTGTAAAATTAAATTACCTGTTACAAAGCATGCTATACACTGCAATCAGGATGTCTTTCTTTTCCCACAGAGTGGCATGAGGAGGGGTGTCACGGGGAGAAAGCAGACACCAGCTTGTGGGAAAAAGATATAATTCAATCTCATTACAAAATAGACAAGGCTGGTTTTGTTCGCTCATGGGGTGCTGCGTGGAATTCAAAGTAGCTGATATGTTGAAAGAAAGGGCACAACGCAGATGGGTGATAAAATGAACCCCTCTTTCTGTTTGCTGATGGCGTAAAAAAGTAAAAAAAAAATTCATAGTTTCCCTATCACGCTTAAAAGGTTCTCTCCCGTATATGGAGAAAGTAGTAATAGTTATGTACTTTAACCAATAAAAACAGTAAAACTAAATAACACAGATTACACAAGACAATTATATATTCTTAAAGAGTTCAGCTGGCCACTGAATGTATGTCCAGTATTTGCGTATGTGAATTTCAGTGTGTGTAAATCAGTTACAGACAGAGATAAGTGAGAGAAGATAGGGTGTGACAGGGAGCTGTGAAATACGCAAGGCCATCGTCAGGGAAAGACTTTGTTACTCCTCTCAGCATCAGCAGCTCCCAATGTCTTATCAGCTTCATACACTGCTCATTATTAGCTTAACATCTTAGGCGCTGCATCTTACAGTGAGCAGAGCGAAGGAGTTATCAGCGTTGAAATAGGTGGGGGACTAGAAGCAGGACGGGGAGTTTCTAAAACCAGCCTTTAATCAGCTGATTGGAGATACCAGTGCCTACTAATGCTTCCTCTCTGACACCGTCACAGGCTGCTGCTGTCTGCCAGACTTCCACTAACAGCCTCATCCATGGGCTTGTGTATTGGATTACCCAAATAGTCCAAATCAAAGTTCTTCCCAAAGACTCTTCGCATGATGAGTTTTTATGTTATTTTTGAAATGGCAAATTTTATCTTTCTTTTTTTTTTTGTTGCTGTGCATTTATTTTAGAATGAATATTCAATTTCACATCTCTCAAAATAGTTAGATTTGAAAATGTATTAGGCGATTCCAAGATACAACAGTAGTAATTGCACATGAAATGAAGTCTCTGGTCTCCGTTACTCACGTCTAACTCTTTCCCAAGCCAATGTGAAAGGGCGGCTCTTTGGGCCATTTGCGTGTAGGAACTGAGCATGGTGAGAATAGAGGTTATTCACACCTTGCTGGCAGTAGGGGCTTATGGGACATATCCCACTTTACACTGGGGTTAGGACACAGCCACTGCTATGACAATTGAACAACCCTTAAACCCACTAAAACTATGTACCTCTTTGCCATTCCTACTTTATCTGGATAATATTAGCAGCAATGAGACTTCTTATGATTATAATAAAAGAACACAACCCCATCACCCACATAAACTGGCTGCATTCACACCACTCTGGCTACAGTGGGTCTATTATCACCTTTCTGCTTAATTAGACTCTCTATTAGAGCAACTTGCAGAACAACATGCAAGCTGGCGGCTCCTCTTTGGGAAGAGTGAAGAGTGGCAGGCCGCTGTTTGACACTGTTCTGTGAAAGGGAAGCCCTGGCACTTATCAAAGAGAACCGTGCTGTGACACTTACCTGCCTGCAGAGCAGGGAGTCCATTTTACTGCTCAATTAACTGGCTCATCAGGAGGATACACCTTGTGCTTGTGTTACAGGAGCTCTCTGTACAGGGAGGAGATAAAATTTTGTTTGGTTAAGGGGAGGCAAGCTGGGCCTAATAGTTCATACCTGTGTAGACATCTAGAGTTGCGAGACTGAGAACTGCTGTTACTTCCTGAGTCAAGCGACCACTAAATTTTCCACATTTCACCCTGATAGATTGTGGTCCACTCTAATGCAACTGTATAACACTCACTGTACAGAAAGAAAGCAATGCAATCATAGTCTTTGAGATTTGGCAACCAAATTATATGAATTTCATTATTTCCATTAAATGATGCCAGGAAGGAATTAAGATAATCAAAAGTATTCATCCCATACAACACTCACACACTGTGTAGAGGACGCATGGAAGTGTTACTTCTTTTGAAGTGATGCCGACACAGACGTCTGCCTACTTTCTGCAGCTGTAGTACAAGAGGTGTTTGCCTTTGTCTTATTGCAAAGACGTTGTTCTTGGTCCAGAAAAATTAGTCACTGAAATTTGCATGACAGTAGAGAAAAGTTAAGCAGCTTTTGCTGATCCCTGCACTCACACTTCCCATTCTCACCTCTTGCCATTTTCTCCAGTGTCGCTGTAAGATCAAGGTAACACCTCTATTCAGTCCAGACCCACAGAGCCTGGCTTTGTGAAACATGGACAGCGCTAATGTGGCATCAAAGCTATTTACTGCTTCTGAGGACAGGATCAAAGAGGTGCTCTTTGGTAAAACAGCGTCCTCAAGATTTATCGCAAGCCCCAGGAGAGGGTTACCTGAGTGAGGCCCAGGCAACTCATAGAGAGACAGAACAGAAACGTTACCCTCCCACTCCCCAGCCTTAACATGCATGTGATTGACATCAGATCAGAGGAAGTGCATGGCTTTTCCAGGTACCATCTGTGGTACATTAGTGTGTTTGCTGCAAACTTTTGCCAAGTCAAGCATGGAGAGAACTGAACTTTCCAAAGGAGGATTGAGGGACACCTGCAGATGGTGGGAAAACCATACAGAGTACTGAAGAAGACCTACGCACTGGATTGGTCTTTAAAATGTACATGTAATTTGCTGTAATTGGACACTGCTGAGATGGTTGTTGCTTGGTCCAGGAGGGGGTGACTCCTGAGCTAACTACAAAGCCATATGCTGTCTCACAGTTCTTCTACATGGCTGCTTAAGATGTGCTAAATGATCACAGGACCTGCTGGACCCGCCACAGTTTCAGCAGGTTCCAGATGTCTCCTGAAGTCCATGCAATAAGTCAGTTCCCAAATCATACTGAAAAAGAGCATAACAAGAGCTAATGGTCCAGCAACTCCAGTTCAGAGTAGTATAAATCTTTCACAGATAAAAGCCCCTGAATTTTATCTGTCTCCATATGTTATCATGGGTAATTGGGGATTCAGAAAGGTAAAGGAGGTCACATTCTAAATCTCTGCCAAGTTTTCCATAAAACAGAACTGTTTTGTGTGCTATTAGTTGAGATCTACTTTATGTCAGGCCATTACAAGAGCAAAAACATTTACTTTTTACAAACAGTTACTTTGCTAAGGTTAATTCAGAGGCATGTACAGAGTAGCAGTTCAGCCTTAGAAAAACACAACCAAACAAAAATGTTAAAAATAAATGAGCACATGATATGATCATATGACTAAAAAAACAATAATAATATATATTTAGATGAAATGACACTGAAGAAATCTAAGAAGCATTTCTAGTGCCTCTGAAGACAATCAGTGCCATGTCCAGTGAAAGGAACAACATGAATTCTTGCCATCTGCTCCAATTTCAGAGTGGATACCAAAACAAATTTTCTACAAGAAGTCAATCTTTAAATAGTAGTGCTTTATTTTTAACAGCAGGAATTGAGCCTGTGCCTGAGTTGTCAGGAATAACGCAACCCAAATGTCAGTGCACTGATGCGAGAGGGGCGGTGCCGAAAAGAGACGATAATAAGAGGCTGTCGAGGTTTCAACACCATTTTTCCCTTCTTGTTCCTTTTTTATTGTCTTTTATTGTCCTGTTGGTTGCCTTTAGAGGCTCACAGTAAAATATATTTGGATCATCAGCAACAGCCTCTTTCAAATGTGGGAAAAAATAAAACTGGTTTTGATTTGCTGCTCTAGTAGGGCGTTGTAGACGGTGGTGGTAGCGGTGGTGGTGGGCTGGGGGGTGGTGTGTATGCTGGTTGGCCACTGCATGCAATATGTGAGGTTTCTCTCTCTCTCCTTTTGTTTTCTGAGACACCACTTTTTCAGCTGTGACTGGACTCACAGGCTCCAGTAAATCACAACTCAGCTAAATTTAATTCTAAGCTTGTGTGGGGATTCATGTTTGCTATTTTGGCAGTGTTTGAATCATTTCTAGAAGAGGGGAGTGGGATTTTTCCTACTAGCAAAAGACACCCACGAGACAACCCTGAACTATTAAAGTATTAAAGTGAAGCTACTGAGAATGTCTAGATTACTTACGCCAGTTAAATAAATACAGATGTGTGTGTGTCAGTGGAAATATAAGGATGATTATATATAAGGATGATTAAGTCATAAAATGATCAAATATTTTTTAAAGGAATAAATTGTTAAAAAGAAGATTTTACACTAAATACGCATACTTGTGGTAAATTGTCTAATAAAATAAAAATAATTTAGTGTAATTTAATAGTTAAGTTTGAGGTGTAATTTGCTGTGAATACTGGATATTAAGTAAGAAGTCCCCAGACTATCATCATTCTGGGGACTGTTATTCTGTTATTAGAGATCCATAGCACAATGCTACGAGCATACCTGTGCCATAAGCTTCCCATTTTAGAGGAAATTGTTGCTGACCACACACACTTGTGGCAGCGGATGTCAATCACAGCTACTGTTTCAATCACCCAAAGTACAGGAATTGTACAAAGTACATCAGGAATTGAGACCCAGCCTGGAGCTGTGAGCATCCAATCCAGAATTTTGTCAATTTCACAATAACACTCATTACAGTTCACAGTGAAGAAGAGTGGTGTAAATTCCTCAGTGTTGTGAAGGCATCAAATTCCACCAACCAGTCTTTTCCATTAAAAAGCTGGAATTCCTGGTTCACTTAGCCCACGTGCACATAGACACAGACTACGACAGCTCCAGCCACAATTTACACAATATACACAAAATGAATAAACCAAAGAAATATCACATTACACTAGACTTTGTGAGAGATCTAATTACATTATAACAGAAATCATTAAAAAACTAACAAAATTCCCCCCAAAAACCTGACAGTTACCCAGTTTCTATCCAACACGAATTGGAGCAGGAACCTTCAATCTTTTAACCAGTTGAATTACCACCAAATGTAAAAGTCAGAAGCTGAAACTGTTTTTGTGTATGGTGATGACTTAAAAGAAAGGTTATGCTCTGAGAGTGCCCTATGAAATATTACTGTTACACTGCTTACAAGGTTACATTACTACATGGAACTTTGAAACTGATAACATATATTGTAGTCATGAGGAGCAAAGGACTAATGAAGCAAAATCCAACCAGAAATGTCCAACAAGCATTCTATCTGCCTGAGCGGAGCAGGCAGGAAGTGCACTCCCTTCCTCTACATCCTTTCACATCTGACTTCCACTTCCACACACTCCCTCCATCCCCCTTTTGGCCTGTGGGTGCCTTCCTGATGTGGACGATTTGCACATTATGTTAGCAAATCCTGACAGCTTTCCTCCATATCGTTACAGATGTCGAGTGAACCTACTACAGTGCAGCCTGCAAATTTAACACATCATCCATTTCTATTTGAACATTCATTTTATTTATCACACAATAAACCCACCATGTTGATTAGTACTGATGTTAGTGTACGTACTTGGAGATAAACTCTATCTACTGAAGACCTCGTGTCAAAACTTTGTAGGCTGTATATTCTATTGTGTAGTAGCACTGTCCGAGTTTATGACGCCATTTTTCAATGTCACTTTGAAGTCTGACATATGGCTAACAGGTCCAATAAAGAAGTATGGCTCCTTCAATCATTATCTTGCTTCTGTCAGACGAGAGTTGGTTAGATAGAGTTGAGTTGAAAAGAAGCAGACAGGTTGCAAGCATAGGCTTTGGGGTTGGATTTCCACAGTCGTTGGCTTCTCTCTTGGCTCTTTTGTCTGGCATTGCTGTTTCCCCTCATTTGTGGCCTGGATTTAACAGAAAAGTGGCAGTTATGAGCAAAGACATCAGACACCATCACCCTCAGAGCCATGTACAGTAGCCACACAAAGAGCCAGCTGCTGAGGCCTCTGTCCTCTGGGAGGTCTGCCGTTGGTCGATACTCCTGGGAATCATTCAGATGTAAACAATGATGTCATAAACTTCTGAATAAACTCTGAAAAACAGTAATTTGCTGCTTATTTGTTGATTTTAGATTGTTAGAAGCAGATTGGAAAATAATAATTAAACATATACAATAAATCTTGTATTTCAGTTAAACCTATTTCTGTTGTACTTTTTGATTATTTGTTCTTTTATTTTATTTTTTTAACTTTTATATTACTCTTTAATTTAATTTCACTTCAACTCACATACCTTTATTCATATACAATGATGTTTGGAAGTTTGTTTATCATTCCTTTGCAACCACAATGTAAATGGAAAAAAAAAAGATCTCTGACATGTAATAAAGTTGTAGGGAAACTTATGGAATCACTTGAAACTGAAGAAGGGTTAACTGAGATCAACACAATAACATGAGTCAACAGCAAATTGATGTGGCCCTCCTTTAGCTTCCTCTGCTGGTCAGAATTGTATGAATCGTTTCTGTACAACACAAAGAGAGACGTTAAAAAAAGAAGAAAAAAAAAAGAAAAAAAAAGGGGGAAGCTCCTGCGGGAAACGTTTCCAAGGCCAGTTCACTGAATGGCCTGATCTCCATGGCAACAGGATCACTTCATCAGTTAGGAGGGAACAGATGGCGGCTGTGCAACAGGCAGCATATGTTGCAATGAGCACGGGCCATTCCTACAGATGGAGGGTGGGGAGGAGGTCGCCTCTGAAACATAACCTGACATTTCCTCCTCATTTGGAGTTATATTGTTACGAATCACAAAGAGAGATTATCCTGCACCAGTGAATGGCTGTGCAAAAATCTCTTTAAAGGTAAATTACTAACAACCCCTGGCATTTCTTCACTAGCTTCACTTAACCAGGCGGTGTGGACAGGCTGTATTTTATCTCACAGGCTGGGAAAGAGGTGGATTGCTTGCTCTGACTGATATATGTCTTGCTCCCTGAGGAATAGTTCCATGACATCCTCGAGGAGGTGGGGCTCAGTTTTTGAATGTTGCATAGCTGCACACACAGCAACAGGTCACTGGAGACTTGGCATTATAAGTAAGTTTATTTAGATTTTAGATTTTAGTAGCTAAAAGAAATTGGGTTCAAGAGCAAATTTAGGTGAGAGTCGTAAAGGAGTGATAGCTTATCAGTTGGGGTTCTAAACTAATGAAGACAGCATTGTGAGTTCAATGCCCAGAACTGCCAGATAACCACTGCTGGACTACTGAATAAGGTCCTTTAACCCTAAGTGCTCAGCTCAGTGCTTCGATTTCATCCTGTCCCAATTGTAAGTTACTCTGGTAAAAAGTGTCTAGGATTTAAAGTGTAAACTTATGAACGATGAAGAAATCAAGGTAATCAGATCTAATCAATATTATAATTTTATGGACATGTTAACAACAACAATACTACTACTACTACTACTACTAATAATAATAATAATAATAATAATAATAATAATAATGTAACACTATACTGCTTTATAAATAAATGCTTCCATTCTGAAATTAAAAAAATTATTGTAAAATGTCCATCTTCAGACAAGGATGTTATTAACTGTTACATATGTATGTATGTACATGTACATCCAAGTGAGCAGAATTTCTGTGAGCAGAAAGGTCTTGTTGATGAGAGAGGTGAGAAGAGAATGGCCAGACTGTTTTAAACTTACAGGAAGTCTACAGAAACTCAAATAACCACTCTTTACAACCATGGTGAGCAGTTAAGCATCTCAGTACGCACAAGACCCGGAACGGAGAGATGCAGTGGAAGATTGCATCGGGTTCCACTCCTGTCAGGAATCTGAGGCTACAGTTGGCACAGACTCACTGAAACGGGACAGTTTAAGATTGAGAAAAGACCAGGTGATGTTTTTCCAATCTTCAACCTTATATTCCTGCTCTCAGATTCTTCACAGGAGTGGAACACTGTGGACTTCTGCTATTGTAGTACATCCAACACCAGTTCAGTTCCATATGTTGTGTGTTTTGAGATGCTCTACTGCTCACCATGTTTTTAAAGAGTGGTTATTTGAGTTATTGTAGACTTTCTGTCAGCTTGAACCAGTCTGGCCATTCTCCTCTGACCTCTCTCATCAACAAGGCTCGTCTACCCACAGAGCTGCTGCTTACTAGATTTTTTTTTTGGTGCAGAGTCTAGAGATTGTTGTGAAAATCCCAGAAGAACAGCAATTTCTGAAATACTCCAACCAGCCAATCTGGCAGTGGCTGGTGATTGAACATTTAAATTATAGCAACATGATCAATTAGCTAGGCTTTACTGTATGGTATACAACATTGTACAAAAGTCTTCGGCACATGCAAAAGAAATGCTGTGAAGCAAAGATGCCTTCAAAAACAATGGAATTAAACATTTCTGCATTTAAAAAATAATATAAATAATATAAATAGCAGATAACAGTAATAAACTAAACAACTCCTATATTTGGTGGGACAGCCAGTAGCCTTCATTATGCTTTTTGTCTGAAAAGTGGTGTGTTATGTAATATGTTGCTTTCTATACTGACATGCACACATTTTTTTCTGTACCGTTTAATTTTTTGGCTAGAAAAATAATGTTTGGAAATATAAAAGGTATATGTGCAGACTCAATAAAGCACTAATCTAAAATAAACAACTATAAAAAAAATTGTGCAAAAAAAAACAAAAAAAAAACTACTGTATTTTTACTAAAAACAATCAGAAGATATTCTGATACGTTCCCAGATGTTTGCACGTGTTAATATTATCTCTTAAATCCCAGTTTAACCAGTGTAACAGACTGTATATTCTTTATAAAGTAATATTCAACCAACTCCATTACTGAAAAGAAGCAGACAAGCTCTCAAAGAAATACAGAGTAATAGAGGAATGGCCTGAGCTGAAGCCCAGCCCTGCTTATGATCAGTGATCTGCTGGGAGCAAAACATTAAACAGCAATGTTTAAGTGATGTGATTTTTACATAAAGCTTTTCACCAGCTAGAGCACTAGGCACTACTGAAACAGTCAAGTTATTTTTGCCCTCAGTTGTTTTCCTCGGTCATGTTTTGTGTAATTTTGAGAATCCACATACAATTATGGCAGAGGCAGAAATGGGCCCAGTTCCTGGGTTTAACAGTCCTCTATTTATAGCTGCAACCATAAATATCAGGGGCTCTATGTATTCACAACAGTCCTGTATTTTTAGAGGTTTTGTAAAGTGACAAAAATATCCTTGATAATATGCAAAACTGCTTCAAAATCAGAACAATGGATTATACTGCATCCCTACCTGATACTAATTTTAAACAAGCTTTTCTTGGCATGAGGAAACAATTACAGTTCTTTCAAGACACAGAGCATAATTTTATACTATGGAATGACTTTGTGTTTTGCTCATAAGACCAAGTCTTTGGAAGGAGGTTATTATTATAGAAACAGATCAGACTATCTATAATTACCCTCATTACATCAAGTAAACCCTTCTATACCCTTATGTTGTTTGTGAATGCCCTATCTGTACACCCTCTGTTGAATTTCTGAGATGCACCAGCCAACTGACCATTGTAGGGTACTTAGCTTGATTAAAAAAAAAAAAAAAAAAAGACCTAAAAGAATAAGGCCCAGCTTGTATTTGTGGCTTCTTTGAGCCAACTATTCTATCCCTCTATAAAGGAAACAGAGATGAGTATGTGCCAAAGGCTAGGTTCCTGTGGCAGAGCCCACCCCACCCCAACTGCACAAAGCCTGCTGCACAACAAACTCTCAGATCCCCACTAGAGCTATGGTGATGACTACCTCTCACCACTGATCCCCCAGCACCAGATCCCCCACTCACGCCAACTCCAGCCACAAGCCACTAGGCTATGACCACAGCGCCATGGGCACGGAGTCTATATTTACCATAAGAGCACACGTACACGCGCAAGCACGCACGCACACACACACTAAAACTGAACCGATAAAAAGAAGATTATGGTTCTGGGTTGCTAATTTTGACCCATATAAACTATAATTAAGCTGACATTCTATTGTTGTATTGCTAATTTTGCCTTGTGCTTCTGAAAAAGACACAAACTCCATGCAAGGCCACCAGGAAATGATTAAATAGAGCAAAACAGCAAATGATCAGGATTTATTTGGAAAATAGGATTGTACTGGCCCTGACAGTGAAATGTAAAACTCACACCACTGCAAGAGATCGATCTGTTAGATTAGTCATACACATACTTAACCCTAGTGGGAGGATCATATCATCTATTATCATCTTTATTAGCAAAGACTTCAATTACTTTTGTTCCACTTTTGTTCCTCATATTAGACCAAAATGGCTTTCTGTTATGTACTATAATTTCTGTTGATCTCCTACATTTTACTAAGCTTGTCAAAGTAGATCCAAAAATCTGCTCTTTTGTCATGGATAAATCCATCGACTCCACTTCCTGCTATTCCTACATGCTTCACACATGCCAAGGTCAAGGAGTGTGTTTGTATAGCTCTGTTTTTCATTCCAGCATGGGCTTCATTTTCTGTAGATGGGAGGAAGAACTGTGGAACTTTCTCCATATCCTATTTCCTCTCTGGACTGTTTAAGAAATCCCAGCAGTGCCACTGTTTCATGGCCTCATGGGCAGAGGGAAGAGCAGCCCAGACTTGCTCGTGTACTGAGTAATAAACTGCATTCTAGTAATGATATTTTGGTCAATGGACCATGTGCTGGAGGTATGTTTACAATCTTTGATCATACTTAACATGTATTACATGCAGTGCTTGACTTTGTGTACTTTGTGACTTTGTGTCATGAATGCTTAAAAAATGGTTTATGCATAGATAAATGAAAATCCATCACCGCATCCTGTGTTTTATGCTTAAAAATCTGAAACAGTTAAAAATTTGTCAGGAATGGGACCCATGAGCATACTGCTTCTACTTACAGTGATGAAGATGTCGAGTGTGGGAATTGTTTAGTGGATTCCTAGAATCAAAATAAACTATTGAAAATCCATTAGCATAAAATGTTCATGGAAAAATTATTCATTTAATGCAGTGCATTCAAAAAGTATTACAATCTCTTCACTTTTTCCTCATTTTGTTACATCTCAGCCATAGGCTAAAATGGATTAAAGTGTCTTCCCTTTATCAATCAAAAAAGTCCATAAGGTTTTGTAAAAAAACAAAATCCTATAAAACTATAACACTCAAAACTGAGTTTAGGTGCACCTTGTTTCTATTGACATTTTCCACAAATTAAAGTTCACCTCTGGTAGATTCAGTTGAATGGACATGATTTAGGGACACATCTGTTTCTAAAAACCCCATAGCTAACAGTGCATATCAGAGCAAGCCATAAGGTCAAAGGAATTGTCCAATGATGTCAAAGACAAGTTTGTGTCAAGACACATGTCTGGGGAAAGAGACCGAAAGATTTCTGCAGTTTTATAGGTCATGCGGAATACAGAAGGCTTCCGTCATTCTTCAGTGTAAGAAGTCAGGAACCATCAGGACTCTTCCTAGAGCTAGCCACTCAGCCAAACTGAGCAAATGAGGGAGATAGGCTTTAATCAGGGAGGTGACCAAGAACCAGAAAGTCACTCTGACAGAGTCGTGTTGGAACTGGGAGAGCCTTCCAGAAGCACCTCTGCAGCACTTCATCAAGCAGGGCTTTCTAATAGAGTGGCCAGATGGAGTTTAACAAAAGATACCTAAAAGACTTTCAGACCATGAGAAACATCTGTGGCACAATGAAATACTGAAATCTTTCACCTCAATGCCAAGCATTACTGGAGGAAACCAGGAACCACTCATCATTGGCCAGTTCCATCCCTATAGCACAGTGAAGCACAGTGGTCACATCATCACACTGAGGGGATGTTTTTCAGCAGCAGGCATTGAGAGGCTTCTTAGCATTAAGAGAAAGATGAACAGATCAAGCTACAGATACATCATTGAATATAACCTGCTCAAGAGCACTCAAGTTCTTATATCAGGGCAAAACACAACAGTGACCTGATATATGTCCCGTATGTATATGTAGCATCAAACTCACAAAGAATACAGACTGTTATTGGTGCCAGGTTGGTTCAACAAAATACAGAGTAAAGGGTCTAAATCCTTGTGTTAATGTGATGTTTCAATATTTTTTGCAGATTGATGAGAAACATTTATTTTACTGTACTTTGTGTGGCTATATTTAAAAACGATTACAAACTGGCCTCAACAAAGACTATGAGGTGTTTTCCAAGAATCCTTCTTTAGAAAAATTAGATGTCAATAAATGTGTTTTGTTTTTGTTGCTGCTAAATGTAACTGTACAATATTTTATGTAAAACACTTGTAAAAAACACTTGTAATGGAAAACACTAATATGGTTGGGTGGACAGAGGTTTAGCTACACAGAAACAACTCCCACCGATTTTTCTATGTACTTCTCCATCCAAGGAAGACCTAGACATAGTGATAAGACATTTGGGTGATTAAATTCCCCCCCAAACGACAGGGGCTGTAAAATAAGAAATCGCCTAAGGCTAATTAGGGTTACAGCTAATATTCATCATGGTTGTTTTTTTGGCACATACTTGAGGAAGGTTATGTTTCCGTCTCTGATTCATATCCTTTACAAAGTGGTTCTCTATCCTGGTCCTGGAGTACCACCGTTCTGCACATTTTGTTAATCTTGCTAATTAGTTGAATCAGGTGAGATGGGAGCCAGGAAATCACCAAAATGTGCAGGGCACTGGTACTTTAGGACCAGGATGAAGAAATATGCCTTTAAATAAAAGAGGAAAAAGCCCATAACCAATACTTAGTGCAGCTTAGGACATCACATGGAAGGATAAAGAAGAAGGATGTTGGTATCCCTCTCTACACTGGAAGCCCTCTTCAATAATAGACTTTGAATACATCTTGATTCATCTTTTTATTGTGCTTTTTTTCTTTTGTTGACTACATGTACACTGTGCAAACAAATGGCATACTGTATGTGCCAGTAGCAAGGACAGGTGCTTATTATTGTTCAGTTTTGTTTTCATAAGTATCTTTGGAAAATACTGGCACTGGTTTTCATTCAGTGAGCATCCCCTCACTGATAGCAAGACAATGTGTGGAGGAGTGTGTTATAAAACTACCACACCCTATTCAGTCATCAAAGCCAGACAGTTAAAGCCACAGTAGACAATGCCTTGTGAACAGCCATCTGCATTGCAGGATGGGCAAGGAGTCAAAAGAATCCATGAAGATCAGTGAAGTTTCATTTCACCAGAATGAATGATCCATCAAATACCTCCATGATCTCTTTTCTTGAGCATTTTTGGGTCAAGGGAAAGCTGGTCTTTAGCTTTGCTACCGAGGCCATCTGTAACAGAGTGAGTAATGGAGTGCAAAAAATGCTTTAGTACAATATGACTTTACAATAAGACCATTCAGACTACACAATTTCAGTTAGCAAATTTACCTTGGGGCAAGGTAATTCCTTCTTCTGTTAGGATGTCTTGTTCTTGATCTTGGTCTATAGCCATGTCCTATGGGTTAAAGAAAAACATTCTACCTACTGATAAACAAGCCAACACCACTAATGAAATGGAGTGTTTCTGGTCTGTGTGCAATGTACCTTGCATGTGGAAGGCTGGACCCCTGGGTTGCTGTCTATAGTAGCAGTCTGAGGTGCTAAGGAGTTGGGGTTCACATTCTCTGTGAGACTCTGCATCCATGGGCCTCCCTGAGGAAATGACAGTATCATTGAAACGTGATTTTAATTATGGGGCTCAGTCCCTAATTTACTAAGGAATAGAGAAATTGCAAATCACTGGAAACATAAACCATATAATTCTCCAAAGCCTGAACTCCACCACCACCTCCCCACAAGCCTGAGGCAGTGATTACCAGCTCAAATGCAGACATAAATTAGAGACAGACTTTTTTTTTTTTTTTTTCTTTTCTTATAAGTATACATGAATATCATATTTCTACTGACAGAATACACAATCGGAAGGGCAAAATAATCCCCTTCTAAGAAAAACAAGAGAAATGAACCAACCCAGAAACACCAGTGAATATTCTCTTTTGTCTTGCAGTTATGTAGGCAATTGTATTTATTATGAATGATCACTTGGTATTTTCATCCAGAAAAGGAATATTACTACAGTGACATAGTAATGTTTCTTAATTAAAACCAACATATAATAAATACAGCCAGATAAATATTGCAACTAGCGGTCGGCTGTGGATGACACTACAAATAAACGAAGAAACGCGGCAAACATGATATAGTGTTAGCATAAACAAAAACAAGGCTCACCACTGAGACACAACATGCGTTTCATGCACTGTTCAACATCAATAGAAAAACCAGATGGAGACGATTTCACCACAAGGTCTCTTTTAATCTCGGGAAGGAGCCACAGTATGCTGGATGCCAGTGAAAAGAAACAGGGCTCCAGGAGTTTCTAACAGCCCCCATGTTATAATTTTGTTGTCTTGTTATGTTACTTAATATAGCTCACATCCTATAAAAAACTATTCTTGTTATGACAAAGCAGTGGCCGTATCTAAAGTTGGCTGCAGAGTGTGTCATTGCCACAGAGCAGATGGAGTGTATTATGCACAGAAAAGGATATTGTTTGTCTGCAAGAGGCACCAGAACTGAATTACTCTCTACAGTACAGTACACGCTCTCCCCTATCAGTTCATTCTTATATTCATTTATTCTTATCATGCAGTCTCTAAAAATGAACTGAGTATAGCATGTTCAAACCTACATAGTAGAAAAACAGCATCTCAGCAGTGAATTATTGGATAATATAATAATATGCAGCCTCCCAATGTTCAGTTCATTTTTTTCCATGAGGCTGTGGTAGCTCAGTGGTTAAGGTTCTGTGCTTGTGCATGCTGTGTTCCAGGCCTGCCACTGAGCTCCTTTTGGGCCTTCATGCAAGACCTTATTTGCTGCAAGTCACTTTAGATAAAAGTGTTTACCGCACAAATAATTTACCTATAAAGCAAAATGTTTTTGTAGTTCTTTGTGGTTGGAAATTCAGATTTACATGTGGATAAACTTGTACAAAAGTAAAACTCTCACCATGCTGAAGTCTGCATGGAAAACTAAGGAGAGTAGAGCCATGTCTTCTGCAGGCTTTGAGCACCAGATCTCGAAGGGTGAGAAAGAGTGATATCCACGCAGGCTGGAAGGAAAACAACACACTGCATGTTACTCAAAAGACTGAACAACGTAATATTTAACAAACAATAATTACTCTGTCAACAGTGTTAATGTTTTATTTTTTACTACTTGGGATGCTGCTCAGTGTTCAATATTAGAGCCAGCTCATTTCCAAGCAGTTTCCTCATTTATACCACACGAGGCTATGCTCAGTATTTAATTCAACTTAACGAATGTTATTCTTCATCCTTTGAATTTCCTTCGAACGGTCATATGGAATGAAATCAGAGTCAGCAGAACATGAACCTAAATATGTAATGGTTGAGAAAAAAAAAACCATGCAAATATGTAATGGTTGAAAAAAAAAAAAACAAACATGCAAATATGTAATGGTTGAGAAAAAAACATCTAATGTGATGTTTTTGAAAATTTTTGATTAAAGAAATGCAGTTAATAAAAATTCATATTAAAAAATTCAAGCTGTGGGAAATTCGGGTAGAAAAAAATTAATTTCTTTATATTAAATTAATTCAAGAAGTCAAAAATTCAAGAAGTGAAAAATTGGGGTCTAATAATTTAAAGAAAAAACTGGGATCCTGAGAAAGAACAAACAAGCCAGGCTCTAATCGTACTCAATCTTGGCCAATCACAACACATCTGTGAGCTAATGAAGGGGGGGCTTCTTTTCTTTCTGTCATATTTTATGCATGGTGGCAGGTGGAGCAGCGCCACTGTGGGCTTATAGAATTTAATTTGCTTTCATAGAAAAGATATACAAGACATAAAATACTTGATATCTAGCCAACTTATTTTTCAAATTCAATTATGTCTTCAAATCCAGCCATGCTTTAGCATATAACCACCACAGAAAGCTGTGTGCATGTACTGTATATGGTATCCACTAGAGGCTTGCCGGAAAAACTGCTGCTAGTCTGGTTCAAAGCTAAAGCAGCGTGTCAGATATATGGACTGCTGGCTGGGAGAGGCTTGACCCATTAAAGGACATACAGTGGGCACTGGATAAACAATGTTACTCATCCACAGCCTTTTGCCAGTTATTGCTGAATACATACAGTGGGGTCCAAAAGTTCGAGATCACTAGTGAAAATCTGAGTGAAACACAGAGTCTTTTAAATATTTACATGAATTTCAGAGTTTCTTAGTATTTGGTATGTCCCCTTTTTGTTTTAATGACAGTGTGCTTTCGAGCTGGCATGGACTCCATAAGTTTGTGCAAAACCTTATGATCCATTTTAGATCAAATCCATCGGAGTGTCGTCTGAACTCGTGCTTCAGTACAGAGATGAGGCATGAGGAAAATCTTACCTTTTGTACAAAGCAGTTATCATAGTCAATATCACAAATTTGCTTATACTTAAATAGGGTACAGGATGTCCCAAAAGTCTCAATACATAGGGGACTATGTATGCCAGCACCACGTCGGTTGTGCCTTCATCAGTGGATGTTCGTGGGCATCCACTTCTTGGTTGCTGCGCAGCACTAGCAGGCTTTTTGAATTTGTTAATAAGTTTGGCGACAGTGTCGTGTGTGATGTGCTTGCCATGTTTCCTGTTAAAATCCAACGAACCTTGCGACTGCTTCCTGATCCAGCCATCAGAGTGATTTCAATATATTCTTCTTTTGTCAAAGGCAATCTTAAAGGCTATCTGAAAAAATATATATTATATAAACTAAGTGTGAAAAATTTTGGAAGACATTTTGCTAAAAAGTGTTCATTTCTCCATGTATGGAGACTTCTGGGACACCCTGTAGTGCAGAATCTTGAACATTTAATATTCAACATATTGAACATTTCCTTTTTTTGTTTAAATATTTCAATATTTTAATACTTGTTTATTTCCAATTTTAATAAAAAAAATCCCAGATTTTCAGTGTGGTCTCAGACTTTTGGACTCCACTGTATGTTAATATATTGCATCTCTTCCTCACATCTTATAACACATTTTAACATCACCAATATTCAGAAAAAGTTCTCCTCTACTCACGTTGCCCTCTAGAAGCTCCTCTTTAGCGCAACCAGAGTGTGCTTGTAGGTACTTAGAATGGAACAGCAAGCCATCAAATATTTTCCAAGGCATGATCTCATTCATGGCAAAAGGAAATCCACAGGCACTATTGGCAGCAATCAGGTAGGTTAAGCCCCGTACAAAGAGGGAACCAAGGTGAACAGCCCTTGGGTCCACCTGAGGAACCTGCCAAATCAGTTATGCAAAGGATTAGTTTAATATTGTAATGTGGTTAATAAATAAACAGAAATCTATCCATAAAGTAAAACCTAAAATTTCCAATGATGAGCAATTAATTCAACACACCAAAGTCCATTATCTATGTGACTACATTGAGGCTAGGGCACTTGGAATGTAACCTGAAGAAAAAGCAGAGGTAAGGGGATGTGCATGGGGGTGGGGGCAGATGTTTCCCCCTCAACTGTCTGCTGCTCACCTGGCTACCTCCCCCCAGCCAAGGGAGATAAGAGAAGGACTGACTGATTAGCTCCTGTGACACCAAAATGAAAGACTTGCCTAACACCTGCTCTGCTCTCAAACACAGCTTAAACTAAAGTAAACAAAAGGTGGTCAGTACATGAAGTCAAAAGCTTCAGCTATGGTTGACGGCCCAAGCTGTTGTCATCAATTGTAATATTACACTGACTAAGGGCTAGATTTTCTCTCCAAGAGTGTAATTCAGAGCATTTTTTTTTGTGTACTGGCTTAATATAATTTACAACTCAATTTATTTCCTTGCTGAGTCATTATTGTATTAATTTAATAATTTGATTTCTTTTGATTAAAAAACAACTTCAAGAAAACCAAAACAAAAAACAAATAGTGGACATGCTTGGATGCCTGCCAGCGAATATCTAGGCAATGATTACCAATGGTAGCTTGCTGTTAGGCACAGAGATAGAGCGCAGAGCTTTACTCTTAAAGCAAGAGCAGCAGCTGTTCTTCCAGCATTTGACAACAGAAACAATGAAAGCTGCTCCAGCCAGATGTCTGTGAAACTAAGGCAAGGCCTGGGGGCACAGATTAACATTAATGGCAACTCTTAACCTTGTGAGCAGATCATTCACCTGTGTGATGATGCATCTGTGCCATTTCATGTCCTGAAACATTCATGTATGAAGAAGAATGATGAACAACAGAATCCAGTATACATGGGGGAAACAAAATGTGTAATATTTTCCATATGAAGCAACTGGAGTATTTCACTGCTGGGTGAAATTTTATAAAGTTTCTCCAAAACATAAACTGCCTGTAGTGCTCTTGATTCCTGTCTTGTTCAATGTGTGTCGTTGTTGGTGCTTTCGGCACACAGAGGCATCCGTGTGTGTATTCACATTCCCTCACTGTCACAAAGCAGCACAGGGGGAGCGAGAGATTGAGGGGGGTATCAAGCAGCCCCAGGAGACTCTCCTGCCATCTGTCTGGCTCTTAAAGCTTGCCTCGTCTCTCCCCCCGCCTCTTCCCCTGTGATCCTCCTTTCACATTTCAGGCAGATGTGACAGTGTTGCTCCTGATGGGACAAAACAATAGCGTGTGCAACAGGTGCTCCTGCCTCCCTCCGGCACATGGGAGGCAGGAGAGCTTCACACACTTTCATCTGGCCAGCGGCAAGCTGTCGCCACACTGACTTAAACACACACACACACGCTTGCCTGAGTCGCTCAGCAACTCAACACCTGCTGCTTGGTGCCCCCAAAACACATAAACCCTGAATACAATCATTCACCACCCTACATATTGCTGGAAATATAAAGTCCCCTATCTCACTTAACCTTTACTGAAATGTACACACAGAAACAATGATGTGTTGTTGACAACAAACAACCATCAAGCCACAAAAAAGGTAGACTATCTGCTTACTGTAGATGCTTGAAATGCTTACAGAATTTCTCGTTATCCCTCAAAAATGATAAAAGATGGAAAGAATATGAATGAAAAGAACTCTATCTATAAATAACTTGATATTGATATAGATTATAGTTACCTTAGCTCTCTGGGTTAAATGCATGATTTATTTTTTACCGTGCAAACACTGACTGTGGACATGTTTGGAGGTGAAGGGAATTGGTATAAGCACCGAAGCAGCAAAATATGTAAATCAAGCAGTAACTTCTTGGATAGTTCCTGTGAGGATCTTATTAGTCCCACATCTTCACTGTAAAGAGAACATTCAATATGGCCACCCGAAAACCATGGGCGCCCGTGGAGGCAATGTCTTAAATAGTGTGTGTAGTAGGTTTAAATTAGGGAGGCAGCTGAAATAGGCCTGTGGTCAACAGCAGGGACGTCTCGGAGCCTGTCACCAGAGCACTGCTCTCAGGTTCAGACCACAATTAGAGCAGTTTTTGGGAGGAATGTCACAAAGCGACCAAAAATTATCCCCCCGGTCTCTCTTTTCTCTTTATTCTCGAATAGTGAGAGAATCCAATACATCGTTCAAGACAACTTGCTGTTTTGGGAGAAAAACGATGGTCTCATGAAGTGTTGGTTTGGCAAGAGAGAGAAGTATTTACCCTGAGTTGCAGAACTAAGGAAATCAGCCTGCAGTCTCCTTGAGAATACATGATATAATTGTGCTTTAATCATTCACCAACACCCAAAACACTGCACTGTTTCTGTTTATGTGGAGATTTCGAGTTAAAAAAAAAACAAAGTGCCCATGGCTGGAGGGCACCTTTGGAAAAGATTACATATTTAAGCTAATGTTGAAGGAAAGACCTAACTGTAGACCAATTTTAACACTTTCAAAACTCAGACCAACAGAAAACAGAATCCTCTCCCTTCATTAAGCTGCCTATAAGTTCCAAAGGAGGAAAAACACACACACACACTGCTTACCCTCATGTGTTGCAGGTCTGTGTAAGACTTATATCTGATACAGACAGCTTGGCTTAGATATGCATCTATGTCTTCTACCGAAAAGTGTTTAGCCTAAAATAAGAACAAATATTCCTCTTTAGTTTGCAAGCAGGGAAAGTTATAATCTAGTGTACAAAACAAACAATTAGAGGACAGAATATAAAGAAAGGCCTTTTCAGTTGAAACAAGCAAGAAAGTGTTTTGTAAACCAACAGGCTAGACTGAATAATCAATCAGTGTGTGATCAGGTTGCAAACATTATGCAGTACATTCAAGTATAACACAGACACATATAAGTTAAACGCACCTGAATAGCTATGTACGTTACAAGACAAATCACAGCTACCAAAGGAGTGTCAAAAGATTTCAGATCTTCAGTAAAGTCCTGTAGGTCAAAAACAGCCAGGAAAGTAGACACTCGAACACTTGTCATCTCTGAGTCGTTCCCAAACCACAGAGTCTGAAGGTCAGGCGTTCCCTCTGTTAATTGACCAATACAGTAAGTGATTAATGGAATGGCTGTGGGGAGGACAGAGCTAGCAGAAAAATGTATGCTTTGTACTTTTGATACTATTATTCATATTGTTAACATGTGGGCTTCTTCTTAACAATTTGAAGAACTCTTATTGAACCAAAAAAAAAAGAAAAAAAAGAAGTAGTATGATGTCTGGTTCTTAAAAGCCATGAATCATACTGTCTGGCTGTGGACTGATAAAAATGTTGTGAAATTCTTTCTGAAGGTACATCCACCCTATAAATGCCATTTCATCTTGTTGCACTACTGACTATTTCAACATAATCCATCAGACCACTAATATATTTTAGACACCACTAGATATTTTAGAGTGTTGTAATAAACAAAACTGCATAGCATTTTTGGCCACAAATCTAAATGTTTAGTCAACTGCTTAAAGAACATGATCAAATATGAAGCAGCTTTACTGAGGACACAAGATATAGTTGTATACACTACTTCATGTATCCTCTTGTCTAAAATTGTCATTGGAAACAC
Organism: Pangasianodon hypophthalmus; assembly: GCF_027358585.1. Lineage (NCBI taxonomy): Eukaryota > Metazoa > Chordata > Actinopteri > Siluriformes > Pangasiidae > Pangasianodon > Pangasianodon hypophthalmus. The sequence continues at coordinate 23,331,482 of NC_069712.1, forward strand.
TGTTAACCTTTCAGTGTTGATATGTCAATAACCATAAACACAAAGCAACATCTGAGTGGCTTAAAAACATAGTAGAAGTGTGTGGAGGGAGCAGAGCTTTACTATGAGGAGATCTGCACTTTTTTTTTTTTTTTTTAACTTTTATAGAATGTTCAATACGTGTCTATCACTCACATTTACATGTACTTTTACTTCATTTGGCTGACGCTTTTTAAAGGGACTTACACCTGAGACAGGATACAGTTGAGCAGCTGAGGGTTAAGGGCCTTCCAATCAGTAGCCCAATGCCTTAATCTCTGAGCTACCACTGCCTTGGACTGAGTTTAATTTCTATCAAACTGGGGGGTGGGGGGAACAAATGTCAGACAATCATGCTCGTTTTTAGATTTTAGTTGGAAAAAAAAAAAATAAAGCACCTGGAAGGTTTAGAGGTGTTGGAGCCACTATTTTTGGCTCTTCAAGTGGATTTCTGGGAAAAACAAACCATTCCTTCACAGACAAGGTTTCGCCGTAAGATCCTACAGAAGAGATGGAGAAATGAGAAGAAATATATTAAATAATATGAAATTCTGTGATCAAACTCAACATTATGAAGATAAACACTGGTTCATCTTTTAAATTTTATGAATGACAGCAAAGAAAATGGAGAGTGTGTACAAACACCTAAATGTTTAAATTAATTGGTGGTGCAGTGAGTAGCAAACTGCCTCACAGTTCCAACGTCCCTGGTTCGACCCTGAGCTACTGTCTGTGTGGCATTTCACATGTTTTCCCCATGTCCGTTTGGGGTTCCTCCAGGTTCTCTGGTTTTCTCCTACTTCCAAAAACATGACAGATTGTCTATGCTAAATTGAGTATGCCTGTGTGTGTCTATCGTGGTCTGCAATGGACTGCTGTCACATCCAGTGTGTATATCCGCATCACACACAGTGTGTGTGTAATTATACAGTATGTCTCTAAGAGAATTGTCACTACTTGTTGTGGATGAAGTGATGACTAATTCTGAAAGCATGCCAAGTTTACTATATTTAACAGAAGAAACTTACTAGGGAGGAGAATACTGTAGATATGTTCTCTAAGTGGTTGGTATAAAATAGCCTGAGGTGGCAGTCCAAGTTCCTCGTCTTCCAGCGTATTGCTGCATTCCACCACTCCATCCTGGAGGACATTATAGATCATAAAACACTCTGCTCGTATGTGCTTCTCTTTTGCTGCCTGCAGGACACAAAATTCTAATTACTCAAATGTTTTTTGACTTTAAAATAGTGCCAGTGTTCAGTTATACAATACCTGCAATATGTCTTTGTTCAGGTACTTTCCCATCACACACACCAGCTCTGGGAAAGGTAGGCTTCGATCTAACCAAGGTGATGTTTGTCCTGGGAGAAGATATGACTGGATTCCCTTTTCAACAACCTCCACATCAACTTTGGATAAAGGTAGTGAGGAGATGCCACAAGTTTCATCACTGTTTGGACGATGGCTTTTTATGAACTCCGCTGCTGCTTGGACTTTGTCACCCTGGTGTTTTTTCCCATACAAGGTCAAAGCATTTTTACGGAGATTCTGCAGTTGATGCTCTGGAACAATATCATTACCCAGAATGCATGCCAGGAAAGGAAGATCCGACTTCTGAAGCTTCAGGATGTCACACAGCTTTTCTCTGGAGTACTGCACTGTGGTCATATTTTCTAATCTGAGTTTAGCAATGGACATATATGGAACTGTGTCATAAATGACAAAGTCTGTATCCTGACCAAGGATACCTATGCAGTTGTTACGGAGTGCGTATTCCGAGATCTCGTAGTCACCTTCACGAACAGAGCAACGTGTTTCTTGACCAAGAGATTTTAGCGCAAACCTGGAGAAGGTGGCCAGTCCTGAGGGGAGGCAGAACAGTTCTCTATCTGGTTGCTGGTGGCGATTCTTAATGTAGTTAAATATTCTGGCTATGTCCTGGTTGACTCTCAGGCGTCTCTTCACCCATTCTGCTCTCTTCTGTTCCTCTATGGTCCCATCAAAGAAGAAGACCAATCTTATGCCTGTCACTGTGAATGCCTCCACAAATTTGTTTAAAAAATGCATGTACTCCTTCCACTGACCACCATGGACCCAGGCTTGACACTGATACCAGTACCTCAAACAGGCCATTCCATCCACCACTACAGTAGGCATTATGTCAGGATGGGCTTCGGCATGAGCTGCAGCCAACTGTCTCAAGTCCACATGTATGCAAGTCTCTGGATAACAAGTCTCCATAAAGTACTGTAAGCCTTTCACCCCCATGTCTGCACACTTTTTTTTTTGCAGGTTCAGAACTTAAGAGAAGAAGCATAATTTTTGGATATTAATTTCAAAAGCAACACAGGATTCAGATTGACATTAGTGAACAGTATGGATATACTCCTCATCTATTTGTGCAAATCAATTAATTATGTCTTGTATTACTTTTAATTGGTGATATGTGCATTTTGATTCACAGCTGTTTTATTTGCTTTTGCATAAAGGAAGATTGAACTTCAGGTAAAGTGGAATTTTTTGTGGGTTTGTGATTTTTTGTTGTTGTTTTTTCTTACAGTGGTGGAAATCACAACCCACCATTATCAAAGATGCACTTATAATTGATTTCTTATAGTTATTAGCCTACTTGACTGGTCACTTGAATTCAACGGGTTTAATCCAAACCTCAGTAACTGAAAAACAATTAAGCCTATACATTTTGACTTTGGTTGAATGTCAACTTTGGATATTTGTTCAGGAATAAAAAGCTGCAATAAATAGAGCCTCATTATTCAAATGAGCCTATTATTTGCATACTTCTGTAAAATAAATCTTTACTAAGGCGGTCTGTGATTATTTATTTATCCATCTATCTATCTATCTATCTACACTATATTACCAAAAGTATTCGGTCACCTGCCTTGACTCACATATGAACTTAAGTGCCATCCCATTCCTAACCCATAGGGTTCAATATGATGTCGGTCCACCTTTTGCAGCTATTACAGCTTCAACTCTTCTGGGAAGGCTGTCCACAAGGTTGAGGAGTGTGTTTATAGGAATTTTTGACCATTCTTCCAAAAGCGCATTGGTGAGGTCACACTGATGTTGGTCGAGAAGGCCTGGCTCTCAGTCTCCTCTCTAATTCATCCCAAAGGTGTTCTATCGGGTTCAGGTCAGGACTCTGTGCAGGCCAGTCAAGTTCATCCACACCAGACTCTGTCATCCATGTCTTTATGGACCTTGCTTTGTGCACTGGTGCACAGTCATGTTGGAAGAGGAAGGGGCCCGCTCCAAACTGTTCCCACAAGGTTGGGAGCGTGGAATTGTCCAAAATGTTTTGGTATCCTGAAGCATTCAAAGTTCCTTTCACTGGAACTAAGGGGCCAAGCCCAACTCCTGAAAAACAACCCCACACCATAATTCCTCCTCCACCAAATTTCACACTCGGCACAATGCAGTCCGAAATGTACCGTTCTCCTGGCAACCTCCAAACCCAGACTCGTCCATCAGATTGCCAGATGGAAAAGCGTGATTCATCACTCCAGAGAACGCGTCTCCACTGCTCTAGAGTCCAGTGGCGGCGTGCTTTACACCACTGCATCCGAAGCTTTGCATTGCACTTGGTGATGTGTGGCTTGGATGCAGCTGCTCGGCCATGGAAACCCATTCCATGAAGCTCTCTGCGTACTGTACTTGGGCTAATCTGAAGGTCACAAGAAGTTTGGAGCTCTGTAGCAATTGACTGTGAAGAAAGTCGACGACCTCTTTGCACTATGCGCTTCAGCATCCGCTGACCCCTCTCCGTCAGTTTACGTGGCCTACCACTTCGTGGCCGAGTTGCTGTTGTTCCCAAACTCTTCCATTTTGTTATGATAAAGCTGACAGTTGACTGTGGAATATTTAGGAGCGAGGAAATTTCATGACAGGATTTGTTGCACAGGTGGCATCCTATGACAGTTCCACGCTGGAATTCACTGAGCTCCTGAGAGCGGCCCATTCTTTCACAAATGTTTGTAAAAACAGTCTGCATGCCTAAGTGCTTGATTTTATACACCTGTGGCCAGGCCAAGTGATTAGGACACCTGATTCTGATCATTTGGATGGGTGACCGAATACTTTTGGTTATATAGTGTATCTATTTTACAGCTAAAGGGCTTCCTGGCTGTAAAAAGTTTGCGAATCCCTGCTTTAAGTTCATGCACAGGTTGCCAAGTCATTTTGTGGAAATATTGTCAAAGATGCAAAACATAGTTTAAGCAATCCCACAGACTATCCTAAAACTGCATTATAACTATAAGTGTTACCTAAAGACTGTTTAACTGTTATTAACCTTATTTGTCATTTGGTCAACAGTTTGTACTACAAATATAAGTGCCTGAGGCAACAGAACATGGAGAAATGGTGCCAGTAAATCAGTACTCAAAATGTATATATCGTCTTTACAGCAAACGTATAATTACATATTTCATTAAATATGTTTTCTAATTAATTACATGCAACGTTTTTTCCAAACATAGATTCCACAGGACAAAAAAGTCGTAGCAGTGTAACGTATAAAAAAATGTCAGTACAAGTCTAAGTCCTACTTCTGCTAAGCTAATGCTAAAGTTATCACGAAATCAAAAGATACAGCATTAATATATCCATCTGATAACATGAAACACATTGCAAACCAAGCTCAGAAAGCCTACCAATAAATCTGATGATAAGCAACAAACTGTCACATTGCCTGCCAGGCACTACGCAGTGGTTAGCTCAATGTTTACAATGAATATCTGCATACACTTCCGCTTCCGGAAAACCGCACACAGTCCACAGCGCGTTAAAGGCGCAGTACGTAGCATACTGCGCACACACACACACACACACACACACACACACTGAAATACAGAGAAGAAAGAGAGAAAAATGTTGTGGAAAACAATTGTAGGCTATGCTTTAATGAGAATACTAAGAAAATACTAAGAAAATGCAAAGAAAAAGTTTGTCTTACTGAAAACTGTTGAAATGAAGGAATGTTCAAGTCGAGGTGTGTGCAGATATGAATTCAGAAGTCATAAGATTTTTGTCTTTGTCTTTGCCACCCACTTGTCTTTGATTTGGGGGCTTCTAACAAGATGTTATGTAAGATCTATTGGTAAATACTATAAGCAGAAGAACAGTAATTAATATAAAAGGCCTTTAATAACTGGACTCGTTTTATAACTTGTCACTTAGCTACTTTTAAAAACAGACTAGTTGTAACACAGCAAATCAGAGTAATTCACAACATCAGCCTATTGGGTAATTACACACAAAAACAAAACAAAACAAAACAAAAGCATCCCAAAAGCAGCGCTCTAATCATCAGCTTTGCACACAATGCTTTTGTAATGAGGGCTTTAATCTTCAGCTTATTATTTCGCCATCAATTGAAATCACTCCTACATTTTTGCTTAATTTTTGCTTGTGGGCTTGACATCTTTTGAATGTTTATTTTTAATAGCTTACCAAAGTGTTACAGTAGCCTCATTATGGTAGACCTACCATAAATAAATATCCATAGCACAGGCCTACTGATTTATATCACAGTCTATAACCACCTATAACGAGCAGTTTGTTCCTCTGTGGGTTATTGATTTTTTTTCTCTTTCATTTGAAGTTTTTCAAATGAACAAAACCACCCTGGGGAAAAGGGGCAGATGTTCTCTAAGGGGCATCGGCACGCGACTCTCCTCAGCCGAAGAATTCAAGCCGCACGCGCGCGCTTACACACACACACACACACACACACACACACCACCCCAAAGCCCGCTGCAACAGGCAGGGCACTGAGAGGACTACCTGCTGCAGCAGCTGGTAAAATTAATCGGACTTAAGATACAAAGACCTGCCCGGAATCAGTACTAATCTGTTAATCTGGTCGCTGGACTGTTAGTATACAAAGAGCAAACACGCAGAGGCCACAGATGGTCGTTTGCCATTAGCTAGACCTGAGTGCTGGATGTTTTCATCCTCCGTGTTGCTTCTTATCAATCATATGCGCATGCTCGGGCCACGCGACTGCTCCTTTGTCATTGTAATCGGCGCGCGACTTCTGCTGCGTCACGTTGCTGCAGCTTGTGTCTTGTCTCCACTCCAGCATCAGCAGTCCACAGAGCTCATAAAGGAGCTGTGCGCTATGCGTCAATGCATATAATAAACTCATCTGACAATATCTGAGCAGGTCGGTGACGGTATTATCAGGGAAGTGTGTGGCTATATTGTTCTCTGCATTTGATAAGACGACTATAATCCATCCTGTTTAACTGGACTGATCTAGAGGCAGCAGGTCCAGCCCTGAAGTCTAGCCCTGTTTGTTGTAGGTAGTACATCAGAGTTCCCACGGGCCACTTTTACTCTCTTCCAGCTTCCCTAACCATATGGCCAGTGGCCTGCCATTCACTTGCGGCTTCTTTGCCATGCTTCCAGTCCAATTTAGAGGAGGACTCTGTGCTGTGCGCAGGAACAGTGGAGACATGCAGTTGAAATGTGGGGAAGGAAGAAGAAGAAGAAGAAGAAAAAAAACACGCCATTTGGTTGGGAGCAGATGGTTGGCTTGGGAGGGGGGTGCTGAGCGCGTCTAAAGGCGTGTCGTGGCCTTCAGAGAGAATCCCCAAAGGGCTCCCCTTGTATTCAAAATCAATGAAAATTAAAGCGCAGAGAAAAGATGAATAGTGGAACCTCGAGTCCCGGGCTTTGTTCAGCACAGCTACTGGTGGGCAGGAGTTAAAGTACAACAGCCCCCTATAGAAACACTTAAGTTAAACAGTCTCTCCATAGTCCAGCTCCAGAAAGGAGGGAGAAGGGCAGAAAGAAGAGGGGCTTTCTGCTTGATTTAACCAAGACAGAATCGCGTGGCATAAATTATTCTTGAAAAGAATAAACGAAGTGGGCATAAATCCAAGAGGTTTCACTTTGCCTTTCAGTTAGGCTTTGCTGTGGTAATCGCGAAATGTGGGCTGCGTCCGGATAAAGAATTGGCCAGTGTGATGTGATGAGAGATGCTGGGGATGTTTTCACTGCTCAGCTGGAAGGAGGAGAGATGGATTTCTTCAGAATAAAAAGCATCGTCATTTCTGAAGGCATGATGGGTTGGCTTTGACATCTCTGGGCAGTAGTTTTAGAGGAGTTGCTGGGAACTGCAAGCATCAGTTTTATCAGCTCTCTTAATATAGACTATGCTGTTTCTAACAATCAGACTATACTATCACCTTCACAACAACCCATCTGCATTCCATAACAACCTGCAAATACTCTCACTTTCACACTAATCTTCCTTCTACACGGAGGTTTCTGTACAGTAGGCTATCTGCACCTTACTGTCTGCTATGAAAACAGACTGACAAAAATATATTCAAATGCAGTTGCATTCCTGCAGGATAAAAACGGCTAGTCTTTTCAATTAACGCCCTAATGAAGACCACCCTCATACACACACACACACACACACACACACACACACAGAGAGAGAGAGAGTGAGAGAGAGAGGGGGGCGCGCGCGTGGGCATGCGCACATCGGCAGACAATAAGGACGGCTGTGTAATTTAATTTCATAATCACGGCGAATGAACGTGTTTTCTGTTGTTGTTGTTGTTGTTGTTGTTGAGAGAATACACTTCCATAAAAGGGGGCAGTTATTTAGGCGATGTTTCTGCTCAGCGTGGTGCTCTCTCTCTCTCTCTCTCTCTCTCTCTCTGCACTACATTGTGAAGGGAGCAGGTGCTGGCCGCATTACCATACAGCTGAGAGCACAAAGAACAAACTTATTCTTCCCTCACACAATAACAAAGTGCTTTAATGACAGCCACGCGAGCGACACACAGCCGCTCTGCTTTACTGCCCACAAGAGTTAAAAAAATAAGCTTTAAAGCAACTCTGTCCTCACTAAAATGTCTACATCTAAGACTAATCGAGCTGTAAAAAAGTTTCCTGTGCAGCCTGATTAAATATCTGCTGGCTGATCTGTACCTCAGACTGATTTCCCTTCAGATCATGTTCTTTACTGCTCGACTTTCAAAAAAGAAAAAAAATGACTTGAAAATTGCAACTTTTGCAAATTGCAAAGCTCTACATTAGGTTTTGCAACAGGTGGAAACGTTTCAAGCTCTGAGTATGACCCTGAGTATGAACCAGGCTATTGTTTATCCTCTTAAAATGATCAATGATATAATAATCAAGACAAATCGTGGGTTCAGCATCTACTGACCAAATCCAATTCTACTTAATGCTCTGTTAGGAGATGTAATGCATCACATTCTCCGTGATCAGTGGTGAGATTTCACATTTAGAGAATATAGTAATATAGGGGATCTCATTTAATAGCAGTTATATTTTAAATCTTTGAACTTTGGAGAGGTTTAAACAGAGGCTGAGCAATGTCCACATGGATATGTGATGCAATTTGAAGCTTTGTGCCCGGATGTGTAGGATTGTTGGGGTTGAATTTTTTTCCTTTATGTAAATGAGACTTTTCCCCCACTCCTTTCTGCAGTGGGGAAAGGTTGCCCATTTTACAGCTCAGTGACCATTTGGCGAGCTTTGGGAGTGTGTGTGTGTGTGTGTGTGTGTGTGTGTGTGGGGAAGGGGGTGGATGGGGTGGAAAAGTGTCCCTTTGTGACAACTCGAGGCAGATTGGGGAGTAGCTCTCATTTGCATCTCATTACCCTAGAAGGCACACTCTGTATATAACGGGCAGCAGGCGGACTGGGACATCAGACACTCACACACTCACACACTCCTTCTCTCTCTCCAATGGAATCACGAGCGTCGGAGTAAACGCGTTTGGAAAGCCTACAAATCAGCGCAAAGTAAACAGTCGCGACCTGCTGCCTCTGCTGCAGCTTTGTGTGGAAAGTGCAAGTGATCCGGACGCACTGACAACTTGGAGTTATCACTCTTTTTTTCTGTGACTTTTGGGATTTACTTGTCTGTTTTTTTTTTGTTTTTTGTTTTTTGCAAGACATGACCTGTAGAAGAAGAAGATAAAGCGAATTAAAGAGTGCATCAACCCTCTGGCTGAAGATTTCACCTCTTCAGCGTGTGGTAGTTGTAGGTTACATGACTTCTTGAGCGAGCTCACCCGTGGACGTGTAACATCTCCCTGAAGATCTTCACCACCATGGGGCGACTCATGATAGCTGCCATCCTTTGTGCCATGCTAAACCAGGTAATGAAAAGTGTGGCTCTCGTTTGCTCAAGCTTAAAGAGCCTAAAATATAACCTTATAGCTTTGAATTATTAACTGTATTATTTTTTTCTTTTCTTTTTCAGATTTTATGCTCTGGGGTTTTTGAGTTGAAGTTGCAAGAGTTTCTCAATAAGAAAGGAATAACAGCCAACTCTAACTGCTGTAAAGGAGGATCCTCTTCAGCCATCCAGCAGTGCGAATGCAAAACCTTTTTCAGGATTTGCCTGAAGCATTACCAGGCTAACGTGTCCCCAGAGCCTCCGTGCACGTATGGAGGAATTACTACTCCAGTTCTCGGATCAAACTCATTTCAAGTTCCTGAAACTCTTTCAGACAGCACCTTCACCAACCCTGTTCGTTTCCCTTTTGGATTTACGTGGCCGGTGAGTAGGTTCACATACATACATATATATATATATATTTTGCATTTCTCTGCTTTGGATGCTTAATAGCACAAAGGTGATGAAGCATCATTAGTCTGATGATGCAAGGTAAATTTACAGCAATCTGATAAGCGCTGAAGGCATGGAAATGTGATAGCTCTAGAGGTGGTATATTATTGGCAGCTCAGCGTGAAATTCCGAAAGCTTTCATTTCATGCACTTAAGGAAGTGTGAACCTGGGAAACGGCGCGTGAACCCCAGAGTTCTCACACCTCCATTTCTCCTCCACTTCCGTTACACACACACCACGATTCCGACTGTAAGAATGTGTGCATGGCATAAACAAGGCATTTTTCATTTCACTTCACTTACATGCTGCTTTCTCACCTCACAGGGCACGTTTTCACTAATTATTGAAGCACTGCATACAGAGTCTACTGAGGATTTATCAACCGGTAAGACCAGCTGAAAAAAGTTACAAAACAATAACAGTGTTCATCTTTTCCTAACTGGATGGAAGAATGAATGGCTCATTTTCTGTTAAAGAAAACCCAGAACGTCTGATCAGTCGCATGACCACCCAGAGGCACCTGACGGTCGGAGAAGAATGGTCCCAGGATCTCCAGGTGGCTGGGAGAACCGAGCTGAAGTACGCCTACAGATTCGTGTGTGATGAGCATTACTATGGAGACGGCTGCTCGGTCTTCTGCCGGCCGCGAGACGACGCCTTCGGCCACTTCACGTGCGGAGAGCGCGGAGAGATCATCTGTAACTCCGGGTGGAAAGGCCAGTACTGCACAGAGCGTAAGTAGCCTGGGAACTCTCACTTAGAACACCTGTTTATCACGTGAGAAGTGCTCTAAAGGTAGTACATGCTAGAATGACAATATCTTGCATAAAACTATTTACCTCTGTGCGGAAGTGCGCCTTTGCAACACGCATTCAAGTAATTCAAAACAGAGCCGTTAGCTAAATAATGACACGCGTGCCGTAGACTAAAGGCTTCTCCTGATTGGCTGGTTGGCAGAGCGCTCACCGCTGATTGGCTCAGCGCGGTTATGTATTGTTAGAGCGGGCAGCTGCTGAGTGAGAGAAGACAATACAGCAGCTGTCCTGCACTAGCAGCGTGTCCACCAGCTGTCCACCCTTATCTCTGCGACATTATAGGGAGGGGGCTGTATGAACAAAGTGAAAAAAGGGACTTCTGACCCATCGGTAGAAGAAAAGGAGGCTTTTGTTTGTAAATCTTTTGTACGAGTGAGAGTGTGTTAAGCAGGGTCTTTTTCCCAGGGTGATGACAGGAGCATGTTTTTCTAGACACCTACACATGGGGCATCTTCAGCCCAGAGCAGCATGAATTTGTTTGGGAAATGTTTGGGAAATCATAACTTGCTTCAAAGATGTTACTAGTTGCCAAAATTAATGTATCAATTTTCTTCTCTCTGTAGCAATCTGTCTCCCGGGGTGTGATGAGGAGCATGGATTTTGTGACAAACCTGGTGAATGCAAGTAAGTATAAAAGTTTTACAGGGGGAAAAAATTGTTTTATTATACAACAGGATGAATTCTAATCTGTTTTGTGTGTTGCTTTAGATGCAGAGTGGGCTTCAGTGGGAAATACTGTGATGACTGTATCCGCTACCCTGGTTGCTTACATGGAACCTGCCAGCAACCATGGCAGTGCAACTGTCAAGAGGGCTGGGGTGGCCTCTTCTGCAACCAAGGTTAATCTTGTTTAAAAATGTTTTCAACACTGTATTTATGCATCAGCAACATGAGGTACCTGGTACCTTTTGCTGAATATGGAACTGGAGGAGTAATACTTTGCATTGTGTTTCAGATCTTAATTACTGCACACACCACAAACCATGCCAGAATGGAGCCACTTGCACTAACACTGGTCAAGGCAGCTACACATGCAGCTGCAAGCCTGGTTTCACCGGGGCGAGCTGTGAGATTGAGGTTAACGAGTGCTCTGACAGCCCCTGCAGAAATGGAGGAAGCTGCACTGTAAGTATTATTGTGCTCAAGCTGACATATTTGGTGTTCGACCACAAAGACAATTCGAAACCAAGCAACTAAGCTCTTCAAACCTGGAACCCCTTTCCTCTAAACACCTTTTCCATATAATTCCTTTGGTTTCACAGGATCTTGAGAACACATATAGCTGCACCTGCCCTCCTGGCTTCTATGGAAGAAACTGTGAGCTGAGTGCCATGACTTGTGCTGATGGCCCCTGCCTCAATGGTGGACGGTGTGCTGACAATCCTGATGGAGGATACTTCTGTCAGTGTCTCATGGGCTACGCCGGCTTTAATTGTGAAAAGAAGATTGATCATTGTAGTTCAAATCCATGCTCAAATGGTAAACTAATACTAAATTTGATTTGAAATGATTCAAAAATTGATTTCAGTTTTGGACGTTCAGTGGAGTTAATCAGTTTATCTAACATCTGCTATTTCAAATCTATCTCAGGTGCCCAGTGTCTAGACCTTGTGGACTCCTATCTCTGCCAGTGTCCAGAGGGTTTTACAGGCACACACTGTGATGACAATATTGATGAGTGTGCTGCCTACCCCTGTCAGAATGGTGGAACATGTCAAGACGGAGTCAACGACTACACCTGTACCTGCCCACCTGGATACACTGGCAAGAACTGCAGCCTGCCTGTCAATAAGTGTGTACATAACCCTTGCCACAATGGAGCTACTTGTTATGAAAGGGATAACCGCTATGTGTGTGCCTGCATTCCTGGGTACGGAGGACGTAACTGCCAATTCTTGCTCCCTGAAAACCCTCAAGGACAGCCTGTTGTAGAGGGAGCCGATAAAAGGTACTCTGACGATGAGGAGGACAACGTATTTCCATGGACAGCAGTCTGTGCTGGGATTATTTTGGTGCTTTTGCTCCTGCTTGGGTGCGCTCTTCTGGTCGTGTACATCCGCATAAAACTGCAGCAGAGAAGCCAGCAAGCCGACAGTCACATTGAAAGTGAGACCATGAACAACTTGACCAACAACTGCAGTCGAGAGAAGGACCTGAGCGTCAGCATTATAGGCACTACGCAGGTGAAGAATACCAACAAGAAGGTGGACTTTCAGAGTGACGCCACAGGTGTAGAAAAGAAAGGTTACAAGTCTCGCTATTCATTAGTGGATTACAATCTTGTTCATGAGCTTAAGCAGGAGGACTTCGGGAAAGAGGACTTGGAGAAAAACGATGTAAGATGCGAAGCTCTTGACTCTGACACAGAAGAAAAACACAGAAAACATTTAAGAAGGTGAATAATCTTGAAACATTGTCAGAGAAACCAGTTGTGTTTGACTGGAATCTTTCTGTCAATTGGGTTTTCAAATCTGTACCTAATTTCTAATCTTTGTATTTTAGTGAGACATCAGAGAAAAGTCCAGAAGCTGCATGCAAAGACACAAAGTACCAGTCTGTCTTTGTAATATCAGATGAAAAGGATGAATGTATTATTGCAACTGAGGTGAGTTTATCTCTGAATAACCCTATAAATATATAAGTCACCTATAAATATATGTTTGCACTGCTTCTTGCAACTAAAAGAAAACTGAATTTATCTCTTGTTTTGCAGGTATAATGCCACAACAGAGCTGTAGCTCGTCTTGCTCTACAGGAGGTTTTACTCCAGTATATGCTGCTCAAACCAGAGGGAAGGTTTCCTTCTTATGACTGCTGCTGTGGGTCTTATGTTCATGGTGAAGTTCAGAATGAGCTGGTTCTCAACTGAAGTAAGCACAGTGACTGCAGAAAAAGGATGTTGAGCCATACTGGCTCGCACTCTCAAAGTTTATTTCCCAGGAATGTGTCAGATGGACTTGTTGCACTTCCTGTAGGGATTTCTTTTTTACCTCATTGCACTATGGAGGGTTGCTTTTATAAAAAAAAATGTATTTAACATTCAAACATAATTACTGCATATAAGTATGCACTGACTGCAGTGTCTATCTCTGACCCGTTACACAGGTCAGGAGAGGAAAAACACCGCCAACAAAACTGTTCAGTTACTGATATGATTTTTAAGTTGTAATATTTTTTTATTTAAATGCTATTTGTGATTAATTTGCTTTGGGGTTTTTGTGAAGTTAACGCAGATATAATTTAATCTTTTTCTCATTTTGCAAATTTGTATATTGTATATAAGGCACTTCGGGTCATAGTGACTGTTTTCCAACAGTAATGTATTTAATTGTGTTGTTAAAACTTACAGGAATTGTTTTATAAGTGTTGTTCATGAAGAAAATCACCTTAATATTTTTCCAAATAAATCCTGTATGAAATATTTCCAAATGATTCAATCTGTTGTGAAGAATTATTCAGAGTACAGTACAATTTAGATAATAAAATATTGTTTACTTTTTTATTTTTTTAATTCTTTAGTCACTAGTCTCAGGTCTAATTCATTACCAGCTGCTCATTTTGCTCAAAATGGCTGAGGTTAATATAATATCACTTTCCAACAAAACTGATATTCTAAGTGACTTTGTTGATTGTTGTAAATTACATTTTATGTTTATGAATGAAACTTGGCTCCAAATTGGCTCCAGTGCCCCTGTGCACAAAACATTAAGACATGGTTTGCCAAGGCTGGAGTGAAAGAACTCGAGTGGCCTGCACAGAGCCCTGACGTCAATACAAAGAACACCTTTGGGATGAATTTGAATGCTGTCTGTGCCCCAGGACTCCTCACTTGACATCAGTGCCTGAGCTCACTGATGCTCTTGTGGCTGAATAGGCACATCCCTACAGCCACAATCCAAAATCTAGTGGAAAGTCTTCCAAGAAGAGTGGTGGTTATTATAACAGCAAAGTGGGGAATAAATCTGGAATGGGATGTTTAAAAAGCACATATGAGACACATATGTGAATGTCCACAACCATTGGGCCATATAGTGTATGTTGCCGTATTAAATCTCTGTGTTTAAAGAACACAAAGCACATTATTTTTGGGAAACCAGTCTAATTTTGAAATCTGAAGTCTGATTTTGATCCATACAAACTAGCAAACAGTAAGTGGACTGATGATCTAGAATTGGATTTTCTGCTTTTACTTTTGAGTACTCTTAAATTACAAGTTAATTGAAGCTCATGTTGAATTTACAAATAGACAATTATAGGACTTTTCAGTATATTATTAGTTACAAGATTCACACACCAGCAAAATGACTGTGACAGAACAGTCAGTTAAAACAGTTATGTAATATCTAGATACATTTTCTTCAGGCCTTCAGTTCAACTGTCAACACAAAACTAGCAAATTAATATGCAACTCAATTTTAAACAGTAGCATAACATTAAAGTTGATGGTACAGTCATTAATATCTGTGCTCTGCCCTGCCTGAATCATCTGCACCATCACTGTGTTTAACTTCGTAACCTTTAAAGAACATACCAATAATAGCTATATCTTAGCTTATCTGCTAAAGCTTTAATCACTTTCTTAGGCTTGTTGCTAAATGTTGCATATGTAATCACGTAGGAATGATTACATATGCAATTAGCTATGTGAATTAACACTCACTGTCAACTCAAAAAAAAAAAGAATGTGTGAAATATAGTCTAGAAAGCTTTTTAATGTAAATTATTCACTCATGATATCTTAACTGATGGGTGTAAAGTGTTCCAACTCAGCAAAAAGAAAATTCTGAAGGAAACTAATGTTATAGAAAGTAATATACATTTGGTCTTATTGCTGAACTGCCCAAGGCATTTGATTCCTTTCACACACATGCACATGCACACACACACAAAAATCACTGTGAGTGGTGGTTTATCCATAGGTGCAGGCAGGGCATTATAATTCAACAAATGTTAATCTACATAAAGTCCTCATTCACAACCCCATACATTTAAAATTCTGTTGAAATACTAATTACCTCTTTTGAGTGACCAATAATTTAAAAATGTTGCTATTTGACAGAGATACACCAATATTCCACTGATTTTGGTCACCATTCAAGATGTTCAGTGTTCAGTGCCCAATTTAGCTCTGTAGAGATATTATTGTGCCTAGTGGTCAAAATGGGACATAGTGATCAAAAACAAGCAATAACAGAGGCCTATTAAGACAGAAATCACTCTGCCCCATGCTCGCTATATAAATGTTTTGTTTACAAGTGACAGGAGACAGCATAGTTAATGATATTCAATGGGTTCATGTTTGCACACTGTGACAATGATGACAGGAACCGAACCTTTTGAAACGAACACAGCTGAATTTCTTTTAATTCATTTGAGCAGAAATTATCGAAAAGAACACTTTTTAATCCACTGTTTTCAAACCTTTCTCTGATTACTACTGATGTGATTAGCAAGTCTATACTGTTATCTAGCTAGCTATGTAACTAGCTAGGTTTTTAATACTTCTTTCACTTGCAATTATCTGCAACCAGAAACCATAATAATTACACCAGTTGCTTTTAAAATTCTAAAAATTCTAAAAATTATTAAAAAATTCTAAAAATAAAGCCATGATCGTGAAAAAAATTGCACATCTGAAATATGAACAAGATAAATTTCTTTACAAATGAGGCAACTCACACTGAGGTGGGATTGTTATATCAGAGATGTTAATTTATGTGTGGCTATTCATCTGTCCTGGGGCACTGGCTTTTAATCAGACAACATTTCTCTCGTTGAAAATTAGTCTACATAGTTTGTTCATTCAAGTCTGGTTGGCTCTCAACTGCCTATTAAAGATTGCCCTAAAAAAAAAAATCAGAAGTGTGATAGCCTCTCAACTTAAATTTTCAAGATTCAAGATTCAAAGCATTTACTGTCATGTGCACAGTGAGGAAACCAAGTTTCCCTGTACAATGAAATTCTTTCTTTGCTGTCCACATTGAATGCCAAGATAATGCAAACTATTTCTAAAAAAAAAAAAAAAAACAAACAAAAAAACAAACAAAACAGACATATTCATACAAACAAACATAATAAAGTGTAGAATATAGACTATGTATATAGAATATATAGTCTATGTACATCTGTATGTGTGAGTGTGCAATATTGACTTGTGCAAAACAGTATTACAGTACATGTAGTAACAGTAATGTGTTCACATGTAGCAGTAATATGAAGTATGTCTCTATGTGCAATATTGACTTATGTACAAAACAATAACAATAATAAATACAAAAACAATAGTACAGTAGCCTGTAGCAAATTGAGTGCAACTACACAATAACAATAGCAGCTGTCACATTTAACAATGTGCAAATCAAAGTGAAGCTACTTGATAAGAATAGCAGCAGTAACATTTACAATTGTGCAAATTGTACAAATTGAGTCCTCAATTGTGCAAATTGAGCTGTAGCAGTTCAGTCCACCTATTCTATGAGATATGTGAGACCAGTTTGTGTCCACTGGCTACCCATTTAAAAGTCTAATGGCTAAGGGGAAGAAGGAGTTCCTTAGTCTGGAAGTCCTGCATTTCACACTCCTGTACCTCTGTCCTGAGGGCAGGAGTGTGAACAGTCCATATTGTGGGTGGGTTGGGTCCTACAATATGGATGTTTGTAAAAAAACCTGATTTTTAAAAAAAATCAGAAGTGTGATAGCCTCTCAACTTAAATTTGTTTGAGGCTATGTTGTTATTAACGTAATACTGCCCCACACAAATCTATAGTCATGAGATGTGCTTGTCCAGGGTCTACAATATCCCTGAATTGGAAAAGAAATTGTAGCTAGACTGTTAGCAGCAAGTAAAACATAAGATGAGGTTTCCTAAACATCTTACTTTAATGCTTCATAATGTTCCAAAATGCATCCAGAAAGATAGCAGATTTCCCACAAGTCACCGTAATGTGACGTTCTTAAGCTCTATTGCACATACAACAATCTAAAAGAGCTTTTATACACTAAGCTACTGAGAAGCAGATAAACCCAGCTGACGTCCTCTAACAAGGGTCTCCATCCCATTAAGCCTATCTTAACCACCAACAGCTCCTGATGGCAAAAAGATATATATTTGGAGGGCCACGTTGCCTTTGAAATAGCTTTGTTCCCAGTCCAAGCATCAAGGTCAACATCTAGCATTGAATTGAACTGTGGATCAAGGGAGCTAGAGCAGATGGGCAGATGTAAAGCATTCCTTCAAAGTCTTAAATGTCTGAACAGCAGCCTGAGACCAGGCAAGTTCTGTGAGGTCCTCCCTTAGGGAGTAAAGAAAGTGGGATGGAGAGGCGTAGTCCCCCTTCACACTGAACTAATGACCTAGGCTACTGCTGCCTCTGACTCAAGGTTACAACTTGTAATTCCCACCTCCAACGAGTAAAAGCCAAAGAAAACACCCCCTCAACTTCCTACTCGTCAAACTGGGGTAGTCTTCTCAACGATGGGCTCCTTCCCTGTTTATGGGGTGACATCCAGTCAACATGGCTGCACACAGTATCACCAGTAAAGCACTTCTTACCTTTAAATGAGTTATACTGTACATGCTAGTATTACTGTATAGATACTGTATATGCTAGTATTTTCTTTAGATCAATCAACATAAAGACATATCCATTTGTTACATCTAAAACACTAACTATACAGTTTGTTGTTTGTGGAGGAAGATATACATCACTCATCACAGTTATCTGGCTAGCTTGTTGCTAACAAAAAACAAACATGGAGGCATCCGTGTGTTTTTTTTCCCACTTCGCAAGTCGAAAATATCCTCATCCCAGCCTTCAAATTAGTACTTACAAGGCAAGTCAAACACAGCTAATGAACAAAATGTAGGTTCGGGAGTAGAGACATGTTTTAACCTATACATAAAAAATGATGCTCCAGAATTTCATGAACCTGCAGGAAGAGTTCATCCACAATGAAAATAATAGTTGACAATAGGATCACTGATGAATATCTGGAAAACAAAAAGGGCATTTTGAAGTCTAAATGTCATCACTAAATATCATGCCCCATAACACTTAAAGTGGTCTTATATTCATCACTCTTATACAAATAAGACTGCATGCGCTACAAACATTGAGTTTTGTGAAATATTTCAGATTGGGCAGCTGCTTCTCTGGCAGCTTTAACTCTGTGATGTCAATGACTTTGGTAAATCTTAGCTAAAGCTAGCTGTTTTGAAAGAAGTTCAAATGAATCAATTCAAATTTAAATCTCTCCAAAGTCACACCCCCAAAACAATTCCAGGCTAGAACAGTTGAGCTTTTCAAACTGACAGACAAGTATTTACCTTTTTTTCTATTTACATAGCCTTAAGTAGCCACAGAGACAGAATTTTCTTTGGAGTTTGTGATAAGTAGCTACACTGCGTTAAATGTGCAAACCTCTAGCAAAGAATTGTCTTCATGGTGCCGACGAGGCTTATGAGATAAAATGATTTAAACGTCTCTACACAATATTACCCCGCCAAGAAAGCCAGTGACATTTACTCGGATTGTATTATATTTCTAGACCATGGCAACCTTTACACATTTTGTGTAGGAGCTCTAAAGTTTAACATAGTATTTAAACCGTTTTTGCTCTCTTTTAGGCTGTTTCTTTTCTGTTTTGAATAACTAAATAAAATGCTGTAATTTTTCAAAAAAATCTCCAGCGAGGGAAAATCAACATTGCAAGTGTTGACTAATGTCATCCAGTGGATAGACACTATTTCTTCAGTTTGCAGTCCAGGGCTTATGACATCAGTAACTCAAGGAAAAGTATGATAATTTTGAATTGTGTTCTCTCTGAGTATATTAAAGTGATGCATCATTAGGATTTCATTAGATAGTGGTGCTCTAGTTGGCTTCATTGTTCCACAGTAATTTTGATCTCTACATTGTTATACTTCACAAATATTCTTGAAAGCTTGTCCTTCATCAGCTATTGCCCTTCTTGAACTAAATAAATCTTAATAATTCTCCGGTTATTTTTAGAGCTTTCCATAGCACTGGATATGTCCTTTAAGTGGTGCTCTAATGACTTATTGCTGACTAAGAATTCTGGTCATTTTAGTCTTTTAGACCTCAGTGCTGCTTTCGATACTATTAATCATGCCGTGGTTGATCAGTGATTCAGGTATTATGATGATATTCATGGGACAGCCCTGAAGTGGTATCTCTTCAATCAGTATCATTCTTTCTTCCTTTGTTGCTCGCTTTACTTGTGATGGCCTTTATTTGTGGGTCCATTTTGGTTTCTCTTATCTCTATAAATACTCCATGTTTTATATAATTCAGAAACACAACATTTCACTAGTTTGTTATGCTGATGATCTCCAGCCTACTCTAAAACCTAATGCCAGACTTAGTGTCCCTAATACCAGAAATCTTAGTGTTATCTTTGGAACAACAAGAATATAACCTCAGCTGAAAACAGCTGCCTTTCTTCAGCTAATATCCATAGACAAAGTGAAGACTTTTCTGACATTCCCAGACCTGGAAAAGTTGTGAATGCTTTTTCATCACAGCTATATTATTGTAATTTATTGTTCACCTGTGTATGTCACTCATCCCCGGTTTGCCTGAAGCTAGTTTAGAATGTGGCAGCTAGGCTCTTTACAGGCCATATAGGTTCTCTGTTAAGTAGTTGATTTTAAGGTTTTATTGTTTGTTAATAAATCTCTAAATGGACTGGCATCATTTTATGTTGTAGAACTACTCTCCTTTATGTTACTACCAGATTACTTCTGACTTCTGATTAAATGTTATTGTCTCACACCTGTTTAACTCTCAAAAAGACCTAGGACTGTGCTGCCACTGACCCAAGGCTATATTGTACTCTAACCTACAGTGGATAGTCTACAAACCCATGTTAAAATTGCAGGTTTTTGTGATGTCAAAAATGAAACCAAGATAAATCATGTCAGATCTGACCAGTACTTGTCAGATATTCCTGCAGCTCCTTTAATGTTGCTATAGTTTTTATCTCATCTTTGTCAATTTTGGATGGATGTCCTGTTCTTAGTAATGTCACCGTGGTGCCCCATTCCACTTTTTGATGATGGCCATCAGGGTGTTCCACGGTACATCTAATGTTTTGGAAATTCTTTTGTAACCCTCTGCTGATCTATAACTTTCAACAGTGAGATCCTGTACATAGTTTTTTTTTGAAAGCTCTTTATGGACCATGGTTTCAGCAGTTACAGACACAGTTACAGATACAGTTGATCTTTATTTGGGGTTAATCAAAATAACTTCATTGATGACAGGTGTATGATAATTACTTTTGAATATGAATTTGTATATGATTAGTTAATTCAGAGCACAATCAAATGCCCCATTCTAAAAGGGTGTGCACACTTATGCAACCAAGTTTTTGTATATGTTTTTGTTTTCTTACTTTCGCCATAAAATGTTTATGTCTATTTGTTTTCCACCAATTTTATTGATTGCAATTTCACATTAAAGGCTGGGGAAGACATGATTTACCTTGGTTTAATTTTTTTACATCATGATATCATCATTTTAAAAGCCATTGGACAATCCAATGTACGTACGTGGGAATGAGGACTTGGGAGACAGGGGACTTTAACCAAGCACTTTTCAGCTCATGTTCTCATAAACTTAAATCCAAAACAAAAGAAAGCAAAGAGTCCAAACTAGTTTGTGGCCTCGCTGAATTCAAGTTCAAATTTCGTGACTTGGTGTGCAGACTCTGACAGCTTTGTGTCTCTCTGGTTCACAGCATTCACTGCAAGGACAAACCAAGCACATATAAGTAGACTGGCCATAATTACACACAGGTGAGAATCATTACCCATTACCTGCCGGTTCAACCCACCTCCTCTCCATCCACAGCTGACTCTCAACCATTAATTAGTGTGCACCACTAATCAAAATCTAGATTCTATTTCACCCCTCCAAACAGCCAGGGGCAGTGTTTTAATACCTGGATAATATCTTGTGCAGGTGCACACATGGACTGAGACCTTACTGCAAAGTCAGTTGGTGGACATATGACATAATATTTTGGCCCTGGATATCACTACTAAGAAGCGAGTTGCCTTCCATTTCGCCCATATTGATGTAGAGTGAGGCCTCCTTCTGTGTTCTTCTACTTCATATTTTCTATCCACTGAGCCTTTTTTATATTTGTTTTCAATCAGCAATGCATTCAGTATCCTATGCAATCCATCAAATCACTGGATTACATCTTATACATAGTCTCAGGTCCAAGTGACTAACAAGCTATAATGTGGGATTCAAGCTCGTGTGGTCAATACCTGAGCTCTCTAGAAATCGATCTGTGCCCGATACCTTGGCACTGATAATCTCAGAGAAGCAATTGTTGGACTAGATGTTTAATACACAGAATGTTCAGCGATGCTGATGCCATCACACCATGTTCAATTATTAAATATAAACTCAAATTTTGAGTAGGATTTGACCAAGCACCACGGACTAAACAGTTTGCTAGCCATAAACTTTCAAGGACAATGATGAACGATAAGCCGAATAAAAAGCAAGAAAGAGTTTGAGCATGCGATTTGGTTTAATTTGGAATCAATGGTGTTAGAGCTGAACCTGCACTCACTGAAAACTTGCACCCTTCAGCGGAGTCCTCAGCATAGCCCTAGAGATGATTCTCCTTACTGCTTCTCATATGAACAGAGCATCTGGGAGACACTTCCTGTTTGACAGGGAACCGTTGCCTGAACTACAGTTGTCATCATCAGCTCTAGCAATGTCCAAATAGCAGCTGCATTTATTTGATTGGATGCCAACATATACTGTAGGTTACAGCACTAAATGCCCTGTTTCATGCACTCCTAGCCAAGACTTTTATTGTGCCACAGTGCAAAGGCTACACCGAAAAGGATAAAGTTGTTTCTAAATTATCTGCAGCAATGTGTCTAGGCTCTGTGCACCCTAGCCCAAATGACTGATGGTGAGCAGGCTGAACTGGGCTGCATTCCCTTGTGCTTGCACTGCTTCTCTTGTAGTGTCACCAGATGAAGCACTAGGCTTCAAATCAAAGTGGCAGGGTCACCTTTTGGGCCTTTGGCCAATGAAGCCCTAGATCAGAGGTTCCCAAACGTTTTGGACAAATGACCCCAAATGAATGTTATGAATTTTCTGTGACTCCAAGCCTTGACTACTCTATATTTTTTATAATTTAATTTTTAAAATTTAAATTATGTACAACTGAAGTATTAAATACAAGATTTATTACATACATGTCCAGCAACGTAAAACACACTGACAAGCTCTGTTGATCTTCTATTTACTAATCTAGAAAATCCAAAAGACTGGTAAACAAAACAGACCTTTTGGTAGGATTGAGGGCTAAATGAGAAGTTTTTAAAATTCAAACACTAACTCTAATAGAGAAAACAGTTAGTGTTAGTATTCAATAATGTTCTAGAATAGTACATAAGTATGGTCCTGTAGATGGACGGGGAAATTTGTCCTTTTCTGTTGCTGAATTCCTACACCTAGTGCAGTGTGTCAGGATAGTGAAAAAACTAAAATAGCACATACACTATTCATTTAAATATGGGTTGTTTGAATTTGACTCCCAATAACATTTAAAAATATTAGCACACAAAATCGAGCACAAAAAAATTTGTTCGTGTTCGATATTTCTAATATTAATTTGTAAAATAAATTCATAAAACAAAAGAAGAGACTGAGTTTCTCTCACAACCCCATTTGTAAAGTAAGTGATCCCACATTCAGTGCTGGCCCCTAGTTAGAAGAGCACAAATTATGCCCTAGATAGAAGAGCACAGGTTTCCAAATCAAGAAAAACCAAATAGAGCAACCACGCAGCACCATTAAGACTCCACAGTCTGGCTCGCCAAATAGTCATCCTCACAGACTCTGCCAGCCCTGAACCGACCTTAAATGGTCAGAGATGCACCCTCAGTCCTTCAGCAGGCATCTGAGTGTCCCCCACTTAACCTGTAGACAGATGTACAGAAGATTCATTGACAATGTCAGTGCACTGCACCAGGAGCACATATCTTTTCTAGTCACTGTTACCTCTAAGCATCCTATCATATTAGGGTTCCCTTGGATGCACCTACACAACCCACAGATCTCCAAAAAATAGCATGCCATTGAACATCCCCACAGAATATCAGAATATCAAAGAAGTATTCAGCAAAACCAAGGCCAGTGGTCTGCCACGACCCCGCCCCTATGACTATGTATTCAAGCTCCTGCCTGGGACCACCTGCCTTTGCAACAGAATCTATCCACTGTTGGAACAATTTGTCCAATTAAATCGAATTTGTCCTATTGGAACAACAAGTGATGGAGGAATATATTCAAGAAGCACTGCAACAGGGGTACATTTGCCCTTCCACATCTCCCGCATCAGCAGGATATCCCCTCAGCTCTGGAACAGCTGTGTTATGCAAAAATCTTCAACAAGTTCGATCTGCACAGCGCATATAATCTGGTCCGCAACCAAGAGGGTGATGGCCACTTCGAGTATTGCTTCATGCTGTATGGGCTCTCTTCTTCTGCCTCGGTATTTCAATGTCTCATCAATGAATGTCCTTAGGGACATGCTTGTAAGATTTGTCATCACCTATATTGATGATATTCTGATTTACTCTCCTTTCTTAGAAACCCATGTTCTCCATGTCTGAGAAGCCCTCAAAAGATTGCTACAGAACTAATTGTATGTTAAAGGGGAGAAATTTGAATTCCATATGCACAAGATTTCCTTCCTGGCATCATCAGCCCAGAAGGGGTAACTATGGATCAGACCAAAGTTTCTGCTGTGACTGAGTGGCCCACACCCAAAACGGTTAAGGATCTGCAGAGGTTTCTTGACTTTGTGACTTTCTACTGGCGATTCATCCAAGACTTTAGCTCCATTGCCCACCCTCTGATGTCACTCCTCAAAAAGGGGCCTAAACGTCTGGCATGGAACAGCGCAGCCAAAGAAGCCCTCAGGAAGCTCAAAAGAGCATCCACCATGGCCCTGATCCTAAAGCATCCTGATCCTTCAAAACCTTTCATAGTGGAAATAAATGCCTCTGAGACAGGAGTGGGAGCCTTCCTATCACAGCAGCTTGGGGACAAGCCTAAAGCACATACTGCCCCAGGCACAGGTCACCCAGGCACACACAGAACTTATTACCTTATCACAAGGCTTCATTAACGATCTCCCTGAATCATGCAATTATACTGTCTTCATGGTAATCATTGACTGATTTTCGAAGTCACTACGCCTCATTCCCCTGCCCGGTTTACCCACAGCTTTCGCCACAGCAGAACTGATCTTCAACCACGTGTTTCGATACTTTGGTATCCCGGAAGACATCAGTGATACAGGCACATAATTCAAATCAAGTGTCTGGTCAAGCTTTATGGAAAAATTAGGAGTGACGGTAAGACTAACTTCAGGTTATCACCAGCAAACGAATGGGCAAGTTGAAAGAACCAACCAGGAGATCGGGTGCTGAGAACCAGGAGGAATGGGCCCAGTTTCTTCTGTGAGCTGACTATGCCCAGAATTCCCTATGCCGCTCAGTGACACAACTAACTCATTTCCAATGTGTGCTTGGTTACCAGCCCCCTCTGCTCCCCTGAAACACCAACCCCACAGATTCAACAGCAGTGGACGAATGGTTTAAAAGGTGAGAATGGGTTTGGGAAAGCACACACAGATGACTAGAACAAGTGGCCCAAAGGGGAAACACCACAATATCAACCAGGGAACCGAGTTTGGTTGGCCACCAAGGACTTCAGAAACACCCATAGGTGTAAGAAACTGAACCCCAGATACATAGGCCTATACAAGATCCTGAAACAAATCAAATGAGGTCACATCTAAGCTCAAATTACCATGACACTGCCGAATAGCACCTTCATTCCACATATCGCGCCTCAAACCTGTCACACCTGGACCACTGGCCACTGACATTCCCCCTACGACACCACCGGCACCGCTGGACATCAAAGGACAACCAGAACTCATGTCGCAAGAATGAAAGACTAGAATACCTCATAGACATCCAGGACTTCCAGGTCCTCGTCCTAGGGGTAGGCCTAGAAAGATTTGGGGTCGGGGGCTTTCTGTCAGGGTCAACACCAGAATCAGCAAGAAACTCTGTTTTCCAGAACCCACCAATGCCTACAAATATGGCCTCCATGGACTACACTTCCCAACACCCACTGACTTTGTCACCTGATTTCTAATCACACACCTGAACACAATCAACTCCACACAGTAAATTAGGACTCCAGTTCCACACTCACATTGCGGAGTAATACTCAGTGTGAACTTACCAAGCCTTTATTTCCATGTATAGTTTTCTGGTTTTGATTTTGTTCTGCATCTTGCTTGTGATTTTGGATTTTGCCCAAGTACTGATTTTTGCTGCTTTTAGATAATATTTTTGAGCACTGTTTTGGATTAGTTTGCTAACTCCTGTAATAAAACCCCAAACGGCATAACAATTTAGCCCATTATTCACTAATATTTGCACATAGTTTAAATAGTCAAACTTTTTTGTCTTGGTACAATAAATATTTTCATACCACCATACTGTAAATCATTATGTCATTATAATATTTAGTTTCAATCAATTATATGTCAACAAAAACACAAAAGACACATAATTTTATTTCATTATCAATATTTCTTTTTACAATTTTATCAACCATTATAGACAACTAAAATTTCTTGTAAATAGCATTTCTTACTAAGAATTATGAAAACAGACGTCTTAGTTTACAGAACTCATTAATAGTCTCACAGACGTCATATTGTTTGCCAGGGGATTTTTTTAATGGTAACTTATTGACACTATCTGACTTCAAGAGTGAAGTTAGCAGTAGATCCTTTAAGTCTTGAAAATTGTGAGGTGGGGCCTCCATGGATCGGACTTGTTTGTCCAGCACATCCCACAGATGCCCAATAGGATTGAGATCTGGGGAATTTGGAGGCCAAGTCAACACCTTGAACTCTTTGTAATGTTCCTCAAACCATTCCTGAACAATTTTGGAATGTGGCAGGGCGCATTATCCTGCTGAAAGAGGCCACTGCCATTAGGGAATACCATTGACATGAAGGGGTGTACTTGGTCTGCAACAATGTTTAGGTAGGAGGTACGCATCAAAGTAACATCCACATGAATGCCAGGACCCAAAGGTTTCCCAGCAGAACATTGCCCAGAGCATCACACTGCCTTTGCTAACTTGCCTTCTTCCCATAGTGCATCCTGGTGCCATCACTTCCCCAGGTAAGCGATGCACACGCACCTGGCCATCCACATGATGTAAAAGTATTTAGTGGCTAGCAAAGAGTGCATTCCCCTTTAATAAAGCTGATACACTATGGGGGTTGTCCTAGTTGCTGTTTTTTCCTCTGTTGGTTGCGTTCTTACTTGTTCAGCTCTCAAACTTCTGAGTGATAATGTATGTCTGAATGGCTGAATATTAAGTAAACTCCTTTATGGAACAGCTGTTTCCTCCTCTTCCTTCATGGATCTTATAAAAAGAAAACATGATTCATCAGACCAGACCACCTTCTTCCGTTGCTCCATGGTCCAGTTCTAATGCTCACATGCCCATTATAGGCTGCTGAGAGGAGAGGAGAGGGGAGGGGAGGGGAGGAGAGGAGCTTTGCATGAAACCCTGCCCGTGTTAAGGCCACAAGAGTTGATATGGGAGTTGGCCTGGCAGTTTGACCAAGCAGGTTTGTAAGGCTGGATCTTTGCTGTCTTGCCATTGTTATGCTGGGGATTATTCTGTGGATACTTCTGGGGTGCATACTGTTTCTTTTTCTCTTGACTCTCAGCTTCTGGTTACAAGCTAATGCTGCTAACGCTGGCTTAGTGCTAAAATGGATCATGGTGCCGCAGTACTCCACTTCATCTTTTTACCTCAATAATCACCTTGTTTGGACTGATAGACATTATCAGAGAAGCTGGAATACTTTGCAGAGGCTATCCTCTACACAGAGACTCTGGCTGCATATTTACTTATCACACTACGTCTCCAAACTCTATTGCATCTTTATGGTCCTGTTGCACCTCTACTTCCTCATTACATCATCACAACAAACAGCATGTGAATCTGTTTAATCTCTATCCACTACCTCGATCATCTATGTCAACTGCAAAGCAATGCCACCTGAGACTGGTTTTGCTCATTATCTCTTCACTCAACAAGAAAAGCCATATTTTGAATGAATTTATAATTGATAGTAATTTAGATTTCCTCTGTCTCACTGAAACTGGCATAAACCCCTGGATTATTACTCATTAACCCAGACCACACCTACAGGATTCACATACACTGACAAACTTCATTTTGAGGAGAGGGGAGGTGGTGTTCCTGCTGTGTACAGGAAGGACATTAAAACAATCACCATCTCCATTCCTGCTGCTCATTCTTTTGAACGGCTTGCCTTCAAACTTTATGATTCCACTCCTCTGGTCACTGCTGTTATCTACCACCCCTAAACAAAACCTCTCCTTTCCTTCAGATTTTTCAAATTTTTTTGACCCAGCTGTGTGCTGCTTCTCCTTCAGTTCTCCTTCTGGGTAATTTTAATATTCACATTGATGACACTGACTGTAAATCTGCCATAGAATTCCTGGAGCTGTTACAATGCTTCAATTTTACACAACGTATTAACTTCCCCACTCATAGCTCTGGACACATGTTGGATTTGGTCTGCTCTACGGGTCTTACAATACGTCAGCTCTCCAATCTCAATCTCAACATATCTGATCACTTGACAATTATTACGGACATCGATGTCCCTATCCCTATCCCTAAAGATAAACACAAAATATCCTGTCCCAAAATCTCAAATCCATCTCTCCCTCAGTGTTCTCGGCCTCTCAATACAGCCCAGTCCCCCTATTACTCAGACCTCATTCACTCTGGTTTCACTAACCCTAAGGCTCTTTTCTCCACAATAAACAGGCTTCTTAAACCTTGTGACAACAACTCCAAATCTTTTACAGTCAATAAATGCAGTTCCTTCCTTTCATTTTTCCAAACAAAAATTGAGTCCCTCTATAGTAACTTGACCACCTCCGTTGCCCTTTCAACTTCCCTACTTGTTTCACTATCCATCCCCTGTCTCAGTTTTCCCCTGCATCTCCAATGGAGCTGTCCAACTTCATGGTGGAAATGAGAAATTCTACTTGTGTTCTGGACCCCATCCCATCTAATGTCATCAAGGGTTGTTTTCCAGCTATCTATTCACTCATCATGGAAATCATCAATTCCTCCTTCAGCTCTGGTTCAGTCCTTCATACACTCAAACTGGCTGCTGTTACTCCCATTCTCAAAAAACCTGGACTCAATCCTGATATTATGAACAATGTTCTGCCCATCTCTAATCTTCCTTTTCTGTCAAAAATATTGGAACGTGTTGTCGTTTCTCAACTTAAAGCCCACCTCATCTCTAACCATGGCATGAACCATTTCAGTCTGGGTTCCGTTCACAGCATAGTACAGAATCAGCTCTCCTCAAAGTCACCAACGACCTCCTCCTCTCATCAGACTCTAGCCACCTTAGTATCCTCATCCTCCTCAATCTCACTGCAGCTTTTGATACCAGCAACCACACCATCCTCCTCTCCCATCTTGAATCCTTTCTCAACATACTGGTATTGCCCTCTCCTGGCTAAGGACATATCTCACAATTAGACAGCAGTTTGTCCATATCAACAATTGCACTTTTTCCACTGCTCCTCTGTTCCAAGGTGTGCCCCAGGGTTCGATGCTTGGCCCTCTTCTATGTATCCTCTACATGCTTCCCCTTGATAACCTTATATGTCGTCATGGGCTTGACTTCCACTGCTACGCTGACAACGTCCAGCTTTACATTTCTACCATATCCATTACCACTCCAACTCACTCTAATCTGACCAACTGCATCACTGAAATTAAATCATGGATGCAAGCCAACTTTCTCAAATTAAACTGTGATAAATCTGACGTGATCATCATTGGTGCAAAATCCCTCACCAAAACCACTCTGTCTTCCTCTCCATATATCAGCAACCTTGGAGTCATTTTTGATAGTAACCTCTCCTTTAAACATCACGTCAATCAAATCACCAGAACTGCCTTTTTGCACCTAAAAAACATAGCTTGTCTCCGCCCATCACTTTCCTTCTCTGATGCTGAAACTTTGATCTATGCCTTTATCATATCCAGAATTGATTACTGCAATAGGCACGTCATTCTCTATGGCACATCATTTAAAAACATAAAAAAAATCAAGTACTTCCAGAGCTCTGCTTCATGAATGCTCACTCATTCTTGCACTTGTGACCACATCACCCCTGTCCTCCAGAAGCTTCACTGGCTTCCTGTCCTACAACAGATTCAATTTAAAGTTCTTCTTTTCATGCACAAAGCTCTTCATAACAAGGCTGCCTCCTATCTCACTGGTCTGTTTCAATATCACATTCCGTCCATAGTCTCTGTTCCTCTGATGCCAAACTCCTGACTATACCACTCTGAACTGAGCAGACCTGGGGTGATAGAGCATTTTCCATAGGTGCCCCCTCCCTTTGGAACTCTCTTTCCAAACACATCCGAGATTGCACCGATTTGGCCAAATTCAAATCATTACTCAAAACTCACATTTTCAGGATTGCTTTTAATGTCTGATTAATGTTGTTGCTACTGGTTTTATTGTGTTTTTTTATGTGATTATGCTTTATGGTTTTATTGTGTTGTCCTATGATAATTTTTTTTTTTAAATTTATGTAAGCGTCTTTGAATACCTTGAAAAGTGCTCAATAAATAAAATGTATTATTATTATTATTATTATGTGGGATCAGACCAGAAGGGCTAGCCTTTGCTCCCCATGCACATCAATGAGTCTTGGGCACCCATGATCCTGTCACCGGGTCATCTTTAATGGAATTACAGTTGTTTTTTAGATGTAGCCAGTCAAAATATTTGAACATTTTGTTATCTTTTTAACAATTTGCTGTTGAATTGTACTTCAGCCTTGTTTCTCTATAAATTGTTTGAAGGTATTTTGCTGAGATAAGTAAATAAAAAACACTTTTCTGCTAAAAACAATGTATTTTTTGTTCAGAATGGGACATTTTGCTTTAAGCATTAAATTTTCTTATGTCTGACAATAGACCTTTTGACATTGCAAAATATAATTAAATTCATCAACTGAACAAGCAGTTTAAAGTTGGCTCAATTAACTATCTGTTCAACATATATTTTTTTATCTCACTATGCCACTCAGGGTTCTGACATAGTTTTGGGTGAGCAGATTATTATTAGTTGGGCCAATTTTACTTTATTAGTCATCACAACCGTGCAGCTTGTTCAGCAAAGTCAGATTTTGTCACTGTCAGAATTGAGAAATAGTTTATTTTTAACAGAGTATACACCTATCAGCCATATCATTAAAACCACTGAGGGGTGAAGTGAATAACATTGATTATCTCGTTACAATGGCCCCTTTCAAGAGGTGGGATATATTAGGCAGCAAGTGAATAATCAGATCTTGAAGTTGTTGGAAGCAGGAAAAATGGGCAAGTGTGATGATCTGAGTCAGATCATCAGATTCTTATCAGATTCTACTAATAAAATATTCCTGTTAGCTAAGCAAGAATGGCAGCTAACTAGATAAATTAGTATGCTAGCAATTGCTCGTTTTAAGTACTCTAGGTTAGGTCTTGGTACCCTTAAAGTGGAAAGACAAGAATTAGCTCAAGCGTGAGGAATGTCTTGGTGTTGTCTATGAGGTTTGTTGAAAACTCTGTGCCGATTTGGTAGCAGTAGCTTATCTTAGCTATCTAGATTGCTTGTACTAGCAAGTGAACTCTGTTCAACGTTTCTTTTCAAGTGACCTGACAGTTGTGGCTACAGTTGTGTCTGCTCTCATGCAAACCACGAGGAAAAAAAACATGCACCCATCACACTCTCCTCACACCAGACTAATATTTGTTCGCAGAACTCTTGACAACACAATCAAATAATTTGCAGGTTATGGTCGCTGAACTGCTGGATGTCCAGGTGGTGCTCCGAAAACAATGTGGGCTTTATAGATAACTGGAGTAGATTTGAGGGCAAGGCTGGCCTGTTAGGGCAGGATGGTATCTATCCCACTCGCAAAGGTGTTGCTCTCATTTCTTGAGAAATAAGAGCATAGCACATAGTCTCAGACCAGGCCTATTTAACCCGTGACAAGCCAGAGCCAAGGCCAGGCAGCAGACAAGCAGGCTAAACCAACCGTCTGCTAGCTCGTCACTCAGATTCCACTATATTGAGACCATGGCTGTTCCCTGAGTTAAACGAAAATGTAGAAATACTCAGAAGGTTTGTTGTAGTAATCTAATTAATATAAAATTAAATCATACTGAATGCATAGCCAGCACCTTTGATCTGAAGCTAGGACTGTTAATTAATTGATCTCTTACATCTAAAGTGCTTATTGTTAATGAAACTATTACTGATCAGGAGTTTAATGTACTGTGTTTAATAGAAAAGTGGATTAAACCAAATGAGTATGTAGCATTAAATGAAGCTAGTCACATCAGCCCCATCAACTGGCAGAGGAGGAGGTGTTCCAGTTATTTATAATGATAATCTAGGCGTCACACAAAAATCTAGGCATAAATTCAACACATTTGAGGTTCTTTATACTAACATAACATATGTAGCCACAAAAAATAAGTCTACCAAGTTGATTCCGCTAATTATCATTTACAGACCCCCAGGGCCATATTCTGAATTCCTTTGTGAATTTGCAGATTTCTTCGCTAACCTGGTTGTTTAATATTCTTTATATTAGATTTTAATATTCATTTTGATAATCCGGAAGACCCTCTGAGAACAGCGGTCGTGTCCATTCTAGATCCAGTAGGGGTTAATCAGAAAGTAATAGGACCCACTCATAATGGTGGTCACAGTCTTGATCTAATACTAACATTTGGATTAAATATAGAAAATATATTCACATTTCCACTGAATGTCGGAAGCTATCTCAGTTCATTATCTCATCTTGTTTAAAATGTGTCTTAGTCTTATGCACCTTGCCATGCTATCGCTTCAAACGTACATTCATGTCAGCTACTGACATGCACAGAGTTTTATCAATAATATCCCAGAGTTATCATCTATGATTGGATCACCGTCTAACCCCACAGAATGTGATCAGGTGACTGAATGATTAGAGTCAACGTTCTGCTACACGCTAGATAATGTAGCTCCACGTAAACAAAAAATAATTAGAGAGAAAAAACTAGCACCCTGGTATAATGATCACACACACACACACACACACACCTTAAAACAGACCACTCAAAAATTAGAATTTAAGTGGCATCAAACTAAATTGGTAGTATTTCAAACAGCATAGAAGGAGAGCATCCTGAGCTATAGAAAAGCTCGGATTGACGTATCTCTCCACCGTAACAGACAATAACAAAAATAATCATAGATTCTTATTTAATACTGCAGCAAAATTAACAAGGAATAAGACCACCACAGACTACATGAATTTTTTAATAACAAAATTGAAAATATCAGGAAAAAAAATTCAGACTATAAATTTAAAACCAAACAGTTTGATAACTAACTCTGTAGATAATAACATACCCATAACAGATCAGTGATTATAATGTTTTACTCCCCTTCAAGAGACAGAACTAATTTCACTAATTTCCTCATCAAAATCATCAACACATATACTTGATCCCTTACCTACATGTTTCTTCAAACAGATAATTCCAGAAGCAATCAAACCTCTTCTAAAAATAATCACTTCTTCCCTTAGCTTTGGCTATGTACCTAAATCTTTTATACTAGCAGTTATCAAACCCCTGATTAAAAAACCTGACCTTGACCCCTGTCAATTGTCCAACTATAGGCCAGTATCAAACTTCTCTTTTATCTCCAAGATTCTAGAAAAAGTTGTAGCACAGCAGCTCTGCTCATACCTACATAGGAATAATATTCATGAAATGTATCAGTCTGGATTTAGGCCTCATCATTAGCACAGAAACAGCACTGGTTAAAGCAGTAAATGTCCTACTACTGGCGTCTGATCAGGGTTGTGTCTCCTTGCTTGTGTTGCTTGACCTTAGTGCAGCTTTTGATGCCATTGATCATGCTATTCTCCTCGATAGACTAGAAAATGTTGGTGTTAAGGGAACGGCCCTCTCCTGGCTCAGGTCTTATTTGACTGATCAGTATCAGTTTGTAGATGCAAATGGTGACTTCTCTACACATACTAAGGTAAAGTTTGGTGTTCCGCAAGGTTCTATTTTAGGCCCACTGCTTTTTATTTATATATGCTACATCTGGGTAAAATTATTCGTAAACAATGTATTAGCTTCCACTGTTATGCTGATGACACACAGTTATGTAAGCCAGATGAGACACCAGCTTAATAAAGTTGACGAATGTGTAACGGAAATTAAACATTGGGTGCTGATTAGCTTCTTTCTACTTAATTCTGACAAGACAGAGAAGTACTTGTACTAGGACCACATGCAGCTAGAAGTAAGCTTTCTGATTGCATAGTAACTCTGAATGGCCTTTCTCTTTCATCTTGTGCAGCAGTAAAAGACCTTCGGGTGATTATTGACTCCAGTCTTTCATTTGAAGCTCATGTAGATAATATGACTAGGATAGCTTTCTTTCATCTCAGAAATATTCCTAAGATAAGAAATATAATATCACTACATGATGCAGAAAAACTCATGCTTTTGTTACTTCTAGGTTGGATTATTGTAATGCCGTACTGCCTGGATATTCCAGTAGATGCATAAACAAGCTCCAGTTAGTCCAGATTGCAGCAGCCAGAGTTGTTACTAGAACCAGAACATATGACCACATCAACACTCTCTTATTCACCCTGCATTGGCTCCCAGTCAAATTTCACGTTGATTATAAAATACTATTATTGACCTATAAAGCACTGAATGGTCTTGTGCTGCAATGCCTGAGTGAACTTTTGGTCTTTTATGATCCGCCACGCCTACTTCGATCAAAAGCAAGCTATTTTTTTGGTACCTGGAATAGTGCGGGCTACAGCAGGGGGTAGAGCTTTCCTTACAAAGCCCCACAGTTATGGAACAGCCTTCCAATTAGTGTTAAGAACTCAGACACAGTCTCAGTGTTTAAGTCGAGGCTGAAAACATATTTGTTTAGTCAAGCCTTTAGTGAATAGTTTTTTTCCTTAGGTAAAGGATCAGATCTGGAGGGTTCATGGGCATAGAGTGTTGTGGTGAACTGGGATGTTTGGACGCTGTCGCCCCCCCACACTCTCACGCGTTCACTCAGGTTTGTTGGCAGTGGAGTGGCTGGCCGCTTTATGTCACAGGGCACCCTCATGTCTGTGTTACCTTCTGGCTCTCCCTTTTTAGTTATGCAAGAGCAAGAGTTCTTGAATCTTGCCAATGTTCTTGTCTTTTTAGTTTAAATGGAATTTGCCAAGACCTGTTTTTGGATCTAACTCTCAAACAGTTCGGGGAAAAGGATGGGGGTATGTCCTTCATAATCCTTTGGCTTAATGTTGCTGAATTTTAGGCACCAATATAATACAGAGGTGTTCATTAATCATAGCGTTGCTTTGCTTTCACATTGTGCGTGCATGTAGGTGTACAACAGGCAATCGTACAGGGCATTTCAAAATATATTGAGCTAATTTGCCTTTGTCACATCCATAAGAGTTTAGATTTGTTAGTACTTTGGCACTAAATCAACTGCTTGAAGTAGCTGATTCATGAATTTTAGGTGATGAAAAAAAATCACCCTGTTTTCTAAAAAATATTGAGTATAGAGTAATCATTTTATTTTTGAAATGTACAGATATTAATTTTTTGGACTTAACATCCCACCTATAGAAATTATAACAATGTTTGTTACAGAATTGGGAGCCATGAATTAGTGAAAAGCTGTTTTTCAGTAAATTTTCTCTGGAGATTTTGTGCACTATTCTGCATTTTCACTACCTAAACATTTAGTTTTTTTGTACACAGGAATGTCACCATCCCAAACATGTGGCTGTCTAATTCACCACACAGTGAGACTCAGGGCTACAGCATATGCCTTATCCATTGGCACATTACTCAGCCAAATGGTCACAGATTATTGCTGGACCAGTCAGTAGCAATGCAATGGTTACATTTCAACTAACTTTAGGTCTACTCGCTTAACTGAATGTGTCAGCATCATGTGTCAACTGTATGTTCGATAATAAGCAAAAGTTGAAACTACTAGACAGGTACTGACAAGAGGATGTTACAGGATCTTTTCACTCTGTGTCCCTTGACACTACTCAGGATAGACCACCCAGACAGAAGGTGACAGTGCACCTCAGGACCTGGAGATCATCAATCACTCTCTCAGTCTTGAGGGGTGACCTAAAGACCTCTGGACTAAAGGAAGTCCTTCTCCAAAAATAAACCCTTAAACCCATGAGGGTGGCAGTTTCCTCTTTGTTTTCCAAACATTTGTAAGGGCTGACACTTGCCACTCATAAAAAAGGTAACAACACCATTCAGTGAGACAATTCAACTCAAAAGCCTCTCCAGTTGTCTCTCTAAACTGTCTAGCGTTGAAAACTGAGAGAAAACACTTTCTAAGTCTCCATATCAGAAAACTTCAGCATTCAGCATATAGCTAGATGTTATGATTTTTAAAGCTTTTTCACCTTTCATTACGTTTGTATATACAGTATAGATACCGGAAAATCTTAAGTAAAGAAATTGTATGTCGTTATTGTACTTGGATGAATTTCTTTCTGTATTTTTATAGTTTTTAATTTAGCTCAGTGCACATTAGTTACACCATCATGAGTAAATATAAATATATACATACATATCATTCATTACAATTGATACACAGTGTAATATATCTTTCATCATGGCAAATATTCTTGATAAACAGGAATTCCCTTTGTTTTAATCAATATTTTTAAGCAGCAGAGACTACTACCTTAGTTTTCTGTCTACTCACTGACACAGCATGTGTACTACAATGGACTTATCATGTTCTTTTCATCATTGTAATTTGTTGCTCTTTAGGGTCCAGAGTTAGTAGCAATGAAGCCAGTTCGTAAAGTTTATTATTAACATCTGTTTCATCCTAAGTACCAAACTTGTAGTGTACCATTCAATTCTGACTTTAAAAGTGACTCTGGATCCAATTCTCCTATCTCTCACAGGGACTCCCAGAATTCACAGAAGCAAATTAAAAAAATAAATAAATGGAAAAAAAAACACCTTTGGAATAATGTACACATCAGATAAAATATGCGTAGTATATGAAGACTAATTACAGAATTTACAAATTCCACAAGCCTCATGATGTCTGAATAACTTCTTATGTTGCATTACTGGACAAAAGGTTACTACTCCTGATACCATCTATATGTTCCATCTATACAATATAAGTTCACCACCTCATGAAAAAGCCTGTAGACATCATCCTTTTTTTTTCATCTCTGTCACTATCCTATGGCATTTCACTAATGCACCATATGTACTGATATCACTGACTGTAATAATTCCCTAGGTGATCTCTCTTATACATGTAACAGTTCCAAAAGCTTGGTCACTCTTTATGGAGGTTGATCACTTGAGACAGTTAGGGGAGTGTGGCAATGTGTCTCTAGGCATGGCAGTAACTTCCTCTGCATCGTGGGAACCGCCTGTAGAAAACAATGATCGAATTCACAATGGTGCATACAAAGGCCACCTTTGGGAGAAACCATATCCCACAGCATGCTGGGAATGGGGAGCAATAGCAGCAGATGTTAGGAGGACTATAAGGCAACAGATGCCCCCAAAGCAAGTATTCAGTATGAGCCAAGCACACATCTCCAAGTCCAGCATAAAAGAGAAGCCGAATGTGGAGGAGGAATGAAAGCACACCCAAATAATAGTTGAAGACTTGCTACTTAAAGGAGAGGGAGCAGCAAATAGTGTGGAAATTGATGTTCATGTACTTACAACTGTCTTATTGTGTAAGCTCTCTGTGAACATATCATGATGAAGAACTTTCTAAAACCTTTCCTGTTGGCACGATGGTGTTAAACATATCTTTTATGGTTGGAACTTTCACAAAGAAAAATCTACTGACAGTTTTTTATGTTACAGGAAACTGGAGCAACATTTCTGCAGACATTTAGTGCAAACTAAAAACACCAAAAGGGTTTTTTTATACTGTTGGTTCTAAACATTTACTTTTTAAATGAGTTAGTTGTATGCTATTGCTGCAGGTTTTTAAAATTGATGTTGGCTCCACTTAATAAAAAACAATGTGAAAAATGAAGATGCGTCAGTTCACACAGAGACAAATGAACAGCTTGTGACACTGTCTAATCCTGGGTCATTTTCTATTGGCCTCTGTGACATTTCTGTACAAATAATTTGTCTCGGATTAAGAAAAAGATACAGCGAAATTCACACAACAATGACATTAATGAGGACCACATCAATCAGTCCACCAGTGCACCAAATGTCAATATGTGGACATAACATTCGTTCTCAATGTTTTCAATGGGCTTAATCCACCCTCAAAAGTCTATGAGAATAGAACACACTTCAAAAAACACTGTAAGAAAATGAAGCTGTCACACAGTGATAAATGCATCTTATTCTTTATGTGTTTGTATTCTGGTGGCCTGTGTGAACTGAGCTCACCCAGGGCACTGCATGCAGCTGCTGGCCATAATGCTTGTGGTCGTTGCAGGTCATATGCTGAATATGAAGGACCATTGGTGACCTGTGAAGGTCACAGCACAGAACATGTTGAATCCCAAATAAACACTGCTCACCAAAAAGACCCAACACTCTCTATAAATGGCTTGCTTGTGTGAACATATCTAAAGTTGGAGCCCACACTGATTTGATCCCAAAAATGGGGGAAAGCCAGATGACTTGCAATTGGCTGTAGAGAAGGGAGAGAGGGGTGTGGGCCTTTTAAGACATCATCATGTGATGTGTGGGAATGGACGAGCGGACTGACGGCTGATTAATGACCACAAACACTGAATGCTCCATTCTCTTCACATGATAATCATTTTCAATAGCAGACGGGAAAAGTTGGACCTTCGTTGCTTTTCCTACAATGAGTGGCAATCCTTCAGTGTTGAGGACAATGGACAGACACTTATGTCCTCCTGCAGTGTTTGTAGGGAGTAGTATTTTATGCTCATAGAAACTCAACATCATGCCTTAAACCTCTTTTGCTAAGTACTGCAAAATGTATTTCTATATATGGCCAAAACTTTCCTTCGTTTGAATTCTTTTGTGCTTAGGAATAAATAGGACCAGTTGCGAAAAGAAACATATGGCAAAAGAATTAATGATCCTTACTCTGCAAACTTATCATGTCCTGTTAACATGCTCATTTTAGCAGTGAGTGTCCAACTTTGCCATCCTTTTTATTTTATACCAATCAAGTTATAACAGCTATTTAAATACATTCACTATATTTCTAGCTAAATCATTCAAATAAAATTAAATGGACATTATATCTTTATTTCATATTTACAAAAGGGCAGCTCTATTTCTACCACTTTTATTTCAAATTGTCACTCTA
Source organism: Pangasianodon hypophthalmus (assembly GCF_027358585.1). Classification (NCBI taxonomy): domain Eukaryota; kingdom Metazoa; phylum Chordata; class Actinopteri; order Siluriformes; family Pangasiidae; genus Pangasianodon; species Pangasianodon hypophthalmus. The sequence goes on from NC_069712.1 coordinate 23,370,551, forward strand.
AGAATAAAGTAACCTGAACATAGTTAATGTAATATAAACACAGAATTGAAGAATATAGAAATGAAAGCAAACAGAACAGAAAAAAGTTGAACGAAGTATGAATTATTTAACTATCCATAGCACAAATTGGAAGCAGTTTCCAACACCAAAACAGAATGAAATATGTAATCTGGTGTTCAGACAGTACTGAATAACTGAATAGAGTGATGGTGTGTCATCTTCGACTTGTGTCCCCTTCCCCAGCCACAGTGAATGTGATGATGGGGACCTCTCTGGTCCTGGCCCTGCCTACAGACAGCTCGCTTTGCAGTGGAAGCCACAGGTCTACAGGCTGCTTCACTACATTAACGGACAGATGGCGAACACCACCTATTAATGCAGTGACTAGCATTGCTCCATCCTTGTCTTGGTAACTGCTGGCTTGTTTTGGCATCCTCATTCTCATCCCCCAGTAGACATGGCTGTCCCTCACCCAGCACTTCCCCAGTATGTAAATAACCAGATAGAGAGGGCTTGCTTTCATCTGAATATGAATAGAATGAGAGGAGGAGGCGCAGAGGGAAAAAAGGCGAGGGGTGACGAGGACCAGGCGTCACCCATGCCAACTTTTTTTATGAAAGGAAGAAGCAAAAGAGACAGAATCAAACTGAATAAAACGATGTTTACTACAAACATGATGCATTTCTTTATTTATTACAAATATAACTATCCCCAGATTGTTTCTAGTGATGTTCTAACACTTTAGTAGGTTTCAGTGATATTATAAAATCTACCTACAACAATGATGACCTGAATTAATTTTTACATGAAACTAAGAGCCAAACACTTTTATCCCCCAGGTTACTGGTCTGCAGCATGCAACAAATGATAAGTACCATTAAGGAGAGATCATGTCAATATATATATATATAAAGATTTTGAAAAACAGAATGTGTTTTTTTTGTAGAACATAGGAAAAAAGTAAAAAGGATTGTTTTATAGAGTGTTTTTATTGTTTTTATAGATAGAGTGAAGAAGAGGAAACGATTTGACAATTTGACTGATTTTTTCAACCCTGACAAGGATTTTTATACCACTACTATGTGGATGACACTTAAAATATCCTCTCCTTTCTTCCTTCAGACACTCATGTTTTTGCACGGATCTCAGCATATCTAGCAGACATCTCATCATGGATGGCAGCTCATCAGCTGAAACTGGAGATGCATCCCCAACTAAACATCCCCAACTATCCCTAAAGTGACATTATCATGCCGGTTTCTCCTTTACAACATCAGAAGAATTTGTCTATTTCTATCCACAGAGGTCACTCAGGTGCTTGTTCAGTCCCTTGTGATTTCAAGACTAGGCTACTGCAACTTGCTCCTCACAGGTCTGCCTCCGTGCGCCACTGCAACCACTGCAACCATTTGACCACCACTGCAACTGGTCCAGACTGAAGCTGCACAATATATTTTCAGCCTTCCAAGGTTCTTCCACACTACTACCACACTATGCACCCTCCACTGGCTTCCTGTAGCTTCGTACATCAGCTTTAAAATACTGACGTTTGCCTACAAAGCCAAAAATGGACCAGCACCTACTTACCTTAAAGGACTTATCACACCCTGTACTGCACCACGGTCCCTCCGATCCTCTAGCACTGGTCCCACCATCTCTCAGGGTACAAGTAAAGCATGCATCAAGGCCCTTCTCTGTTCTGGTGCATAGGTGGTGGAATGAACTTCCCTTGGATTTCTGAACAGCTGAGTTGCTGAATCTCCATGTCTTTTGTGTATTTGTCATAATATACTAACCTCCTCAACAGGGTTTTTGCCTGATAGTACTCTTAGTCCCTTACCCAATGAAGCAGTATTAGGATATATTTATTGATAGAGACTTCAAAGAGCACTTCTGTAGGTCACTCTGGATAAGGGTGTCTGACAAATGCCATAAATGTAAATGTAAAAGTTCTGAACGTTCAATGTGATGAAGTGCAAAATATTCATCTTAAAAGACTTGAAATACAGTTTTTCTGAACCCTATACATGTGTTAGTGAAAAGATGGGCAAAAGTACAGGCATTTCTGGGCATCAAAGGTGGGTACTGTACTTAAGCCTTTTTTTTTTTTTTTTTAACGTATCCGTACTTTACTTGAATTTTTTTCTTTCATCTAATATTTTTTACATGAACATTTACATCTATCTGTTGCTACATACACTTTGCATTTATCAAGGCACATTGTATTGTGTCAGCTAGCTATTACCATTCAACTAGCTTGTATTGTCAGAATTATTATCATGCTAGTTAACGTTATTAGGAAAGATTAAGAATATTAAGAATAAAGCTGTTGTTAATTAGCCATAGCTAAGGTTTTCTGACAATCAGTTCCTTGGTTCCTTAGTAAAGAGGTATAGTAAATTACCATCAGTAACTAAAATCAGTGTTTTTTTTGTTTGTTTGTTTTGTTTTGTTTTGTTTTTCATTTGTGAATCTGTCTGGTACTTTTACTATCACACTTTAAAATGAAATTAAGAGTTTACATGTTTCCATTTTAGTAAAGAATTTGAAGCTGCAGTTCAACATTTACCAAAGTATGTATTTAGAGGACATATTTTAGTCAGACATAAAAGCTGAACTAATTAGTCATTACTTTTCTTAGAGCATTTTCATCACATATTTATATTTACCAGTCAACAAAGATGTTTGCTATCATTCCCATTTAAAAAAAATTAACACTCTTAACCCAGTATGTAGCTTTGATTTTATGGACTACATGTGTTTATAAATCTTTTAATGTTTCGCTGTGAGGATATAATAGATTCCTCTTATCTGAATTGTTAAAATGATCCAAATTCAAACAGCAAAACAGAATAGCAAAAATCCTTCTATGCTACCTCTTTTAAAACCGCTTAATTTGGACCAAAGCATTCCGATGCATGCTGGGTGATGGAACAACCTTTAAGGCAAACAACAATACTTCCTCTTGTGGTAGAATAACAGACAGTTGCTGATTAAGATAACTACGCTGAGAAGGGACGGCAGACAACCAGAAATACTGCAGCAGAAAACTGTGCCGCTTCCTCCCTTGTGTCCCAGAAAGACATAAAAACAAATGATAGATGTATATTCGCTGTTACTAGTTATTGGTGTTGTTCTGCACATGCATTTTTCTAGGATGCTCAGCATAATCAGGAAAATAGAATAGAATATTTACTTTCTTTCACTTTAAAAGGTTTACAAAAGTACAAAAAGCGCTCACATTCAGATAGCTGTGAATGCTCTGAATCTCTCTGCAGTACGTTTTGGGCCAAAAGCGAACAGAGCGCTCTCACTCTACCGCCTTATACAAAGCAAAAGTGTCAGAGCAGATCAGGCAACCGTGTTCCCCAATACAAGATTTTTTCTCTGCCTGCTGTCAGGATGGATGAACATTAAAGCAATTGCAGGTCTAACGAGTGCCACTGAAAGGCCTTTCTTCCTGCCTGGCTACATAATGGGCACAGGAGCTGGGTCGATCATGCTGTGGAGAGGGTACAGCATGCCTGGATTTGTCATTTATGAGATTTAATTTGTCCAAGAATAAGCGAGAGTCAGAGGTCAGTCGGTTGGAGAGCTGACCTGCTGACAGGTTGACCATTCACAGGGGGCTAATGAGAGCGCTCGGCCAAGTGGACGGAACAAAGGCAGACGGATTACATGGACTCATTTTGTTGACTGGAATCAATAACACCAGTCACTCGGACACACATTTCCTCTAATGGTCAGCGCCAGCCTGGCAGAGGTCTCTATTCACTAAACATCGCACACATGCTTTATCAGCGCACGTCGCACACGCTCTACTTTCTTTCTCGCACTGCAGCAGGCACCATCGATTTTGTGGCTCATTTCACTCGGCTTGCTGCATTGTCACCACCTGGGCTTAAAGTAGAGTCTTACATCTTTAACTGGGAGGCCATGATTTGTTTAGCAGCTTATCAGGGTTCAGGGTGGAATTTAGACAGAGAGATATATTAAATAAACAGATACATTTAAATGCACAGCTTTGGAGTAAATAATGTTTGAATTCAAATCTTACAAAGTGAAATAATTAATTTACAAAAATTAAATTGTCTCCATGTGTAAACACACTCATTCCAGCAGCATGCTTCTGATGTTGTTGGTGCTGATGAGCTCTGGGCAAAAGTTTTAGTGAGGAAATGTATCAGGACCTAGAGGAAGCCGTCGCCAGTATCCGCCCTCTATCTACTGCAAAGGGAAGGGGAAAAAGAAATACTAAAGTAAACAGAGCCTCAGCCATAAAGTGACTGACTTAAGCTGACACAATGTAGAGAGTATTTACTTTTTTGCCCCTGTTCGCTGATGGATTGTTATTATCTTTGATGACATCATAACGTATTTGTCTGCATAACTCTCAGAATCTGAGAGAAACATGTTTCAAAAAGGAAATAATAACAAGGTTCAGCTAAAACTGTTTGGGCATTTGGGCTCTTTTTGTTGGAACTGTACAGTCCAGCTCACATCACAGCAGGGTGGCCTCCAGCCACGTGAGGAGAGTATGTCAGAAAAAAAAAGTAAAAAAAGAAAAAAGGTTTATCACTTCCATTTGTCTGGCAAATTTCTTTCCCCTCCAATTTTATGAGAAAAGCTGGACAGTAAAAAAGATCAAGTATGTAAAAAGGCCAGTAAGTACACATGGAAAAGAGCCCACCAGGTGAAACAGCATATTTTAACATAAAATCAGTCATGAAATTAGTTATGCAGTGGAAAGTTGAACATTTTGCACTGACTTCATTTTCTATGTATATCATTTACTGCGTTTTTGTATATTGTATACTGTATTTTTGTAACTTACTGTATAAAATTTATTATCAAGATTTTGTATAATTAGTACCATTAAAAATAATGGTTTCTGTCTATGTGACTATAAGATGACTTTGCTCATATCAGATAACAACTGCTGTTGATTACAGTGAGAATATCAAAGTTTTACAGCTTTGATCAGAACTTAATTTAAGACTGGTTAAGAATTAAGAATTGTGTGGTTTAGGGTACAGATGGTAACTGTGCAGGACAGATACAGTAGCATGTCAGAGTTACTTTTGTCACATACCAGAGGAACTTCCCTTTGCTCTGATAGTATGTGAGCTTCCACAAAGCATACCACTGAAAAAAAAAATTAAATGAATAGCTAAAGAAAATACATAAGAAAATATTACTCAGAATTGAATATTTTGCTTATGTTGATATATTTGCAGTTTCTCCTCTGCTGTGATGCTCAGGTTCTTACAACTGCCAAGCTATCACTGTTGCCCTTAGATAGATACAGGGTCTTATGCCACAGTAATGATGAATGTTTGATTCTGATTAGTTAGAAGTTGTTGATTAATTTTCTAAAGCAGTATGACTTTGCTGAAAGGTTTTTATTGATATGCTTGTTCTAATACATTATAGTTTCTATAGTAACAACGTACACAGGGAGATGTATATCATATGCTCCACACAAATGGATTTGAAAAAAGTTTTCTGTGAGGAAACATTTATTTAGCAAGCTGTATTTTTTGGTCTTATTAACTTTTAGCAAATAAATTGAGTCTGATAGCAGATGAATAACACATGATAACAGGAACTAACTTGCAAGTGTTCCACAACTTTAAATGTAACTATAAACGAATGTAAGCTGATAACAGTAACCTTAATACAGTAATCTTCACATCAGGCCAAATCATACCACCTTGTCATTGATTTTTTTATATTAAGTGCATTATATGAAGTGCTCACTCTATTAAATTAATGAAAAGATTGCCTTGCAACTTTCTTAATGACTGTATGTAACTGGCCTGGGCTCACTCTTAGTTATTTATCTGTTACAGTATAGGGGTGGTGGTGTGGCTGTTTGGGAAAACATGCAAAGCTCTGCAAATACGCAGTTAACCAAGCTCACAATGGAATGCTGGAGCTGTGACGTACCAACACGACCTGCTGTGTCACCATGCTGCCCACTTTCTGAAGATTCTGAACTTCCCTTTTCCAGTTTTTTCTCACCAGCATGCCTCTATTTTTGATCTAATTAGGAAAATAAATTCATTATCATCTACCCAAAGTGAGTGCAGGTCAGTGTTGATATTGTTGAGCAATGGAAAGAGCACTTTGAGGTGTCCAATATGGGGGACTAGACGTAACACCCCTGTTATTTGAATAGATGAATGAATCATCTACCCAGTCCCCACCCTACATTTATTTTCATGCAATCTCTCTCTTATGTTCTTATGTTTTGGAAAATAACAAAAGTAGTATAGTTTATGTTCAAAATGCATTGGCATGAGTTCATATTCATACAAAAAATTAGATCCTTTCACTCCATTTGTTTCTCTTACTAGGTCTTCAAAGTAACCTTTGTAAAGTAAACCTTCTAGTACATCCATATACCCTGTACCATATAGTCATATGAACCTGATTTACTTGCATTTTCAAGGTACAGATTATGGTCTATGGGTGTCGGGCGTTTTAGTGTTATGGTTCCTAAACGGTACCATTTCCTCCAAATGGAATATTCTTAACTGATTCTTTATTCTGAACCCATTGTTTTATGCTGTTAGAAATATTTACAAAAGAACACTTAGTCATCCTCATTTTGAATGATAAGGATAAGGATCTAATATTCTTTCCCTAACTATACAGAGCAATACTAAGCACCACTCGGGTATGTTGGCCAGGTGAATGGAGCAGCAACTGCATTGTTAACAGTGTACCCTAAAAAAGCATTGAAACTGGACAGTTTTAGCCTGTGTATGGCTGTTAACTAAAGTGCTGTTTGAAGCATTCTGTGCAACTCAAACAAAACAGCCTAAAAGTAGTCCTGAAACAGATGTTGCTTTAACTGTGGAAGAAATGAATAATCATGGATAGTGATCAATATATGAACTCTCAATATCTCTAATCTGAGTGACCTGCAGCTCTGTTAATATTAGTTCCACTTCAGCTGCCATACTCCCATCTATAACAACCTGTGTCCAGTATCAAACAATGGACGAGTTCCAGCTTTCTTAAGCTCAACACAGCTTGTCTTGTCTTGTCAACAGATGTCTTATAAATTGGTTATAAAAGCACTGTCTCAGGTTTGTTGGATCTTAAGATATATATCGATGGAACCCCTTGATTAGCGCATAACCAGGGTGTCATTTTTGACTTGTTACTTACTTTTGAAACTTAGTGCTGTGACCAGGACTGCATTTCTACATGTAAAACATTACTCACATTTGGCCTTTGCTTAGTCTGAAAGATGCAGAAATATCTGAATAATACAAACATCTAATCACATTGAAATCACATCTAGAACACCACCTTTAACCACAAGTACTTCCCTTTAAGCCTGAAAAAAAAAATCAATAGACAGAAAATGTGGACTGAAAAGAAAGTAGCTTTTTACATTGCTGTTAAATGTAATATGATGTGACATAAAACCAAGAGACAACTTTAAAATGAAAAATAAAAAAGACTAATATGGTGATTTATACTCACCATCCACTTTATTAGGAACACCTGGACACCTGCATATTCATGCAGTTATCTAATCAGCCAATCATGTGGCAGCAGGACAATGCAAACAATCATGCAGATACAGGCCAAGAAATTCAGTTAATATTCATATCAAACATCAGAATGGGGAAAAAATGTGATCTCTGTGACTTTACCCATGGCATGGTTGTTGGTGACAGATGGGCTGGTTTGTTTATTTCAGATACTGCTGATCTCCTGGGATTTTCACACAAACAATCTCTAGAGTTTACACAGAATGGTGCAAAAAAAAAAAACACTGAGTGAGCGACAGTTCTGTGGGTGGAAACACCTTGTTGATAAGAGAGGTCACAGGAAAATGGCCAGGTTGGTTTGAACTGCCAGGAAGTCTATAGTAACTCAAATAAGCACTTTTTACAACTGTAATGAGTAGAAAACCTCAGAACGCACAACAACAACACATCAAACCTTGAGGTGGATGGGCTACAACAGCAGAAGACTACATCAGGTTCCACTTCTGTCAGCCAAGAACAAGAATCTGAGGCTATCACCCAAACTGAACTCACCCAAACTGAACGGTTGAAGACTGGAGAAAGATCAGGTGATTTTTTTTCCTAATATGAACAGGGAATAGTCCGTTCTCAAAGTTGATGTGTTGGAAGCAGGAAAAATGGGCGAGCATAAGGATCTGAGCAACTCTGACAAGGGCCAAATTGTGATGGCTAGACGACTGAGTCAGAGCATCTCCAAAACACCAGGTCTTTTGGAGTGTTCCCAGTATGTAGTGGTTAGTACCTACCAAAAGTGGTCCAAGGAAGGACAACTGGTGAACTGGCGACGGGGTCATGGGCGCCCCTGGGTAATTGATGCGCATGGGGAGCAAAGGCTAGCCTGTCTGGTCCAATCCCTCAGAAGAGCTACTGTAGCACAAATTGCTGAAAAAGTTAATGCTGGCTATGATAGAAAGGTGTCAGAAGACACAGCTTGCATCACATCTTGCTGCCCACGCTGACCCTGTCCACCACCGAAAGCATCTACAATTGCCACATGAGTATCAGAACTGGAGCAATGGAAGAAGGTGGCCTGGTCTGATGAATCACGTTTTCATTTACATCGTGTGGATGACTGGGTGCGTGTGCGTCGCTTACCTGGGGAAGATATGGCACCAGGATGCACTACGGGAAGAAGCCAAGCCGGCGGAGACAGTGTGATGCTCTGGACAATGTTCTGCTGGGAAACTTTGGGTCCTGGCATTCATGTGGATGTTACATTGATGCGTACGTCCTACCTAAACATTGCTGCAGACCAAGTACACCCCTTCATGGCAACACTATTCCCTAATGGCAGTGGCCTCTTTCAGCAGGATAATGCCACGCACCAAACTTGTTGGAATGGTTGGAGGAACATTACAAAGAGGCAAGACAAAGAACATGACAAAGTGTTGACTTGGCCTTTCAATTCCCCAGATCTCAATCTGATCAAGCATCTGTGGGATGTGCTAAGTCCAGGACCTAAAGGATCTGCCTAAAGGATCTGCCGTTAACATCTTGGTGCCAGATACCACAGCACACCTTCATGTGGAGGTCGTGTGGAGGTCGTGTGGAGTCCACAATGGATCAGAGCTGTTTTGGCAGCACAAGGGGGACCTACACAATATTAGGCGTTTATAAAGTTATGGCTGATCGGTGTATATAGATCTAGTATATTGTCATTATATTGTGGCATGAATAGTCCTAGATTTAATTATCACATTAATAACTGTAAAGTTTGGTTTAATTTAACTAAATGGTTTCCACCATCATCATTCAGAAGCTTATAAAATAGCACATGATCAGACACTCCTACTATTTTGTATTTTATGAGTTTTAACAGTTTTTAACAGTTTTAATAGTTAATCGTGTGCACAAATTAATGAAGCTATGAGATACTAAATCAAGGTCATGAAATTGAAATGTGTGCATGGGATGCATGGGATATTTTTATCATACTTTTATTTTGCTATTGTGAGTTAAATTAATAAAATAATACCAGGGTTTTTGATGTGCACCTTTGTAATGAAAACATGCTCATTGTTAAAAGACTAATCTGATCAAGCACTCATCTGCTATGTTTAGCACTCACTTTAAATTAATTATAACTTTAAATATAAACAATTCACTTCTCAAGATAAGCAAAGTCTCCAATTAAGACGCTATCTCCTCCAATATCCTCCATATAAAAACCCCACCTTTTTGTGGACAATACTATCAATTAATAAATAGTGTCATATCTATGTATTTAATACTAACCTCAAATGGCATTCCATAGTTTTTAGTGTATTTACTGCCCAAAAAGTTAATTTCAGTGTGACATTTAGTGGTTGCATCAAATTATCAGACAGTGGCACTGGACTTACTGCTCTTTGCTTGAGCTAATATCATGCAGGAAAAATACACCTAGGTCCAAGAATCGATCGTAACTGAGACACTCTGTTTTACTGAAACTCCACCTCACACAAGCAACTCTTGCATAATTTCTGAATAGCACATAAGTCTGCAGTTACCTCTAATTTTGGTATTAAATCATCATTACACGCATATAACTCAACTGTGAATATGGCCCACTGTTATTAGTAGTACACTCTTAGAAATATGATATGTTGTACTCATGATATGTTGTACCTTTGGAATCTAATCCCTGGGAATGTGCATGTACAGACTGTCCTTTATAGTGTTATTTTAAAAAGCTGATTAAAGGTAAGACAGTGATCCATAAGGTCAAAAGATTGTAGACACCTGACCATCACACCCATATGTGCTTTTTGAAAATCCCATTCCAGATTTAGTCCTCTGGGAAGACTTTCCACTACATTTTTGGAGTGTGGCTGTAGGGATTTAACCCTTTAGCCAGCAGAGCATTAGTGAGCTTGGGCACTGATGTCAAGCGAGGAAGCCTGCTGGAACAGGTTTGGGATTCTTAGTTCCACTGAAGGGAAATTGTAATGCTACAGTGTACAAAGCCATCCTATATAATTGCTTTCAATTTTGTGGCGACAGTTTGGGGAAGAACCACATACGGGTGTGATGGTCAGGTGTCCACAAACATTCAGCCATACGAAAGGTACAAAAGAAAGGGTACCAGCCCAGTACCAAGGAAAGGTTCCATTTAGTACCTTTTTTCCTGACAGTGTACAGTATTTTACAGAATTCAGAGTACATGTTACTAACCAGATACAAAACTAGTTGATGCTGTTGGGAAGGTAGGGAATTAACGAGGGCACAGTTAGCCATTGTAGTAGGTGAGGGTGCAGTTTAGTGTGGGTCTGCATCATGAGGGAGGGGTCTGGGGAAGAAACAAGAGTAATGACTGACACAGCGCACACACACTTGATTTCCTTGATGCTTCCTCACTGTCTGACAGTGAACTTTTCTTTAAGAGTGCACAAGACTGGAGATCAGAGCAGAGCAGATTAGTGCTGCAGTGGTCCAGACCAAGCTTGTTTTCATTTCTTTGTTTTTCTTGGTGACACCACGGTGCATGTGTGTCACATCAGGAGGGTGATATCGAAAATAAAAGTTCAAACTGATCCTGGGTCTGCTGTGTTCTCAGAGTGGGGTGCTCTTGAACTTGTTCCATTTGAAATCTGGGATGGTAAGGATGATCGAATATACTCTCTATAACTAAACAGAGAAAACATTCCACTGAAAACATTAGTGCAACTATTTTTTTATTGCACTCCCACCCACTCCTACAGAAAATTTGACTAATCCCTCTTATTCCCACATAAAGTTTGACTAATGACTAATTTTAAACACACGGGTCATTTAAACTACAGTGGCCATAACCACAGAGGCCAGCCCATGGGTTTGTGAGACCCTAGGTGAAATCATGACCATGGGCCCGCAACACATAAACATACATTTAACCAGTTCACAGTTCAACATGACTGAATTATTTCTTTTATTAGAATAAGCACATACAATAGATTTAGCAAAACAATAACTTTTTATTTTTTTTTAAAAAAAAGCTCTTGGTATGTATGACATATTTTTTTACATGGCTCATCAGGGCTACAACAGCAGTGCAATTGTTACGTGACAGAAGTGTTATATTTTGATTTATCTTAAGCGTCAACTACACGATGTCATTTTCTCTCACTAGGAGCACAAGCAGCATCCTGAGATAGGGGCTGGGTTGCCTCTGCAGCTGTTGGCACACACAGGAATTTCAGCATAGCCCCTTCAGAAACGAACGCATAGCACAAAGGAATACGGTGTTAGAAACATCACTTTTAAGCAAATTCATCATTTCAGAATGTAAGAGACAGCCTGCTCCTGCAAAGTTGTTGTTAGACCCCAGTCCTGATTCACACTTCTACTGTGAGGCACCAACACTACCTGCTTCAACACTGTGCTGCACACAGGTCAGGACAAATCACCCAGTCCAGACAGAACAATGCCGGCCAATTTCATTATTCCCCATAATTTTACATGACATACTAACTTTAAAATGATTTAAAGCTCAACATTCATTAATCATAGTTTGCTGACTTCATCATATGTATTTTGTTGGCTGATTGCATTAGCATTGCCACCTCAGAGCTTCATGTTCCTGGGGTTGATCTTGCTTATTGGCTGTGCATGTTCTTCCAGCATCGTGTGTGATTCCTCCCTGGTGTAGGTGAACTGGCGACTCTAAATTGCCCATAGGTGTGAATGAGAATCTGTTCACTTGGCAGCCATCTTGGCAACTCTCCTGCACAGTTATTTTCAGTCACACAGGATCAGGCTCCTATCTACATGAATGGAGGGGGAGACTCATAAACCCAGAGCACATTCACAAAATGATGTCTCAAATACAAATTTGAAATCACTGTGAACAAAATGGCTTGGTGATGCAAACCTTATTTACAAGTGTTTTTATGAACGATTCCCCTGATGTTCATGAATATTTGTCTTAGTCTGGGTCTATAATGAAGCAAAAATGATTAACCCTTAAATAGACAAAATGTCAAAGAATAAGGAGTCTTTTACAGATACATCCATGAGTCCTTTTCACTATAAATCAATTCAAATCAAATCGTTCACAATAAATTGAATCATACCGAGAACCAGAACCAGCCAAACTGTGGCAGAGACAGCAGCATTTTATATCTGTATCGTGTGAGAATCCAACAGGCCTGGCTTTTTTCTTTTATGCTTTTACTAACAAGGAGATTGGCTCTTCTTATCAAAGGGCGGGACTTCCTGTAGAATGTTGGGTGTTATGTACTATCACATTCATATTCCAAGCAGTGGCCTATCTTAAATACTGTCTTTTTCATGACCCATATACGCACACTTGCTCCTCTAAGCTACACACATATTGGACAGGCAAACAGCACAGTTGGAGGTCCTGACCAGATTATTAGTCAGGAACAAGACAGTTTCCTTGGAATCTGTGCCCATTTCCTATTTGACAATGCAAAGAATGAGCCTTTCCTTACTCTGGCCATTTCCCTCCCATATCCTGAGTCCACCCTTTCCACACAAGTTTGTTACCAACTTAACTGTTTAAACACCCAAAAGGAAGTCACAAGGAAACAGCAGCCTAGTCCTAGGGGCCCAGTTGTCTCTGTCTACTTCTGTATTCTGTCTAGTCATCGCTTTTGAAACTTTTCAGACAATTAATGGCTACCCAGGGATTTTCAGATGCCAGTTTCTTCTTTTGTAGGCTATGTAAGGACATATAAAGAGCTACATGTAGGACTAATCATGTAACATGGTGTTTGTGGTACGTGTGCATATCACAAAAGTTGGACTTTTATTATGTATATAGAACAAACAGGTGATGAAAAAGGTGGTTAACAAAAAGCTGCATGTATTATGCATTATGCAAGAGTCTGTGAAGGGTTCAGACAAATAATTTCCTAACTTCTGCTATTTTAAATCTTTGACAATTAACAGAGAAAAAAATCCTTCATGACTTCAGGAGAGACAAAGAGCCATGCTAAACAAAAATGTACTATGATTAATTTTTTTCCCATTATCCAAATACTGGCACAAACACAGCAACATACAAAAACAGATGAGTCGAGTTGGCTAAGTGAGGCATTCTGGGATAGGAGCTTTTGGAGTGTGTCCCACACCCTGGTCAGCTCAGTGGGTTTATAAAGTGAAAAGTTTAATGAAGTAGTGAAGCGAGGGAACACTGGGGACAGTTCTCTGCGCACAGATGGCCCTTTGTAACTCCTGACACCTGCCAGCTGCCCGGCCTTCAGAATGATGGCGCTGGGGGGGGAGCATGGACACCCTCTCTTCTAAGCTGCCTACAGTGGCTGGGGTTGACCTCTTGACCCGCTGTGTCAGACGGGGCCAGTGAATGTTTTCTCTCTTCCCAGTGGGTCTCTAACTCTTGTCTGTGGTCCCTTACAATTGCTGCAGTGATCTGGGACTCTGCCACTTTTGGTCAAGCTGTCTAATTCTGCTGGAGATTAGATGGCCAGGGTCCCTGTGTTCACCATGAACTTGTTTAAGCCGGTTCAAATGAAAATAATACACAGGATTTAATTTTTGTTTATTGTTCATAGCTCAGTTACATGTTTTTATATGCTAGACAATATTTTACATTTTTGTTGCACTGATACTGGGAGTCACCTTCTGCCATCATAAGCATGTGTTTATATTCAGCAAATGAAATTAACATTAATAAAACAGTTGGAATATGAAGGAGAAAATAACTTTTGCAAGTAAAAAGCTGACTGATCTTATGGAATGTGATATAAAATATAGTGGTTAAAGGTATAAAATAGCTACCCACTCAAAATTCCTCAAAATCCTACAAACACAGCTGTACCACAGATACTGTAAAAGACTGCTGGTTTAAAAACCTTGTCCTTTGAGTGTCTCAAAATTCCACTTTTCAGAAGAGGATAACTCATTTGGCTTAATCATTATAAAACATCTCAATATTTACAAATAATGGCAAATTATAGACAAATTGGCATCTTATCTGATCCTATTGCATAATTATCCACAGTTACTTCCGGTCCACTAATTTGATTGGACAAAAAGCTTTCCAAGAGTGCTGATATTTAGTACAACAGCACTGGTCCATTTCACTGTTTATATCACTCCGCTTGTGTGTGTTCCAGTTTCCGGTTGTAGCAATAGTTCGTTACACTGAAACCATTACTACACTTATTACAGGCTGTCAGTCAGTCTGTGTGTTGCATGGGAACACACGACACTCTAACCAGCTGTGGCATTTCTGGCAACTATTTTCATTGTCGGAGCAAAAATTAACAAAATATTTGGCCAGATTGTGTCATAAATATCAGTTACTCTAAATTAATTTTTTGTTTATAGAACGGTTTTACAAAAGCAATATCACACTCGTAATCATGCTGATGTGCAACAATTTCTCTGTCCTTAACAATGACAATAAGCCTTGAACCTTCAGTATCAGCATGGCTGTGATTACCTGCAGCCTCGTGCCTATGGCCGAATCACAGCCGTCTTGATTGTGCGGTCTACCACAACAGCCCTCTTGATTGTGCGATATTGCTTAAATATCTTTGGTGAGAAGCTGTAATTTACCATGTACTATAAATGACAAAATGTAACCACAGGTCTTGAAAGACATTAACAAGAATTGACGTTCTTTCGTCCCTGCAACACACTTCAAGAGCCTGATAATTCAATAATAAGCTGAACCATAGTTAATAAACAGAGCAGAGAAAAGAACATGCTGCGACCCCTAGAACTGGATCTCTGACATACAAAGCTGAGTGACTAACAGAATAGATGCGACAATTTTTTTTTATTTTCCTAAGGCCTACATATTAAAATGTGTGACATGACTACATCCCTTGCGTGACAGATGTTCCTAAGAGTTTCTTGTGGTTTTCAAAATGTTGTTAAAAAAATTACTCCTATGGTATATCACATCAAAAGTGTGGTATAGTCCATGCCATAATTTATCAAGACTGTGTCTGACATGTATAAGCTATGTCTGCCAGCTGTGATTGAGGAAGATGGATTACCCTTTTCTTAGAAATTGGATAATTGGAGGTTTAAAGTGACTGCTTTGCCAAGTGCTGAGCCCTGTGTTTCTGGTTTGGGGGAAGCTCAGCTGAATAAAGCAAGCTTATACAAAGTGTCAAAGAGAACTGCCTATTATAAGGAAATGGCTATGCAGAGAGACTAGTGCTGGACAAATAAATAGAATTTTTTTAAAAAATCAACTTATTATTAGGCTTATATCAGGTGTGTCAGACTCTAGTCCTGAAATGCCACAGAAGTGCAGAGTTCAGCTTTCTCCCTCACTTAACACACCCGTGTCACAATCATCTGCTGTCAGTTAGCCAGTTCAGGCTGTATAGCATTAATAAGGCCATAGACTAGGTTACTGTCAGGTTAATGGTCTTTGTTAAAACTTTTAAGTCCATGTAACGTTATAGTAAAATAGTAATTTCCTTCACTTTATGGTTGTTCATTACAGGAACATATTTCTATGTGATAATCATTTTGATGTCAAAAAATTATCAGAATGTTTTCACTTCAAAATGTTTTCTTTTTTTGTAACTTACACTTTACATTAAATTTACTTTACATTATATTAACATTTTAAGCACTTAAACTAACTTGCATGTTCAAGTTGTTTTGAGTTAATAACACTTTAAATTTACTCCCATTACATAAGACAAAATTCTATTACAATTTAACAACTACTTGAAGGCTCTTACAGCTGATAGATGGATGGATGGTTGGATGGATGGATGGCTATCTATCTATTCATTCATTATTATTATTATTATTATTATTATTATATTAAATGTTCCAGACCCTTGAGCATGTAGGCATATACAGTATGTTATAAGCAAGGAAAAAGAGTTTTCATCATTTTTTTGGCTGTTTTCCAGAATTCAGCCACGATATCAAACAGGTTTCCCAGGCCGCCACACATATGTTGCAGCATATATTCATTAATTCATCTTCAGTATCAGCTTTATCCTGGTCAGGGTTGTAGTGCAGCCTATCCCAGAACACTGGGTGTGAGGTGGGGACACACCCTGAATAGGACACCAGTCCATGGCAGGGCCAATCCACCTAAAGGCACATTACTGTGAGGTGAGTGGAAACCAGAAAACCTGGAGGAAACCCAGACGGACACGGGGAGAACACACACAGAAAGTCAGCACAGACAGTAACCTGAGCTCAGAATTGACCCCAGGACCCTGGAGCTGTGAGGCAGTGACACTACCCAACTGTCAACTTATGACTCTGTAAGTGTTCAATGCAATCAACAAAACATGCAGCAGGGTTTGACTAGTCACAGTCTCAGTAAGATTACTGAAGATGGGAGAACCAATAGTCAAGAACTTAAACATTCTTTTACATTTTTTTAGTAGGAATTTTTAAGTCAAATATTTACTTCATTATCCTTTATGAAATACAATACAATAATACAATATCTCACAGGCCCTGAACCATCTATGATGAACTGTCTCTACGTTTCTCTGCATTAAACACAATTCAGTTCATGGTTTTAAGCCCCACAAAAACATTCACTTTCTTTTTCTGGAGACACTGCAGGATACCTTTCTATGGGTTTCAGACCATTGTCTTGCTGAGAAACTGACTGAAACAGATCATTTTATTACTGTCCTGCTTTGAATGAACCTTAAGATTCTTGCATGACTCTATTCACTGTCTCACTGAGGAACCTCGTAGTCACTTGATTTAATCCTGCACACAAGCAGAGACCATTCACTCAATCAGGCAACTTGTTAATGTAATCAATTACATGGCATTTGAATTAATTTGAATAAATTAAGGTTTACCAGAATAGATGGGTCTGAATACCCATGCTCTTCTCATGTTTATTTAGGCTTTTTTTATACAGATTTTAATATTAACATATTTAAATTTAAGGATATTAAATATAAGGATGTTCAGAGAACCACTGCATCTACACAGCAAAACATATTAAAATAAATAAAAACTAGTTGCTCAATAGTGAATAAATAATGAATCGTGTTCATCCAGCATTTAGGATTTTTCTGTGTAATATTTGGATATTTATCCATAAATCTGCCATAAATTACTACTATTTCTACTTTCCTTAACAGAAGAAGCTCTCACACATCTTTGCTGGGGAATACGGATTTATCTGATATCTGATAGTAGAACTACCACAGTTTGCTCTTTGCACAGCATTTGTTTATGATATGTCAGGTCGCACTTGGGCTCAGGTTGAACGTGATGATAGTTTGCCACATTACATCATACTTAGACACAGAATGGAACATCAACAGGTGGATTCTGGGATATTTTATAGCTGCTGACAATTTTCGTCAGGCTCTCTTCCTTTTGTCAAGAAGGATGGGTCTGAGTGTGTAAATAATGGCTGCTTGAATTACGTCCACGGCGCCACATAAAGGTCCAGGAATGAGGTTCCACAGCTGTCCTGCATTAGGAATGGAGGTAGTAGGGGGCAAGCCTGGTAAAATCAAACGCTTCATTGTGAAAACGTACAAGTGCTGCACTCCCAACCATGAACAAAACACCATATCAGAAAACAAACAGAAAAAGACGTAGAAAGCAGAAGATAAATGATTACTCCCCCACTGAGGAGCTTGTCACCTGTGACCTAGAGGGATAAAAAAATTAATGATCCAAATAATGAGCTTCCTAAAGAGATCCTTAAGCTTAAAATCTTCAAAAAAAAAAAAAGGTGACCTTAGTGACTAATGGATGAGGCTGTCAGGCACTGCTGCTCTGTGTAAAAGGGCAGCTTTCACTTCACTGGGATCCTACAGCATTGCAGCTTGTTTCCAAAGACAGCTGGACGGCTACATCCCTTCCTGCAGATCCCATCATCTTCTCACTGCGGGCCAGAGTAAATGAGTTCTCCCAGAGGTCAAAGGTAGTGCTCCTCTTCCCAGGAGTCCACCCAGCCTGAACAACACTGCATTAAAACAGGAAGCCAGGGCATTATCCATATGTTGTCTTCACTCACAGGAGTGCGGTGAGTTACTGATGGCAAAACCAGGAACATCTAAATAACTTGACAGCCATAATATGATTATTGGCACCTTTGTATTATTAGGCTCCACCCATTTTGTTTCAGCACAAAAGCTACCAGAAGCCCCCACCCCCCCAATCCACAATCAATAAATAAATAAATAAAAGAAATAAAGCAAGCAGTGGTTGGAGGCTTGTGCTACTAGTCATGGCGGAATGAGAATCTCGAGGTGACAGTGCAGCTGCAGAGTTCTAACACTTATGCTTAACAAAACCTGTGTAGAGTCATACAACAACTGCAACCAGCGCTAAGCTTTAGTTAGGCACCTGCGGACTAGCACACGCCTAGATCAGGTCCATCCACAGATTCCTGTGAGAAGGCGTAATAGTGTTCTTAATATAGAGTTGAGTGTTTAGTAGTTGATCTGCTTTGATAAAAGGTGAATTACACCCTAAGCTTAACATCAGCTGATGTACAACCAGTCTTTACAGTAATATATACTGTTCACCAGTAGCTATAGCCCTACTGAAATGTTCTGCAGTCTTCATGAAAAACACATCCTCTGTCTAACTAATGCAACTAGGCCACTGATGGAGAAGAGAGGGAGGAGACCTAGTACAGGTATGATCTCAGAGTACAAGGCAATTTGGTGGGGTTTTTTTCTCCTAGCCCTAAAGTCTGTGCTCCAAATTGGCAACAGCAAGCTGCTCACAGAATTTTGATAACCTAAAGTTGTTCTTGTCCAACAATAACACACATTTTTTATATGTCTTTTTGTCTGATGTGGCTCATGTGACTTAACTAAAGAAAGAGAAAATCTTTGGCCTATATGTATCCATTTTTTTTCCATTTACTACACCTTCTATATCTTTATTTGACACTGACTTGAAAGATCTCAGGTTATTAACAAAGAAGCAGGAGAATTCTCATTGTGCAGCAGTGACAGGTGTGAGGCACGTGCCGGAGCTCAGAGTCTACTGTTTAACTATACAGTACATGAGGGCCATCGTTACAGCCTCACCACCGCTTAGTTTCCAGCATCAAAACAGAGGGAAATAATGCTCATATCCTCACATATCACACACATATCCTCTACTCAGGCATGCAGGGAAAAGGGAAACTGTTCATTTCAAGCTTCTAATGGAATTTCAAATTCTGTAAGGCTGGCTGGTGAATAATTTATCTACTATGCAACTGGACAGAAATGTGCAATTATGCAATTTGGACTGAAAGAACACACACGCACATACACTGTAAGTCGCTCTGGATAAGGGCGTCTGCCAAATACCATAAATGTAAATGTATATACATATACACACACAAAGCATCCTCCATCCTCTTGCAATTTTTCTGCACGTTTTTGCACATTATGCTGCTACAATATTTATTATACTGTACACAGGCTGCTACTCTTACGTTTACACTATTTCAGATACTTACATTGTACTCTTTGCACTATTGTCACTGGATTTCACTTTCTAATAGAACTGTGTACTGGTCGGCGCTGCACTGGGACTTACTGTGCCCATTGTCTATCCCAGTAGGCATTGTACTGTCTTGTGCTGTCTGCACTTGTGTACTTCATGTATAAATTTATGTAGTCTCTTGTAGTTGTGTTGTTCTGTGTTTGTCTTATGTAACACCTTGGTCCTGGAGAAACGTTGTTTCATTTCACTATGTACTAACTGGCTGTAAATGGATGAAATGACAAACTCCACTCCACTCCACCCCACCTGTACACCTTTTGGACACTCTTTATAACCTGAAAGCACAAGCATGTTTGGAAAGAGTAGAAATAATGCTTAAAGCAACCAACTCATAAAATTATCCATTGCTCTTAAGAAAATGCACTCTTTTCATTATTAAAAAAAAAAAATGCAGAATATGAAAGGTTGATGTTACTATTACACACAACTGATCTATAATTCTATTGCTGTGTAAGGAATTAACACAAATTACGTGTATTATGCTGAAATTACTATACACCAGTCAATGTGTCAATTATTTTAATATCTTAGTAGTATGTTGTACTGTATTTAAAGTCTGCTTCCAACTATTACAACCTTATGCTGCACCTTAAACAAAAAGCCATCAAAATGGTTGAATAATGAAATATTTTGGAGTGAATTTGCATTAATTGGAACTGGTGAAGTATATAAGTTTACAAGTCTAGACAAAATGATTGTAGTATGCAGAAATCAAATATATGAAAAGGAACCAATGGATTTCGAGATAAATCCTGACACGAGATAAATCCTGGCTTGACACCAATCCAGAAAGCCAGGATTAGATAGGTGCTCTATCTCCATCTAGTGGACCTTCTTCACACTCACACTGCATCATTTAGAATGTCCCCACAAGGGAGAAGCCACGTGCTCTTAAGTATTTCACACAGAGGCAATTTTTCAAAAAGAAATCGTACATAAATGCCTTTAATTATAGAATCTTACAGGCATCACTGCTTAACTTAGAGCCTTAAAACTGGGGGTTACCAAGTGCAGCTTTCTGAAAGAGCATACAAGATGGTAACCACCTGCAGACTTTCATTGCTTCCTTTATTTCTTTCTGCCATTTGGTACCTTTCGATCATGATGAGCAATAATATTCAGTGAACAGATCAGTATATCTGACTACAGAGTGAAGGGAGAGCAACAACAATGACATTTTGCACTTTATTTTACAAAGAGTTAAAAAAAAAAAAAAAACAGCTATTGGTTAATTACTATACCAAATAAGAAATAGAAAAAGAAAACACACACACAAATGATTGCATGTTTAGTCTTTCAGTTACAAAACAACAGAAATAATTGCCATACACACACACACACACACACACACACACACACACACACACACACACACACACACACACACACACACAAGCACCTGGGTTGACATTTTTCACATAATCTTATTTCGATTTTTTTGGCGTTTTGCCAGTAACCTTTTTCTTAGGTGATGAAATGTCCTTATGGCAGCAATCACAAACCCAGCATCCTAGAATAAAAATGCAGAGCACGATTAACTTTAGGCAACAACCAAACCAACATGGACATTCAGTAGTTCCACAACAAAGCACTGAAAGCTGTTCTACAGGGAAAGGAGTTGAATAATTCTATCATCTATAATGCAGCTGAAGATCACAGGATGGTGTGCAAGGATTTAACGAAAATTGAGATCAGGATCAGAAACAAATATATCGGTTGTAAAGGTTAAGGTGCACAGTACTACAGACACAGTTGCAGCATATGGACTTCTCCACTATTCTGCTTATTCATTCAAAGTTTCAAACGCAAGCAGTATGCACAAATTACTCTTAGTCAACAAACCATATCAGTGGGAGACTCTTACCCAAGGGAATGGAGTCCATTCCCACGCAGAAGGTGTGGAAACCACGGTCACACTTATCACAGAACATCATCTCCTCCTCGTGATGGGGCTGCTCACACACTGTGCAAGTCTTACACTCCATACACTGCCACGGGTAGGTCTTTATTAGCGCTACCAGCTCTGCGCTCATGTCCAAGCAGGACGGGTGACCTGAATACACAAACAGGTCTCCCTCAGCGAACACACACACGCACACGCAAACTGCACTCTCAACATAAATGACCAGAGATGGACAGGAGCATGATGTAAACAGATGGTTAACCCCCCTACTGTGTGTTTTTTGCAATTTCAAATAAATGATTAAAATAAGGCAAAGCTTTTAAACCAATTAATAATATAGGCAAGTGCAAAAGTTTTCTGATTTATAAAAAATGAAGTAAATAAATCTAAAACTCAGTTATTCATATTTCATTTTACTTTGAAATAATAATTTAAAAAAGGTTTCTATTTGAACCCAATGAAAACCAATCATAGCTGGAATATGCTCAAAAAATCTAATCATGGGTACACTGTCCATGGCTCTCAGAACCCCTTTTTGTAAAAATGCTGTAAATAACCTAGTGTATAGTGCTACTTTAGGTATGTTTTTAAATAACTATTTAAGAAAAAGCACATTTGAAGTAGTTACTTACCGCTGTTCTGGCATTGAGAGCAGTGGATGAGTGCCTCTGGTTTGCCCTTCTTGTTGGACTCCTTACCCTTCTGGCATATGCCACATATAGCATTGGGAATGACCTTAGGCTGCAAGGGCAGAGTAATGCTATAAAAGCCATGGCAACCAAAAGGTCCTACAACTCCCATAAGACTCTGTGGTCATGGGCCTCACAAACCAAAATACTTATAAGACTCAATTTCAGGTCTTCACTTAAGGCCAAAAGTTTTAAACAAAGTACAGCAACCTAAACAGCATAATATGCGTAACGTTTTCAGTAAAACAGAGTGTAAGTAGGTCCATATAACACACGCTAGCAGGGTTGGGCAATATGATATTGATATCATAATAAAATGACATCATACAGCACTTTTCACACAGTATAGCGGTATCTTCAGAGTCCTTAAAGTAGCAAATATCTGTTGTATTTGCATTAAATAAAGGCATCTCATAATTGAAACCCTGTTTTGTTTGCACTTTTGTTTATCAAACATCAGCAATATCATGATCCTTTATTTCAGTAAATCTTCAATCAAAAAATTAACAACAAAACAATAATAGTCTAATATGTGCAAACACATTGGGCAGTGTTACCCAAGTAGGCAAACTGTTTATTTGCTTAATGTTAATTAGGGCTCATAAGCTTCCCTTTACCAAAGCAATGCCTTTATACAGTTCTGCATTACCTCTCAGGCTGTTTAAAAAAAAAAAAAAAAAAAAAGTCATAACTAACAGGAAAAGAAAAAAAAGCATTTCATATTTCATGCTTTAAGAGCACACATGAAACACTTGATCTGATAATAGGCTGAATATTGTCGTTTAGCGCTCACACCAAAAAATCTCTGCAACCTACTTTCTTTAAAATCTTTTTATTCAAATGCTTAACTAATATGCAGGTCTAACAGGTCAAAGACCACACTATAAAAACTGCTAGAAAGAGCAGTGTCAGGACATCAGCAAATGCAAAGTAGGTGGGCAACTTGCAGGTCAGACAGATTTTCGCTGATAATAAAGCTCACAGTTAAGTCAACATGAGGATATAAGCCTTCATTCTGTCACAGTAAGAGACGTTCTAATGCAGTTAAATGCATTACAAAAGGGGGAAACAATATCACTGTAAAAGACATAGTAGTTGCACTATAACACTCAACAGGACACAGGAAATCGTAGAAGAGATGTAAAGTAACTTATCATCCTGTACAGGAAATGGATCAACAGAAGCTGTACCTAGCATGCTTTACACAAAATGATTTATAATAATTATAACAATTATAATTTATAATAATTGCATTTTAGTCTTTAATTATCGCAATGAATAAATATTAAAGAGTATATAAATAAAATTTGGATGGGAAAAATACACCACAAGATGAGGATCTTCTGGTACATTTAGTGTTTTTTTTTTGGGGTGGGATGGGGTGGGGTGTGTGGGGTTGTTATTAAAAATAAGTGATTTTTTTTTTTAAATTTCCCCAAACACAAGGTTGTAGTGAGAAGGAAAATATGTTTAATATTATGTAGTGCATATTAAAAAGTGTCTTGTGAGTTACTACTGACAGAAGAACTGAAACAGTGACACAACTAATGATTTAACCAGCTGTTAATATGGCTGGTTTCGTTTTCATTCTGGGAGGGCACACTGTGCTCTTGGCACCCTAACATGACTGCAGTTTTATACTAAATGGCAGTTATTTTTGTTATTTAGACTACTGCAGTACAAATGTGTCATTACATCATTCATCGGTCATTCACAAACATCTGTTAGAAAAATGTAGCTACCACAGTCTTTAAAAGTGATGCAAGATTTTAATAAATATACACATTGTTCCTTACAAAACTGGTCAAAGAATCTTGAGTGAGAATTGTGATCTCAACTCTAAGTCCAAAAAAATGTATTCCATTTATTTCATTAAGAATCGCGCGGCCCTAGAAATGGTTAACACGTTTCCAGGGTCAGGTTTATATAATCGGGTCTGTCTCACGAGGTAGATACGTTAGATTAAATGTGATGGATTTGATAACTAATATGCTCCTTCGTGCAAAAATATAAGAAGATTTATTTGGATTTGGATCTAAAGCAGGCCTTAGTATAAAATTATGGTAATAAAACAATACAGCTATACAGGCAGAACGTCCTGTAATGCTAACTACAGAACAAAGCATGAGAGGATTAGAAGAGCTACTAAATACTGATTATTATTGAGATGTGTAAAGTGTGATTTTTTTACAATAAGTTCCCAAAAGAAAAGATATCGTTTTTTTTTTTTCTCCAAAGCAGTGCTTGTCCTAGTTCAGTCCTTCTTGTGAAGGTATACCTTTTGTTGATCCAAAGTGCTTTGACAACAGCAAAACAAACAAACAAAAAAAAAAATGCTGATCAGCCAAGATATGCTTGGTGTCTTAAGTTTCCTTTCTTAGTTTTGGAGCTACAAGGCTAACGTAACTAGTAACAAGTAACGGATACACTGCAGTGAAAAGCCAGAAGCAAAACAGGGAAACCAAACATGGCTTGGCTGGTCGACTACAAAATCAGTGCCATCCATTTTACCAAAACTGTTTCATGTCAAACAGTAGTTTGAAACACTTGCATGCTACCACATCTTGCAGGTGCAGGTGAATTCCACCCAAAATGGCCAGGATTATGTTATTCTTAATTGTTTCTTTACCCAATCATTCTGAAAAAATTCACTTGGTTTCGAGCAAAAGAAAATGCAGGTACAAAACTTTTATCTTGCATGATTTTTACTTTGATGACATTTGTTTTTGGAAGGAATTCTCCTTTACGAAGAAGAAAACTTAGATTTCATTTCTACAGATAATAAATATAAATCCTTGGAAAGTAGCAGCCAATCATGTCTCCACACTCGCCTTTCAGCTTAACTGACCAAGAGGTATTTCATAACATCTGAAGTAATGCTTATATAGTAGGGGTAAATATATATATATATTTTTTAAAATAAGAAAGAAAAACCAATGTGTGCAACTCAGCATTAAAACCTTAAAATAACAACAGTGCCACATTACTGGCATGAACATTATTGCTCCCAAAGTCTGTGTTGAAAAAGTGACCTCTCAAAAGGCCGAACGGTACCAAACAAGTACCACACTTGGAAAATAAAGTTCCCTTGATGACTGCAGTCCCAAAAAAATTGCCTGTATGTGTGTGTGTGCTGGTTAAGATTATAGCATCGTTTAGACTTGGGTCAGATGAACAGAGGTGGATTTCTCATTTGAAAGTGCTAGAAAAACTGAGAGGGCAAAATAAGGGGAAGAAAAAAAATTATCAGGGGCTTTTGTCTTCTACCTTGTACCCAGGAACAGATTTGTGTTGGAGGGTGCGTGGAGTGGCATCTTTGCTTTTGCCTTTGGACTGGACCCCACTGTCCTGGCTGTCTCCATCAGAGGTATTTCCTGTTGAACTGTCCTGTATGGAAACCGCAACAGTGTTGACAACTAAAATTCCTCTTATACTGAATATTGTCAGCTATTAATGTCATGGCAGTATCTGAAATGGGATTATTATCATCCTAGACATCCTAGCTGCAATTCTCTTAACTAGGCTGGGTTTTTTCTCCCCCAATTTTCTCCCTATTTTTTAGTCATGGCCAATTCCCTCTCATCAGGCAGCTCTTCCTTATCATACGACAGCTAGCAATCAGGGAGGATGAAGGCTATTCCTTTGTTCATCTGAGGCATATGAAGCCAGCTGACCACATCTTTTCCAACTGCTGCTCATGCAGGAGCAGCAGGGGCAGTGTAACACACCCGGAGGATACTATGTGCCCACTTCTGCATACATGAGCTCACAGATGTCCTATGGTTGGCTAGTGTCACTGTGATTGACAGGGGAGAGAGAGAGCATGCCATCCCTCCCGCCCTGAGAACACGGCCAGTTTCGCTCTCTTGGACTCCCGGCCACGGATAGCTGTGTCATCATCAGGATTTACACTTGTGAGCTCTGGATGACAGGACGAACCATATTTTCTGTTGCAACTAGACTGTTTCTAAAACCATCTTAGTTTCCCCAACCAAAATATGTACAACCCCTGGCAAAAATTATGGAATCACCACACTTAGAGGAGGTTCACCCAGCTTTTTTACTTGATAGCAAACAAACAAATCACAGATATGACACAAAAAAGGTTTTGTTCAATAGCTTAACATTCTGGCTTTGTGGAACATACATAAAAAAAAATTACTGAAATTTTTTTTTTTATTAATGGCATGTCTTTTTCCAAATCAAGTAGAGGAAAAAATTATGGAATCACTCAATGTTGAGGAAAAAATTATGGAATCATCAACAAAAAAACACAGTTAATACTTTGTTGCTCCTCCTCTGGCTTTTATTCTTCGAGGCATAGACCTCACTAATGAAAAACAATATTCCCCATCAATCTGGTTCCAACTTTCTCGAATAGCAGTTGACAGATCAGCTTTGCAGGGTGGAGCCTTAACATGGTCCAGGTTTTTTACTTTCCACCATAAATTTTCAATTGGATTGAGATCCGGACTGTTTGCTGGCCATGTCATTGAGTTGATATGCCTTTCCTGAAAAAAAGCTTTAAAACTGTTTGCTCTGTGGCAAGATGCATTGTCATCCTGAAAAATTATTTCATCATCACCAAACCTGTTTTCTATGGATGGAATGAGAAAATGTCCAAAATTTTACTGTACAACTGTGCATTGACTGCTGAGGTAATGACTGCCATCTCCCCTGGTCCTTTACCTGACATGCAACCCAATATCATAAATGAGTTGGGAAATTTGATTGATTCAGGCAGTCATCTTTATATGTTTTTTTAGAACGGCACCAGACAAAAGTTCCAGCATCATCTCCTTGGCCAATGCAGATTCATGATTCATCACTGAATTTCACTTTCATCCAATCATCCAAACTCCATGATTGCTTCTCCTTAGCCCACTGTAACCTTGTTTTCTTCTGTTTTGGTGTTAGTGCTGGTTTTCTTTCGGCTTTTCTATATATAAATATCATTTCATTCAGCCGGTTTCTTACAGTTCTGTGACATTGACTCCTGTTTCCGCCCATTTGTTTTTCATTTGTTTTGTTGTGCATTTTCTATTTTCAAGGCATAGTGCTTTGAGTTTTCTATCCTGTTGCTTTGACATCTTCCTTAGTCTGCCTGTATATCTACCTTTCATAACCTTCCCATTAAGTTTATACTTGCAACAAATTTTAGACACAGCTGACTGGGAGCAACCAACTTCTTTGGCCACACTCCATGTTGAAATTCCTTGTTGAAGGAGTTTTATAATCCTTTCCATTGTTTCAACTGACAGCTCTCTCATTGGAGCCATGTTTCCTTTCAATTAGCCAAGTCCAACAGCCCATTAAAGTGTGTAAGCACTCCCTTTTAACTGCTGACTTATTAGCATTTTTAGACTTGTCCCAGTATTTGTTTTAGAAATGGAAATTAAAAATTGATTCCATAATTTTTTCCTCTACTTGATTTGGAAAAAGACATGCCATTAATAAAAAAAAATGTCAGTAATTTTTTTTTTTATGTATATTTCACAAACCAGAGTGTTAAGCTATTGAACAAAACCTTTTTTGTGTCATATCTGTGATTTGTTTGTTTGCTATCAAGTAAAAAAGCTGGGTGAACCTCCTCTAAGTGTGGTGATTCCATAATTTTTGCCAGTGGTTGTAATATGTAATACCAGCCATGGCAGTGTTGAACAACATTTAATGTTGTTCTCTTCTGAATATAAAGCTGTAAGCAGGCACCAGATAAAAACATGATATGGTTATTTTCATGGTTTTTAAAGTTATAATTATATATAATATATAATAATGAATATTGTGTCCCACCTACGGCAGATAGTAACATATAATGAGGAGTTTAAATCTTACAGAGGAGCCCTTGTTCTTCTTGCCGTCATCCACTTTTCCATCTTCACCATCATCTGAGTCACCATCACTGTCTGGGGCAGGCAGTTCAGGGTCCAGTGGAGGTTCATACAAAGCTGTGTTTAATGGTAGGTAGCGTAGCTCATTTGGAGAATACCTTCAAGCACACACACACACACACACACACACACACACACATACACACATACACACATACACACATACACACATACACACCAAAAAAAAAAAAAACCTTTTACAGGCCGTGATTAGCTCAGTTAGCACCTTGGGTTAGTGCTTACAGACACAATAAGGAGCTAATTTAGGTTTAGTAATCACACCTTTTGTAGTATTCCTGGAACTGTCCTGGGATGAGGGCAACTGGGTAGGGCCCAGTCTTTGTCCTTTCTGGTGGGAGGACTTTGTATTTCCCTTGAGGTACCTGAATTATCTGCACGGAAAAAGAACAAGCTGTTTGTGAGACCAAAAGAAGACAAACCAAACTTACAGAGATGCAACATTTTAGTTCAACATGCTGGCTAAAGAAAGGCAGGGACGTAATTTGCAATATAAAGCCTCTAAATGCATCCTAGCTCATGAAAAAGAAAAAAAAAAAAAAATATCTGAAGAGCATGATTACATCATATAAAAACCTAGATATGAGGACTTTTAGCACAAAAAAAATGTATGATTGTATTAATGACAGGAATAAAGAAAATGTCCACCAGTTCCATAGCCTATACGTCATCAAAGTGAATCAGACACTGGATGAAAGTCTGGAATCAAAACTCTCCAATATGTTGTTAGAAATTATAATTACTACTAATAAATTATAATACAGTTGAGGTCAAATGTTTGCATCCCCCTTTCAGAATCTGAAAGGGGATGTAAACTTTTGACCTCAACTGTATATAAAGAATGTTCTGAATAATATTAAGTTATTATTACAAATAACAATTGAAAATAACGATTCATCCGGAATTTGCTGAACGACACAAATGGTTGTGTAAGAGTACATATTCTGTGCACAGTAAGTGCTTCCTTTTTGAAAACGTGCACACTCTAGCCCACGTGAAAAACACTGGGGGCTTAAACATTAACGACACTCTGAGGCAGTGCACATACTACTGTCTGAAGCTGATCTGTGTAGTTCAGATTATAATGCAATTAATGTAATTCAAGTCTGATATTGCTTTGTACAAAACCAGCCCTTAACTGAAACCTCCCATAATATCCAACATCACATCTAATCACACACAGACATCCAATCACGTCTTTCCAATGAAACTACTGTACTATACACTGTAGTGTTCACTATACACTTCATCAGGTGTTCATGTTGTATCTGAATGAAAAGGTAAGGATATGCAGATGTGATCAGTGCGTTTCACTCTGCTGTGTCTTACATGGGTTTGAAGATCGAAGTAGGCTCTTCTTTCCTCCATGCGTTCTCTGTTGAAGTTACTGTTGAATTCTGCTGCTTTTTTCGCAGCTTTCTTGATGTACTCTGGTACTTTGCTGGCTTCAACCTTTTGAGGATTTTGCTGCTGCTACAGAGTCAAAGATATATATATATATATTGCATTTGTGTATGTATAAATATAAACAAAAGTACAAACCAAATGCACAAAAGGAACAATTCAAGGCCTTACGTAAACCTAGCCACTCCTTCAAAAGCTTAAAATGTTGCCTTTTACCTTAAAGCTATTTTTTATGAAATGAATGAATTACTACTCTATAATATGAACAAAAAAGGCAAATTTGTTCCCTTTGGTTGCAAACAAATAAATGATAATCATACAATTTATCCTCGTTACCCGGTTGTGAAGTTGTTGAGCCTGCTAGTGACTAATAGGATGTTTTGGTGTGTTTCTCTGTATTTTACTATTTTATAGGAAAGAGCAAGTGAGTGATTTAAGTTGTCTGCTAGCCCTGGATTTGTAACTAAGGTCCCGTTCATACTTGGCATTAACATGCGTCCTGGGTGATCAGATCACAAAAGGACAGCCGAGACGCATAGAGTTCACAGCTAGCATTACGAACGCATCTCTGGTGACCACTTGTGATCGGATCTCATACATCGTTTGCGCTGGAGAAAGCCTGCCATTCACATTTATCACGACAGTCTTCTGCTGCATTTATTTTCACGCAGAACTGTCTTGCGAATTCTCTCTCATGTACCTGTACGGTCTGTTTCAACCATTTTAATCGTGTGATCTGCTAATAAAAACTTATAAATGAATGAGAGATGAAATGAATGAAGCTATGTAAAGCAGCTGCTTTTGTGTCTGCTGTTATAGCATCATCTTTATCCGTTAGCCTAGTGGCAGAAAGCTCTACCTTTCAGCGCCATTTCCAAACAGCAATGATTCCATATTTTCTGGCTAGAGCAATGACGCAATCGATTAGTCGATCCTTTGTTACTGTCAGATACGCATTCGCTTCACAGTACAAATGCGATGTAGCCATATGCATTCCAGACGACCCCCAAGCACTAGTTTGAGTGTTCAGATCACAATGCGTGAACGAGGACATAGTGCTGTCCACTTACAAACTGTTCACCCAGGATGCATGTTGATGCTAGGTGTGAAAGGGCCTGCTAGTAGTGCTAATAGTAAGTGGCCTGTGCCTAATGTTTTTTGACAGGCAGGAAAACAAAATACACAAATTAGATATAAAAAAAAAAACAGATGGAGAACACAGATCAGGTAACTGACTGATGTGAGCCTACACAATCACGCTGTGTGAATACACCTGAGTAACCGAGAGGTTTTGATCTTTCACCTGGGACTCAGTAACTGACAGTCACAATGATGTGCACAATAATGTTTTTATTCACTTGCAACTTTTAATTATATCCTCAGAGTCGCAAACACGTCTGTCGCATCCCAAACTGCATTCTCCCATACCAAATAGTTTGTCTGTACACCACTAGAGTAATTACTATTTAGACACACTACTTGGTACGCAGCCCTAAATGCTCTCTGACTGTGTGCACTCACAGCTGAGAGATTAATGTGTGTCAACAGAGAACATGGCACACACCACACACCACAATATGCTCTGAAACATGCAGCTTGCAATATCATACGTCTATCAGACAGCAGAATTCAAAGATTGTATATCCTGTAGCTTTAATTTAACAAATTTCAGATGAATAAGCTTGAACTAAAATTTGTCCGTTTATAAAATTATATTACTTACCGCACTCAGAGTGCTTACTGAGTACTCTTTGGTGATCCTCTGTCGCTCCCGCTCTTGAAGAATAACCGAGTACTCTGCATGTTTAGCTGGATACTCCTTAATCATCAGATCAATAACCTCATCACTGCGCAAAGCCGTAAGCCCTAGCAGAAACAAAACAACCATATAAATGCAGGCACCAGATATTAGCCCGGCTTTTTAAATTAATGATCTGAAGACAATTTTAAACGTGTTCAAATTTGAATTACAAATTAATACTTGATATACAGGTTAAAAATTAAAACAAGATCACTGTATCACTCACTATACTTGAAGCAAAGATGGGGACAAGGGGTTTAAGTGGCATAAAAACCAACTTGCAACCCGTCCTTTATGACTCCCAACTCATCAATAGTAACTTGCGAACAATAAGTGAAAGTTACACTTATTGCATACGTGTAGTTGCTTTATTTCGTTTACTTATTTTGGGCTCCAGCCTCCCCTGCAATAATCTAGTGATGCTCCTGCTAGGGCCAGTGTAAACAGAGCAGTACATCATGGCTTTGGCAGGAGCGCTGCATGTGGTAACAGAAGCAGTGCAATGCATAAAATCACACAGATACGGGCCACTGGCTTCAGGGTAATGTTCACATCAACCATCAGAATGAAGAAAAAAATGTGATCTCAGCGACTCTGACTGTGGTATGATTGGTTGGTGCCAGATGGGCTGGTTTGAGTATTTCTATAATATTTCTATAGTATTTCTTTCAGGCTGAGAGAGATCAGAGGATAATGACCAGACTGGTCTGAACTGACAGGAAATCTATAGTAAGTCAAATAATCACTCTATACAACCGTGGTGAGCTGAAAAGCATCTCAGAATGCAACAGCACATCAGACCACGAGGTGGATGAGCTACAACAGCAGAATCCCACATCAGGTTCCACTCCTGTCAGCAAAGAACAAGAATCTGAGGCTATCATGGGAAAAGACTCACCCAAACTGGACAGCTGAAGACTGGAGTAAGACTAGGTGATTTTTTTTCTGATCTTCATCTGTCCAGTTTGGGTGAGCCTGTTCCCACTGATAGCCACAGATATTTGTTCTTGGCTCAAACAAATGGACCCTAATGTGTTGTTAATGCCGCTGTAGTAGCCCATCCACCTCAAGGGTCGATGTTTTGTGCAAGCTGAGATGCTTTTCTGCTCACCACAGTTGTAAAGAGTGATTATTTGAGTTACTATAAACTTCCAGGCAGCTCAAACCAATCTGGCCATTTTCCTTTAAGAGCTCTTTTCAACAAGGAGTTTCCTCCCACAGAACTGTCGCTCACTCAATGTTTTTTGTGTTTCGCATCATTCTGCGTAAACTTTAGAGACTGTTGTGTGTAAAAACCCCAGGGGAGAACAGCAGTTTATGAAATACTCAGACCAGCCCTTCTGCTTCCACGCCATGATCAAAGTCACAGAGATCACACTTTTTCTTCATTCAGATGTTTGATGTGAACATTAAATGAAACTTGTGACCAGCTTGATTCGATGCATTGCACTGCTGCCATATGATTGGCTGATTAAATATCTGCATGAATGTGCAGGTGCTCCTAATAAAGAGAAAGGTGAATATAAATACGTTATTCACCGTACCAATTGACTGACTGGACTTCCTTTAATTTATTTGTAAATATAGATTTTTTTATTGATTATAATATGATTCTACAGTTTTGTTGGTGCTTTCTTAGCAAAATCCCAACGACGACAATACGCAGATTAATTTATAATCATGTTAACATATCAAACATCAATATCAGACTGTCATATTGCACTGACCAACTTGAAAATACTTTGAAATTTCTTACACCTACATGTTGGGGAAAAGCTTAAAGCTTACCTAATGTACACTGCGTCTCTGTGATG
The DNA here is from genome assembly GCF_027358585.1 of Pangasianodon hypophthalmus. Taxonomy (NCBI): domain Eukaryota; kingdom Metazoa; phylum Chordata; class Actinopteri; order Siluriformes; family Pangasiidae; genus Pangasianodon; species Pangasianodon hypophthalmus. Next base: position 23,404,041 of record NC_069712.1, read on the forward strand.
ACGTTCTGCTCTCTAAGATAAAGTTTTTCTTTGTGAGATAAGTCTCTCCTTTCCAGGTCTAGAAAAGAACCAAAACACACACACACACACATTTGTGGTATAGATTCAGTGGAAGATCAGTTATTTTGCTATTACAGTACCTGAATCAAACAAGAAGTAATTTGACTGTTTTCACACCTACTTTTTTGTTAAAGTCTGTGCCAGAGTTAAATTTTTATGACACTAACATTTTTTTATTTCATTTGGGGACACACTGTTTTTTCAAGCACATCACATATCATGTGAGTGTTCTTTGATTGGTAAGGAATTTGGAGGGGTATGTTTTTATGGTGACTTATTGCTTCTGTCAGCTGGTTTTCCTTTGCAGGCCGTGCAAATGCATATTTAATTAGAAAAAAAGACAGGATGTAGTTGTTACCTACTAGCTAATAATATCGGAGACGTTCCCTAAAAATGTTCTTTAAAATGTATTTAAATCATTTAAAGGAAAAAAAAACAAATGTGTGTGCATTAATTTGCATGTGCTCTAGATAAATACATTCTGTTCTGCATCATTTAAGAAACAAAAAAACAAATGTGTGTGCATTAATTTGCATGTGCTCTAGATAAATACATTCTGTTCTGCATCATTTAAGAAACAAAAAAACAAATGTGTGTGCATTAATTTGCATGTGCTCTAGATAAATACATTCTGTTCTGCATCATTTAAGAAACAAAAAAAAAAGTGTGTGTGCATTAATTTGCATGTGCTCTAGATAAATACATGTTGTTCTGCACTTGGTAGTTTTTTTTTTTATTAACCTATTAACACAGGCTCACAATGCTCATACTGCTGCAAATCAGACAAAGGACGTGGCTCAGGTACCAGCAGCTTTCACTGTGAATTTAAATGTTATGAGAGCCAAAAGATTTGCATGTGGAAATGAATACTAACTCTACCGCAGTGCTACAGGCACTTAGCACCTTTCATGCCATTTTGTGTGGACTCTTGTAAATCTGTGTTGTGATGGTTAACTTGGACGAGGACAGAGTCGCTGATTTTTGGAGGACCAGGTTTCAGTTGTTTTACTGCACACCTGAGTGTGTGTGGGAGAAGTATTCAAACCATTCACAACAGACATAAAGAAAAAGAAAAAGTACGTTTGGTCCGCAAAGGTTAGGTTAGGTACAAAAGCACCCTTAAACATCACAATAAAACCAGTGTGTATCAGCTATTCCGTGTAATCCCATTCAGGAGGAGGGGACGAGGTAATGCATGTGTGGGGATGCAGGTAGGCCTAATACCTGGATATTTCCGCTTAAACGAGGTGACTCCTAAATACTCGCTGACTTGTTCTTGCAACATATAATACTCTCCCGTATCGTCTGGGGGCCATTTGTACTCGGTCAGATTCTCAGCAGGAAAATATGTCGGTCTGTAACAAGACACAGAAGAGTTCATATCAGGAAGAGGAGAAGTTAAACACTGTTATAAAATAAATGAAGGGTTTTTGAACATTTCTTATATAGATGGAATGGTTTGTGGAAACATCAAAATTACCCAAAAAGCCACAATGAGTTTTCAGTAATCTCCAGTAATCTGTGTGACTTCTCACAATGTATGAGAAAGACTAGGCAAAAACACAGCCGAGATAATACAAAATGTAAATATGTCTAATTTACTTACATAGTACTGAAACACAACAAAAACATGAAAACTGTTTAATAGTTGTTCTAAAGTAACATTTTATAAAACTGCTGTTGCATTTTTTTTCTCCAAGCTTAACTTGTCTAGCTTTGCCTGACAGCTCGTATCAAGGCTGATAGCTACTGAAAAGTAGAAAATATTGAAAGACATGACTAATCATGTGAAATCCTTTAAACACTTATTAAAGTTCAAACACACATGACTTTTGCAACATGCCACAAGTTGGCACACTGCTACATTTGCATTTCCTCTCTGAGAAGCGCAGACGTTTTCACACACACAACACACTGCCGTTGATAAGCCTTTGGTGCTAACAGAGAAATTCTAGCTATAAACGCAGCTCTGGTGCAAGAACATCCTCTAAAATGCTCCGGAATCTCATGAGCATCAGTTTACATCAAGTTCACTTGAAGGAATATCTGCATTAAAAAAAAAAAAAAAAAAAAAATACAGAATACAAAAGAGCTTTGATACAAAAAATCATTTTTATAATCACCCAATGCAAATTACAAAAAGTACACTGTATTTTAAATATAGTTATTAGAAATACTGTTCATGAAGGTCTACACCAGTCAGCCATAACATTAAAACCACTGAGCAGTGAAGTGAATAACACGATTATCTCGTCACAGTGGCACCTGTCAAGGGGTGGGATATATTAGGCAGCAAGCGAACAGTCAGTTCTCAATGTTGATGTGTTGGAAGCAGGAAAAATGGGCAAGTGTAAGGATCTGAGCGACTTTGACAAGAGCTAAATTGTGATGGTTAGACAACTGGGTCAGAGCATCTCTAAAATGGAGGGTATTGTGGGGTGTTCCTGGTGTGTAGTGGTTAGTACCTACCAAAAGTGGTCCAAGAAAGGACAACCGGTGAACCAGTGAAAGGGTCATGGGCGCCCAATGCACGTGGGGAGCGAAGGCTAGTCCGTCTCGTACAATACCACAGACTGCTGAAACAGTTAAACCTGGCTATGACAGAAAGGTGTCAGAACACACAGTGCATCGCAGCTTGCTGTGTATGGGGCTGCACAGCCACAGAGCGGTCAAAGTGCCCGTGCTGACCCCTGTCCACCACCGAAAGCATCTATAATGGGGATGTGAGCGTCACAACTGGACCATGCAGCAATGGAAGAAGCTCGCCTGGTCTGATGAATCACGTTTTCTTGTAATGGTTTGAGGAACATGACAAAGAGTTCAAGGTGTTGACTTGGCCTCCAAATTCCCCAGATCTCAATCCGATCAAGCATCTGTGGGATGTGCTGGACAAACAAGTCCGATCCATGGAGGCCCACCTCACAACTTACAGGACTTAAAGGATCTACTGCTAATGTCTTGGTGCCAGATTCCACAGCACACCTTCAGAGGTCTTTTGGAGTCTATGCCTCTACAGGTCAGAGCTGTTTTGGCAGCACAAGGGGGACCTACACAATATTAGGCAGATGGTTTTAATGTTATGGCTAATCGGTTTACAGCTACAATATTAAATGCAGTCTTGTGTTTTATTAAATTAGAATTGTACAAACGGTATCAGATTTCAGAATACAGTCAATATGATGCTAACTGGTGTTAATAAGGTCCCATAGATGTGTTAGGCACCTAGCTCCAGTGCCAATTATACCTTGGCTGAATAATTCAAGAAAATAGTGTACATTTGAGATTTTTCACTAAACTCTTCACATTAAGATCTAAAAACAAATTGCAGGAAGTGTTATGTTCAGCTGGGATGCTCTTCAGCATGTACCAGAGGAACTCGGTGACTAACACAGTAAAAGCTCGTACCCTGGTTCATGGCTGGTGGTGTCGCAGCTCCTCGAACTGTCTCCTGACCCCATTCTGCGTCTCTTGGGCGCCTGGCTGCCGTCGCTCGAATTCTCCTCCGTGTCATCCTAAAGAGAGTACAAACTCCTGATGGGAATTCTGCCTCGCTCTTTTCAGTGAGGCTGATCACTTGTCTCAGCTCACTGAGGAGAGCAAACTCTTTTGGCTCCCAAACGGCTCATTTTCAACCAAACCTTTTAATTAACAGAATTATATTACTTTGCATTGTATTTTATAAAATATATTTAAACAGATATTAAATCAATGATGTACTACTTATATGTATTGACAAATATAGAAAGCATTCCTGCACTGATATTATTCCTGCTGCGTCTGGGCTTCATTTGGGTTTGTCCTGATAATCAGTGCACATCACTAGCACAAACGAAGGCAATTCTTCAGGGGAATTTCAGCGTGAAGTGAGTCTGTGAGTAACCGAAGCGAGCTAGCTGGCGTTTGTTTTGTTTCTCAGAGAGCGATACCGCTTCTGCTGCACGGTTGTGGCATTTATCGCAGCCAAATATAACACATTATGCTGCTGTTATGTCCCCAAGACTTAACATAGTTTGTATTTTTTTTTTAAGCCACACGGTGACAATACCGAGACTTAACCCTTAACAACCTTTATGTTTGAATGGCTATACAATCAGCCAGGCCGAGTGGTTAGCAACCTAGCAAGACACAAAGAAACCGGCGAGATGCGCGCGCTTATTTTCACTTATCCACTCAATTATACCAAGTTTCCATTATAATTCATAAATAACATGCAAATAGGTTGCAAAATACACCATATAATAGTTATACATACCTTTAAAGACTGTGCTCCGGGTGTTGCAGGATTGCTATCACACTGCCTCGGAGACAGCAGAGTTGCCATTTTGATTTTAACGGACCATTACAATGATTCCACTCCGGCTGGAAACTGGGGACAGAGGAAGAGTTCCGCCGATATCTAAGCGGAATCATTCCGTGCTTGTACACGACTGGCTCAAAACAACTACAGTAACAGTGTTATGATTAATGATATATTCTATTTATAACTAATGAGCGATTGTTTTGTCTTTTTTTTTTTTTATTCAGGTGCATCTGGGAACGTTTATGAAAATAGTTATTGAAGACAATTATTACCCATTTTCAGGGAAATCAATATTTATTTACAAAAAAAGTAAGACAAATATTAGATATTAGATTAGATGTAGAACATTAGATAAAAATTAGACAGAGGACATGTGGGCGCCATCTGATGGTGAAACTGTAGCACTACGACAGAGTGTAATGGTTTGCAGCGCACAGGTTCCCAACATGTTTCCCTGCTCTAATGGTGCGTTCGAGTGACGTCGGAAAGCTCGTATTTACGAGTTGAACGCATATGAACGCCACCAAAAAGTCGTAATTACGAGTGGGGAAACTCGGGATTTCTTTGAGCTCAGAGTTGAGGGTGTGTCAGTAAGAAAACTGTAGTTGAGTGTAAATTAGTTGAAACTGTATGTGTATTTAGCAATGACATGTCTATCAGGCTTTTTTTTTATTTACAATATAACAAGCTAATTGCCTGCACAAAATACGATAGCATTGTACAATTACAATGTACAGTGGCTTCATTAATTGATTAAAACCATAAAAAAGCAAAACACACCTGATATGCATTCTATATTCTTCATTTCCTAGAAGCAGAGTGAAAAAAAACTTGCCGTATTTTTTTCTGTAGTTAATTAAGAGAAGGTACACCGCCATCTTACTCCGACATAAGTGACCTGAACGCACCTACTTCGTAATTACGACTTCCCAACTCGTAAACACGAACTTCCCAAGAGCACTTGAATGCACGGTATCACACCTGATTAATCTAAGCAGCTAATTAGCAGCGTTGACGCTCCGCCCCTGAGTGGGTGTGTTAGATTCTGCAGCACATGGCGCACTGCACAGCCACTGCACAGCCACTGCACAGCCACTGCACAGCCACTGCACAGCCACTGCACAGCCACTGCACAGCCACTGCACAGCCACTGCACAGCCACTGCACAGCCACTGCACCACTAACCTGTGCTGTAGGGTCAGGCCTGGTTTCTGCCATGCACTATCTTCCTACACGTGCTGCAGTTTAACTGGGCAAAATTTCAGTCTGAGTTCTGTAACATTTATGTTACTTGGTATTGTCTTATAAATTCTGTTTTTTTTATGTTGATCTTTTTATGTGATCCACCTCATGGACCTGAGGTAAAGAAACCTTATCACTAAAGGTTAATAAGTGATGGTCCATGTTTACCACAGAGCCTATGGAAAAAAATCAGCGAGGCATACACCATATGGCTTTTGTTTTTTTTTTTACACACTATTTGATATTTACATACAAGCTGATGTGTTGCAATTTCAGATGTAAGCAGAACAAACTAATCCGAGTCTGGAAAGTGCTACTTGGAAGACCTGTTGCTATTTTAGTTCTAGCAAGCCAGATATTATACTTATTAGGTGTGTTTAGGTAAAATGCTAAACTTTGCAAACAATACTTACATGGTGTCTTGTTACTCCTCATATTTTTAATGCAATGCCATGTTTTTCATACAAGCCTGTGTTTGTGAATGTCAGCTTCCATTGTGTAAACATGTTCCACCGCAACCCATCAAACTAGTTACAGTACAAATCCTTCTTCAAGACTTGATACAAGGCAGCATACATACTAGTCACAATTAGCACCACACGTTTGGTTCACATCATTGCTGGAATTCTGTGCAAACCATGATCTCTCATGTGCTGCCTAAACGCACCTTGACCAATAAAACATGATTACAATAAGACATGACATACCATGACAGCAGAAATGGGTTCAGGGAAAAGCATTAAAACAGAGGGAGCTCCTGTAAGGCATGCACTAAGATAGGGATTACACAATCACAGGATTTTAACTGCTTCACTGAATATAAGGGTTTCACTGGATGTCAGGCTGTTTCATAAGGGTGCACACTATACTTATTTTTATACATGAAGGTTTTTCAAACATTTTGTAATATCTATTATTCAGTCAGTAAGATAATATGTGGCAGATATAATATCAATTTTCTCTCTGCATAAATCATTATAGAGATCATCAATGTGTTCATTCATTCATTCATTCATTCATTCATTCAGGAGTGAGAAAGAGAGAAGAAAAGCAAAAAGGCAGAGAAATGCAGTGAGCAGCTGAGTGAAAGAGCACAACCAGCGTAGTGAAGTGAATTCCAGTGGAATTATCAAGGCCTCACAATGACTGCCAGTCTAAAACAATTTTATTAAAAACTTATTTAGATTGTTTCTAATATTTCATTTCATCTCATGATTTTTTCCCCGAATTTTTTGCTGTAATTCCTACGGCTATATTATGGCTGTATTGATGGAATTATTAACGTTTTTCCAATCTGATATGTTACTCATAGAGAACTGATATACAATCTTATGTTACAGATATATAGCTATGCTTATGCTACAGGTGTATCAGACTAAAAAAACTATAGACATTTTGTAAATTTTGTAAAACTATGAAAGAAAGACTAAAAAAAAGTGTCCTGTATTAACTAATGTGCTTCCCCATCACCAAAACCTGAGAAAAACTCTGACAGCAGCTCAGTTTACACTCAATGCTGTCACACACTCAGCAGATGAATATTTCTGTGACTGATAGAACACTCCATAAGACCAGTAACAGTGACAGCACACTGCCAGGTGTTTCTCCCAAAACTGCTCTACCACATTTCACCATAGCTCACACATTACTAAACGCAGATCCACTGTGAACACCTTTTATTGTGGGTTTTACAGTCTGGAGGCAGAGTTTGATGAGGTGAGTGGAGGCTGTGGTGGAGCAGAGCTGAGAGGGAGGCAGCACACTGACTGAGTGCCTCTGAGGAACTGAGGCACTGAGGCAGCAGCAGCAGGAAGTACAAACCTGCTGTTCGGCATAGCTTTAGTTTGCTCCTAAACTTCATCAGAATCTATCGGTTCCTACCTTTTGAAAAATGGACAGCCAGGGCAGGAAAGTGGTGGTTTGTGATAACGGAACTGGGGTAAGTCTCCTGCTTTTACATTTCAGCTCATTACGAGCATTTTGAATAAGCCGCAGAACATGAAAGAATGGACGCTGACAGGAAGTTAGCATAGTTAGCTTGCTGTCAAAGCCCTACTAATAGCAGCGTTGCACTTGAAACTGAGACCTTTCCTCAACTGCGAATAATCAGGGTGGTGAATGATACAGCTGTACTACGTTTGTCTTAGAAATGAAGGCATCCAGTTTTATAATTTTCTCTCAACATTAGCCAGTTAGCTAACTTCCTTCACAGCTAGTCTCCGTTAGCTCTCCGCCTTGTTTATGAAGGGACGTGCTTATGCGCTTGGTTTTGAAATAGTTGCCAGAAACTTAGAGGTTGTTAAAAATATAAAATAAAAATAATTTGATAGCGAAGTGGGACAAACACTCAGAGTCAAAGCAGGGTCTTGGACAGTTCGCGTTAGTGACATAGCTGCCAGCACTGGCTAGTTAGCGAGCTGCGGTGTCAGCTGTGGGACTGTGACTAGCTGTGTGAGTGTGCGGTGTTACAGTGACCCACATATCATGTTCTATCATCTGCGCCATTACACCTCACTGCTAGCCTGTGAGAGTGCACACTGATGCTGCTGAGTTAACCTGACTTCCTTAGCCACCTCTGGCATTGCTGCTAGTTTGCTGAAGAAAGTGAGCAGGTGTGTCAGGCTCCTGTCTGCTCCTGTATGCAGTTCATCACACACACACTCTCACTCTCTCTCACACACACTGTCTTGTCGTTGAATGGAACATGTCGAGTTTATAGTGAGCACCAAACTGCACCAACTGGTTTCATTTCGTCATGTAAATACTAGACACATTAAAAATGGGAAATGAAATGTAATCAGTGTTTCCAGCTCTTCTCAAGGGAGAAAAGGCAGAGCATTCTCACAAGTCGCCCAGTGACGTCACGGGCTCATTTACATATCAAATCGTGTGAAGAATAATTTCCTGAAGACGCTCGGAATAGCAGAGAACTGAGGTTTATCACAATAGAAAATGACACCACAACCTGTTTATCAGTGGATTCAAACCATCTGTGTTAAAAATCCTTCTTTTCAATCAAGAATGCAGCCAGAATGAAGCAGTGGTAGTGAGTAGTTGGGAAATGGACACAAAAGAAACAGATGGTTATGGATGGAATAACTCGCTTTTATTACGTATTACAGCCAAGAAGCCCATTCAGGAGAAATGATAAAACAAAGAAGTGTGTGAGTGAGGTAGACAGTGGTGATCAGTGCTTGGTTGCTGAGGACATCAAGTGCAGATCAGTCAGGCTTTACATCCTGCTGGTGAATCCACCGAACCTGCTGTCTCAACTCGTATAATCATCAGCTGTGGTGTGAGCTAGAGAGCCTTTCCAAGCGCAGGACAGCTGTGAACATCTGCTCAAAAAGCTAAATGTTTCGCAAGGCTCATTTAAAAAAAAAAAAAAAAAAAAAAAAAAAACGTCGTTAAAGGCATCCAAAACATTGCCAAATCTAGTGACGGTCACTAAGTTGGCAACACTGGATGTAACTCTTTGACTAGCCAGTAAGGTTATATTTTGGACAAGGTTTGGTTCTCATTGTAAAACACACTTTCTTGTTGTGAAGAGGAAGTGCAGCAGTGGAAGGCAGACAGTTTTCAGGCGATGAATCAGGAGGAAGTGAGATTGGCCTTAAAAGCCACAGCCTAAAGCAGAGAGAAGCTGTGCTCACTCCAGCCTACGCAGTATGACCATGTAAGGCAGACAATTCATCACCGACAGTCTCAAATAAAGATCATATATATTTAAGCACGATTATTAGAGCTCATGTAATGTCCCCTTTATACATCCATGGCAATTCAGAAAAGGGAAGAGAGGCAGGACATACAGTATATATACACCACACATGACTGTTTAATGATATAATGCTAAAAAATAAACAAGTGACAGAAGTGAATAGAAATAGCCGATCATCTAAGGCAGATGTTTTAAAGTGAGGTCTGTGTATTATTGGTTATTTACCAGCTGTCCAAGACTCATTTAACTATTATAATAAAATGTGCAGTTGATAAGTAATTGAGAATTATGTAATTGCTAAAACTACTAATTACAATCTTACAATTTTATAATTATTGTTCACCCTTCAGGAAAATGACCTAAAAACATATGCAATAAGTGATATTTTCAGCTTTCAAAATGTTGTTTTTGTTGTTTTTTTAAACAGTATTTTTCCAAACACAAGTTCTCTTAAGTAGTGCAGTGTTTAATAAAATACTGCTTTCAGTTACTATTTGTAGTAGTTTTTATGAGTATGATTGTATGAAAAGGTAGGTTTCTTTTTTAAAAGTGTCTCAATCATTGGGCCTCATTTATCAGTGTTTTATTAAAGCTGTAATGGAGCATGGGTAGGATATAAACATTTTTCCAATATTACAGAATTTTCATGAATACCAAATTTCATGTGTAAATGCACCTACTAATGAATAAATCCATTTGTATCCATCTTGATAAATGCAGTGTAATGTGTGTAATGTTTAGTCTTTTTTGCCCATTCTTTTGAAAGGTGCAAACAATCCTGGAGTTGATTTTAGGTGATCAATATTCTAAGACAGTACCAATGATGCAATCAGATATCACTTCATATTGTCGTACTGCCCACACCCACATCAGAATAAGCTTAATACAAGCATATAAAATGTCCCTAAGCAATATTGTTAGTATTCAGATTATTAATTGATTGGGCCAAGAAATCTAAGAATCTCACTATTGTATGAAGTACAGGTTATTGACCAAGAGGCACTGAGTAGTTCTTCAATATATATTCAAATTATAACTTTAAAAAATATATATATAAAATTTTAAAGCCCTAAACTCACACTGCACAGTCACATGTGTATTTGATATTACTCTGAGATTGAACTCTCATTCTTTACTGTTATTTGAAAATGTATGTGAATATTGTAGACATGTTTCTAAAATAATCCCCTTCTCAGTTTTACCTAATGATAAAAATAAAGATACCACTGAACAGCCTAGTCTTTTTCAGTTGAAACAGGTTTAAGATAATTTGCCCTGGGACATAAATACTGACTTTTCCTAATCTTTTTCCCATCCCTCACTGTTTCTCTCTCTCTCTCTCTCTCTCTCTTTCTCTCTTTTCCTCATGGGTAGTTTGTGAAGTGTGGCTATGCAGGTTCCAACTTTCCGGAGCACATCTTCCCTGCGCTGGTGGGCAGGCCTATCATTCGCTCCACAGCTAAAGTTGGCAACATTGAGATTAAGGTGAGTTCCAGACGGTCCACAACTTGCCCATTTTCTTAAACTGAAAAATTATTTCCACTGAATTGTTGAAATGATACAAGAACTGTTCAATTTATTTAATTTTGAAAGAACATTATTGTCAATAATATACAGTCATGGGAAAAAGAAAGTACACCGTCCTTCAGTTCTATATTTTTAGTTGTCAGGGTCTAAATAACAATCCTCTCCAACTTCTATAAACAAACAGATAACCTCAGATGACAGCAACAAACACATTTCAGTAACATGTAGAACCACCTTTAGCAACAATAACTTGAAGTAAATGTCTTCTGTAGGAGTTTATCAGTCTCTCAAATCTTTTGAGGAAATTTTGGCCTCACATTTGTCTCAAGAATATTCTGGTATAAAGTGAAGCTCATCGTTGTCTCAATGACTGCAAGTTTCCCAGGTCCCGTGGCTGCAAAACAAGCCCAAATCATCACCCCTCCACCACCATGCTTGACAGTTGGTGTGAGGTGTTTGTGGTAATGTGCTATGTTTAGTTTTGTGTTTGGCTGTGCATGATGACCAAACATCTCCACCTTGGTCTCATCAGTCCAAAGGATATCGTTCCAGAACTTTTGTGGTTTGTTCAGATGTAATTTTGCAAATCTAAGTCATCCTGCTGTATTCTTTTTTGAGAGAAGGGCATTTTTCCTACCACCCTTCCATGAAAGCCATACTTGTTCAGTCTTTCTTTGTTTGTGTTTTCATGAACATAAACATTTAATGTGCTTACAGAGGCCTGTAGGTCACAATCCTTCTCACTATAGAATTTCAAATTGTTTGGAGATGGCCTTATAACCCTTCCCAGATTGATGAGCAGGAACAATTGCTTCTCTGAGGTCTTGGCATGATGTAGACACGTCCCTGAGTGCTCCAGAACACTGAACTGCCAAAAGTTCTGGTTTTTATCGAGGTAGTCACACTTCTTGATGATTAACTAATTTTGTGCACCTCGTTTGTAACACCTGGCTGCTTAATCATTGTGGAGTAGGATTAAGAAGGATTACTTTTTCCCATGACTCTATGTTACCTATAGGTTGTGTATTAATCAGATAATCTTGCATTTCTTTGAGTGCATGATTGATTTAGACACTTCTGGATGCCATCAGTCAGTTTGCTAACAGTTTTTCATACGTGTAAGTTAATGTTAGCTCAGGTTAGCTTCTGTTCTTTTCCATGATTTGACTGTCTTCTTCATCCTTCCTCTTTATACACTCTCTCTCTCTCTCTCTCTCTCTCTCTCTCCTCTTCACGTGTTGAGGTAGAATAAAAAAAAGATGGTAAGTGCAGACTGATGTGTGCTTTTGGACCAATCGCCTGTTGAGAATTGTGTGATGCATCATGCAGCATACCTCAACAAGAAAAGTCAATGCCGTAGTAATGCCTCGGTGCCGTGGCTCGTCTAATTCTTCTTACGTTTGTGAATTTCATCTCACTCACAGCATATTTGTTGTTTGTTGCTTCTTTATACATTTTTGCTTTTAAATTTTTTGTCTGTTTTGCTGTTTTTGCAGTTGTAACTAACATTATTTTTTTATATACATAGCCTGTCTCATCCACATCACCACTCCTTCTTGGCACAGTATTTCTTTTCTTTTTATTAACAAAAGGAAATGCTGTTACATTGTGGCTACAAGTTTAAAGCTGTAAAGCTGAAAGGTGTCTTTCATAGAATATGGTCATGCCTCAAAGTCACACCAAACCCCATAGACCGAGTTCCTCTTCTCTGCTCTGTCAGCCTTAAGACGGAAGGAGTTTAATGTTTGGGCATTTGGTTTAAATGAACACCACCAGAGTACAGTTTTGTTGTTGTCTAAGTAGTCAGTGCCTGGGCCATTTTTTTTTTTTTTTTGAGGTATCGTATGAAGTGTTAGCCAATTTGATGTATGCCATTGACTGTTACTACAAAAAAAAGTTTAAAAAAAAAATTATTTTTGATCCTTGTTCTCAGTTCCTTAATGTGCAATTACATAATTCCACAGAGCTCCAGGGCAGATGACATTGGTGTAGGTCAAATAAGCCTGTAGTGCCCAGGAAGCAGGGTAGACAAGTGGATTTTAAGTAGGGTGTTGTTCTAAAAACACAGTGCTGCCAGACCCCTCCAGAGTCAAAGCACAGGCAGTATTTTTGAAAATAAGCGCACTAACATGAAAAGCTATAAGGGTTTGTCAGAACAGGTAGTAGAGTACATTATGTGGCCAAAAGTTTGTGGACACCTGACCATCATACCCATATATGTTGGAACGCCGACTCCGCCCCAGGACTCCTCACCCGACATCAGCACTCCAAGATCTAGTGGAAAGCCTTCCCAGAAGAGTGAAGGTTATTATAACAGCATGGGGGGATTAAATCTGGAGGGGGGATTAAGTCAGGTGTCCAAATACTTTTGGCCATGTAATATATCTGTCTATACAGGAGTGAGTGGGCTTAAACATGTCCACTCTCAGTTAAAGACAAGCCATCAACTTCATGGTAGTGCACTCTATTACCCAGTCACTGATGTCTTTTAGGTTTCTGTGCAGACTGCAGTGTTCATGCAGCTAAGCAGTACTATTGGTTTGACTATGAGTGGAGTTTTGTTTATTTATTGGAGCTGATTGTGCCATGTAGGGAACAAGATAAAAATGAATTCAAAAGATTGCAAAACCTTAACACAAAAGGGAGTCATCTTGTTGGAGTAATGCGTTTCTGCTTTTCTCCACTGCACCTTTCGGTGTGAAAATGCAAACAGTCAGTGCGCTAGTGTCAGTATTATGGTCTACAAAAAAAGACATAGTGTGACAGCAATTATTAAGATGGTGTACTCAATAATGAGTAGATTTAGAGGTGGGAAATTCCCATTCAAAGAGAATTGGTGTTAAACAATGGTGCAGGATTGTGTTCAGTGCAGTCTGATGGTGGATAGCTATCTAATTAACAGTGACAGTTTTGAAACAGAGCTGCACTGCAGACCCAGTTCTGTCTGTTATTGGTTACATTGGTTACAAACCCTTCTCCTTTCATTTCCTGGTGCGTGATAGAACGGGTTAGTGCAAAAAGTATCCACTGATCCATTTGTTCAGAAAATATAGCACATCATTCAGGTCTTTATTATATTGTGTGTTTTTGCTTTTCTCAAATTGAACACAAAGCACTGATGTATTCTTATAAATCATCTTTTAATAATACAGAGTACATGTGATTTGATACACAGCTCAGCTTTACAGGAGTTGGGCTCACTGATTATTACAGTTACAGTTATTACTCACTTCAATTTTGCCACTTGGTGAATTTGAGTATAGGTTATGGGTACTGCAAAACCTGACAAGAGTAAAGAATGGTCAATAGGGTTAGTGTGTGTGATTGCGTGTGTGAAAATGCCTAACGGATTTCAGTGCATGGGGAGTTGTGTTCAGTGCATGCTGTACTAATGATAGTAAGCCCCCTTGAGGAGGGATTTATCCGGCTATCCATCCATTTCATCTCAGTGGCTGCGCGTCTCATGCTAATGCTCCTTGTGAGCCACAGCGGAACCTTCCTTGGCTTATAAGTCACCCACAGTGCAAATGGTGGAAGACAGAGTCAGGTTTGCGATGCAAAGACCCCAGTGCTGTGTGCATCTTATGGACATGCTGCTTATGTTGTCCATGATGGCAGCTGTGCTGTCACATGGACATCCCGTAAGTGCAGGTTGGATTCGGTGCGATTCTTCCCGACTGCTGTGTTAGTCCTCTAAAGAAATGTTAACAGCATTTTTCATCCTAATCACTGTTCAGTGCATCTGTAGCATACAGGGGCATGAAATTTCACAAATTTAACTGCACTGAGAAAAGAACCATTGTTCTAGCAACTGCCATTAGACATTCATTATGAGTGAGTATGCAGGTTCTCTGTTCTTTTCTCAGAACAGGGAAACATGTTGAAATTGTTGTTTGTGGTATATCTCATACACTGCGGATGCAGCAGGTAGAGATTAAAGTTTAAAAAAGTGTGGAATATTTCTTTACACATCTTGTCTAAGTTTAAAGACTGAAGTGATGAGCAAAGTAAGTGTTAGTAAATTTTAACCCATGACCTTTTAGGACCTGATGGTGGGTGATGAGGCGAGTGAGCTACGCTCCATGCTGGAGGTGAACTACCCGATGGAGAATGGCATTGTCAGGAATTGGGATGACATGAAGCACCTGTGGGACTACACTTTTGGTCCAGAGAAACTAAACATTGACTCACGCAACTGCAAGATTCTCCTCACCGAGCCCCCCATGAATCCCACCAAAAACCGTGAGAAGATCATCGAGGTATGTACATCACCCTTTAAAACGCTACACAGTTCACACCATTCTCAGTGCAGTAGTACCAGCAGGTCTAAGAGAACTAAAAATCAGCAAATACATAAGAGAGAGCAGCTTAATCATGTTTACAAACAGGTAAAGTATTTGATATAGGCTTGAATAAGTGAAATTTTATTGCGTTCAGATTGCTGACAGACTGCCCTGAATTGGTTTGATATGATATATGGCCAAAAGTTTATGGACACCTGACCATCACACCCATATGTGCTTGTTGAATATCCCAGTCCAGATTTAGTCCCCCTTTGCTGTTATAATAAGCTCCACTCTTCTGGGAAGGCTTCCCACTAGATTTGGAGCGTGGCTGTGGGGATTTGTGCTCATTCAGCCACAAGAGCATTAGTGAGGTCAGGCGTCCACAATCCTTTGGCCATATAATGTATATTTACTTGAGAAGAGCTTCCAGTGACACAGGACCTTTCAGACAAATGTCCTTCATCAGCTGTGCAAGCAAAGTGCTTCCAAAGCTGTAGGAGGTTGTCAAAAATGTCTCTGGAAATTTTATGTACCATTCAGAACTTACTTGTACAACCATTATTGAAGTACACTGCAGTTACTCCTTGGGTTTCTTTATCAGGTAGACAATATACATATGTCTCTATGTAGGTAGAGAGAGAAGGATAGACTTATTTGGAGTATTCCATAAAACATGGGGTATATATTTTTTTTATTGGCCCCATCAGTATCTGCATGTATCTCATGTCTGAGTCCCCAGCAGGCTTTGCACTAAATCAGGTGTTTTGTGCACTGCCACTGTATATGTGGTCAGTAAAAAAGGGAACACTAATTAATCTGTCTGTTTTATATTTTCTGTAGGTTATGTTTGAGACGTATCAGTTCTCAGGGGTTTATATTGCCATTCAGGCTGTTCTCACATTGTATGCTCAAGGTATGTTACCACATCACCATTGTTTAACCAGCACATTTTAGATACAACTTCGCTGTAAACATTGCATGTATATAAGCTTTCTGTGCCACCTAGCTTTCATACTACATAAACATACCTAAATATGAACAAATACACATACAGTGGATATAAAAAAGTCTTGTTAAAATCCAGATTTTTGTGGTGTAAAAAAGAAATAAAGATAAATCATGTCAGGTCTTTTTCTATCCTTAATATGATATCGTAACCAACAAGATTTAAGTGGAAAAAAATAGAAACCTTTTAGAGAAAAGAAAAAAAAAGAAAAAACTTACAGTAACCTGGTTGCATAAGTGTGCACACCAGTCGCTGCTCGTCCATGGGGCAGGTGGAGCCCCACCATTTATATCAGCCATTTAACAAAAAGTAATCTTCATTTATGTCCTGATTTACAACTCCATACATTTTATATTCCTTTGGAATACTAATCACTTATTTTGACTCACCGACAATTTTAAAAATTGTTGTTATTTGACATATTTGACAATTTTTTATGGCAGATAATCTGAATTAAATGTATTAATAAATTTCTGTAAAATGCTAACGTGTAAGTAGAAACAGTGTGTCTATGATGTGTAGACCCATTTCTGCTGTAGAATATATTGCAAAGAGTGAAAGGGAAAGGGGAATTATAGAGTGGATAACGTCTGTACATCAGAAATACGTGTGACGTACTTGTTTCCCACTCAAAGGCTGAGAAACGGCACCATTTTCCTAGGCCATCGTTTTTGGGTTGGTTTAAAGTATTTTGTGTAGTTTCTGAGATATTGTTGAGCTGGAAATATTGCTGAAACCTGTAAACCCTGGTTAGCTAGAAACACAGTTGAAGGTACGTCTAAAACCCCACAAAACGAGCTGCTAGACTGTATGCTGGATGACTGTATGTTGTCGATTCTCAACTGCCTATTGTTGGGTTACTCTAAAAATTCGCTAGATAATAGCCTATAGTGCACTGTGGAGGACTGTGAAGACCATCATCACCAAGTGGAGAAAATGGGGCACCATAGTGACATTACCAAGAACAGGACGTCCCTGCAAAATTGACAAAAGGACAAGAAGAAAACTTATTAGGGAGGCTGCCAGTCTCTAATATTCTGCACATGTCTAGTTTATGGGGTAGAGTGGCTAGATGGAAGCCCTTTCTCATGAAAAACATCCAAATCAGCCTAAATCACCCCAAACCATGTGGCAACATGAGCTGAGGTCTAATGAGACTAAAGAAGTACTTTTTGACATAACTCTAAAAGATGCAGTATGTTTGGCACAAAAACAAGAAAGCTTGATGTTCACAAAGAACATCATACCCCCAGTGAAGCATGATGGTGGCAGCATCATGCTATGGGACGACTTCTCTTCAGCTGAGACTTGGGTTCTAGTCAAGATGGAGGGAGTCATGGATAGCTCTATTTTATATCTATTATATTAATATTCTATATCTATTCTGGCACAAAACCTGCAGGCTTCAGACAGCTGAAGATTAAGAAATTTTTCACCTTCCAGTATTATAGTGAACCAGAGCACAAATCCAAGTCACTAAAAGTAAAAATCCAAGTCACTCAATCAGAGCCCAGATCTAAATCCTATCAGAAACCTGAGGAAGAGGGCTGTGCAGAGGAGATCCGCTCGCAGTATGATAGATCTGGAGCATTTTTGCAAGTGGAAAAGTTGCCTAAGTGGCTATGAGTGCTATATTTTTTTCCTAAAATATTTCTATTTGTTTTTCACTTGAATTTTATTGGTTTCAATATCAGTATTAAAGGTGGAAAAAGATCTGACTTGACTTATCTGGTTTCATTATTTTAATATCAGAAATTTGCAGTTTTTACAGGGATATGTAGACTTTTTCTGCCCACTATAACTATGAAATTGGACTTCAGTATTTGTCTGCTTGAATGTTCTTGTAATTTCCCCCTGAATTATGCTGCATTGCTCTGATTCTCAGGTCTATTAACGGGAGTCGTGGTGGATTCAGGTGATGGTGTGACCCACATTTGCCCTGTATACGAAGGCTTCTCTCTTCCTCATTTAACTCGCAGGCTGGACATAGCAGGGAGAGACATCACTCGATATCTTATAAAGGTACTCACTTTTGCTTGTTGGACTTGGCATCAGTTAGAAGATATATTCTAATTTTGGACAGTTTAGTAATCCAGAAGCGCTTAGATTTTGTTATTAATCTGGTGTTAGGGACTAGATGTAGGCTGTAAGTGTTCGCTGGTTGAAAGCTGGCAGTTAATAGAGCATTGTGCTTGTATTATTTTTCTCCAGCTGCTGCTGCTGCGAGGATACGCTTTCAACCACTCAGCAGATTTTGAGACCGTGCGCATGATGAAGGAGAAACTCTGTTATGTAGGATACAATATCGAGCAGGAGCAGAAGCTTGCTTTGGAGACTACTGTACTAGTGGAATCCTACACGGTCAGTCCAAAATACACACACACATACACAAAATTGAGAATACGCACGGCTGAATTCTCAAATCTGATTGATCAGAAGATGTGCATTATTTTTCTATAACCACTCCGCTTGGACGGTATTTCCGGCTGTAACACGAACGATAGGTTTATATTAATGAGCTCATTCTAATACGTTATCGTTTCTATAGTAACAGCTCATACCCAGGGACTTGTACGCTTGACGCTCTGCATGATCTAAGATTAACAATAAACAAATTAAAAAAAAGTGTTGTTTAACAAAGAAGAAAACCATATAATCATTGGTGGGGTGAAGTTTTTTGTTAGGAGACATTTATTTGATCTTTTTTTTAGATAGAGTCTCAGTTGTTAGTGCTTTGTAATGGTTTCCATGGTGATAGAACGGCTGTGTGTCGTGGCTATAATGTAAATGATCAGAGGGAGTAACTTGTCTGATGGACATTACACAACATTTAATCTAAATATAAACCGGTAAAATGCGTGGTGTCATGCATTAATAGATTAAATGCTGTAATTGTTGGCAAATCTCTGTGGTATCAGCTTCAGGGTGGTAATGTATCACACCACCCCAGCCTGAGCTATTTTCATATAACCACACAGTCTGTAGTGTGCTATTCCTTATTTAGTCATGTCTACCATTTAATGGTAAAGCATTTTCTTATCCTGACTTGTCAGGTTGAACCCAAATCTACTCGCTTTTTTATGCTCCCACATTATGTTTTTGGGTTGTCTCTTCACAAAACCAAGTGGTTGAATGTTTGTAGAATTAATTTGGAATTATCTTTGTAACCAGCAGATGATCTGATTAGATTAGACATAGTGTGAACCCCTGTGCAACTAGTTACATTAAAGAGAAACAGCCAATGAGAGCCTGAGAGGAAATCAGATTCATCTGCTCTCATGTGCTGCAGTTCCAGTTAATCATCAATAGATACACTATACACTAGATACACTGACCAAAAGTATGTGGACACCTGACCGTCACACTCACATATGGGCCTTCCACAAACACAAAGTTGTCCAGAGTGTCTTTATATGCTGTACAGTTAAGATTTCCCTTCACTGGAACTCAGGGGCTCAAACGTGTTCCAGAATGACAATGCCCCTGTGAACAAAGTGAGGTCTATAAAGACATGGTTTGCCAAGATTGGTGTGGAAGAACTTGAGTGTCCTGCACAGAGCCCTGACCTCAACCCCACTGAACACTTTTGGGATGAACTGGAATGCTAAATACATGCTAGGCCTCCTCACCCAACCCTATGCTCACTAATGCTGTTGTGGCTGAATGGGCACAAATCTCCAGAGCCACATCCCAAAATCTAGTGGAAAGTCTCCCTAAAAGAGTAGAGATTATTATAACAGCAAAGGGGGACTGGAATGGGATTTTCAACAAGCACATATGGGTGTGATTGGTCAAGTGTCCACAAACCTTTGGCAATATAGTGTATTTGTGGAAAGGCAAGGACAAGTGAGTAAACACAATAATACTGCTTCTATACGAAATTATTTGGCATGTTGTACCCAAATGGTTGTTGCGAAGAGTGCACAGTGTAAAAATAGGTATCTTTTGCACAATATGTCTGGTTCTCTTTGCAGAATAGACAATCTCCTTATTTCTTGTTTTTATACACAACATTAACAAAGTCACAGAATCATATGACTGACAGCTCTCGCTATTATTTTCATGATAAAGCAGGATTTGGGATCAGGAGTGCTTTGAAAGGGATCTCTCCAGGTAAAAGATCATGTTTAGCGTGTGCACCTTGTCTGTGCGCACAACTACCTCCACCATACAACTGATCACAAGCAGTTAAAATTGTGTAGTATGAAAGGGCCAGTGATTGTGAGATTCTGACTGTTGTGTAGTGTGCACTTGGCATTACACACAGACTCGACTCGGCTAGTTACAAGAGGACAAGCATCAGTTGGCACAGCAACAGGTTTGAGATGAGTTTCTGTGAAGGAGAGGAGGAGGTTGCTGACCAATAGTTTGTTCTGTTGTCATGCCTGTGTGAGTGTGGGAGTAGAATTTTCCGCTGAAGGTCTCGCTTTTTTCCCCCAACATTTTCCTAAAGAGAGAACTGATGGGGGAGTGACGCCAAAAAATGGTGAGTGGTGAAACAAAGAGGTCAGTGTGGCATTAGAGCTGCTTAACTAGCATGTAACATCATTTCCTGCGTGGCTACAGTCCTTCCCCAGCTGGGCCGCTGGGTGTTTCCACATCTGGACACCCCTCAATGGACTCTTTATGTGCCCACGCAACACTCCGCCATCTTCTCATCACTGCTGGACTCTGGGATCCCACTCAGACCTGTGGCTCAGGTCCAGCTGACCAGTCAGAAGGGAGTGTTTGATTGTAAAGTCTTTTTTTAAGTGACATTCTATCCATATACTAACACACAGAAGGACAAATTTTGAAGTACTTTAATATTGCTCAATCTCTGCTGGATAGAAAGTGCAGAACCAAACTGAAGTCTACATGACACTGCAGTTTAAAGTGGAAATTTTAAGATGACATTTAAAATTGACTGGTTGACTTGTCCTATCATAAATATTCTTTAATTTCAGATTGTTTTTTATTTTTCTGTAGCTCCCTGATGGCAGAGTGATAAAGGTCGGAGGGGAGAGGTTTGAGGCACCTGAGGCTCTTTTCCAGCCTCATCTGATTAACGTGGAGGGAGTGGGAGTGGCTGAGCTGCTCTTCAACACCATTCAGGCAGCAGACATCGACACCAGGTAAAGTCAGTTTATTTCAGAGGTGCCCAAGTCCTGGGTAGTCAGAGTCTAGGACAGTTTTATATAAAACTCATATTAAAACTTGGTAAGTGATGAGTTGAATCGGATATTAGAGCAAGGAAATCGCCAAACTGTGCTGGACTCTGGCCCTTCTGGTGTTCTTAATCCAAGTTTATTGTTTCATAGATGTTTATATTAATGTATGTACAGTAAGTTAAGTTTAACCTCTCCTTATCACTACTGAATGTGTTGATTAACTATTCTATGCAACCCCTAACACACACACAGAGCCTGACATGACAAACTCTTTTCAGAGCAGCTGTTATAGATGATCAACCCCTTCTGACCAATCAGATTCGAGAATTCAACAGCAACATTACCAGCTGCACCTTTTAACCCTCCTTTAAATTTCTTTTTTTCTTTGATATAATGTGCCTTTCCTTCTCTCCTTTAGGGCTGAGTTCTACAAACACATTGTTCTCTCAGGCGGTTCTACCATGTATCCAGGCCTGCCCTCCCGACTGGAGAGGGAACTCAAGCAGCTCTATCTAGAGCGGGTGCTTAAAGGGGATGTGGACAAGCTCTCTGTGAGTATGCTCAATCTAACACAAAACTAAAATCCATCAGGAACACGCTTATGCTATGCTATCTATTTTTTGTGTACTTTCTAAAAGCATGTGATGCGTAATGTCCAGTACCATCACACCTACATTTTCTTGCTATTTTTTGCACAGCAAATCTGCTGAAGTACTGCCTCTTGACCAGCAGGTGGAACTGTGTGAACTCTGAGTGCTCCTGGCAGTCTGTGTGTGAGCTGGCCAGTGGTACAGCACTAAGACCTGGGCACCACACACACACAGCCTGGGCTCTGACTCAAATTTTTGCTCTCTGAATTTAGAATTAGCTTGGAAAAGCATTTTAAGGAAACTCTGAGCTGCTTGTTGAATCAGCTGATCTGGTTGGGCAGCATATCTGTTGTGTACAATCTCATTAACTCTTCTTTCTTGAGATCCTTATATGCCAACTGTTTTTAAACTTTCACAGAGTAGGAAACTAAAGGAAAAAAGAACTCTTTGCCCTACAGTCTTTAAAGTTTTCTCCATTGTCAAGACTTTCATGGGGTGGATCAGGTGTGTAGGAGGAAAGAAAACCTCCAGGGCTGGCGTTGAGTACTGCTGGGGTCCATTCCAGAAAGCAGGCTTAGTGAGATTCATGAAATTCTGGATATTTTCATGCCCGAAGGAGTGCACAAATTTTAGATCAGTTACTGGGGCAACTCTGAAAATAACCTGAAAAATGGCAGGTTTAGCTAAAGTAATCCTGACCTTGTCTGTAGTATTTAAAGAATCCAAGAATATGTCTAATAAATGCCATAATCATCCTGCCATTTTACTGAACATCTTATGGACATAAAGGTTTGACTGATTGTAGCTATTTGTGTTCCCTAATGGTGTTATTAAATACTAAACCTCACTAAAGTAACACATTGTCTGCTTACATACAACTTTTGTGCCCTTCCGTCCTTTATAGTGTAGCTTTTATAGAAGAGAGGGCTCAGATAGAGGGAATTTGCAGAATCATATGCAACTGTCTTTTATACTGTTATTAGTTTTCTACAAGCAGCTTTACATAAGGAATAACACAAGACGGATCAGGCTGTTATACAAAAATAATACATGCCAGTGTGGTGTGATATTGCCCAACATAAAGCAGGTTATTTTTGTATAGCAGCATGGTCCAGAGTGTGTTATTAGTGCTATAAGTGTTATTATGCTTATTCAGCAGTGATTTGCCAGCGATTACAGTTTTGTATTTATTAATGAATAACACCATGCTTTTAACGGTTTATAGTTACATTAAATATTGTGGAACATCCGTGAGACAATGTTAGCTCCTGTTAGCACTTACATTATAACAATGGTAAACAACCATTCCCTCCCCAGTATCTCCTTTTCTCTCTCTTGAAGTTAATGAGATAAAAAAAGCAGCTTGTGGTGAAACCAGTAAGCGTAAGCTCCTCTGTCCCAAAAACTTTCCCATGCTGGGAAACTTTACAAAGCGCCGTGACGGTTACAAAGTGTTGACCCTCGCTCACACTTCCTCCGTAAATATTACATAATTACATCTCCTAACGAAAGACTTCACCATATGAACGATTGTGTTTTTCTTTGTTAAACAATAACACATTTTTAAAAACCGTTTACTTTTAGGCTTGGCTTATATGGAGCATCTGAAATACCTGTACTGTTACTATAGAAACAAATAACATATTAGACCATTAATATAACCATTAAGAACATTAATATAAAGCTGTAATTCAGATTTGAGAATTCGGCTAAGCTGTGGTATAATGCATTTTGTCAAAGTGCATTTTTATAGGACTGTTTTACCTATGACATTAAGTGCTATTTAAGAGTTTTTTGGACAGTTTTGTTATTTTCCAGGACCATAAATTAGTCATCATTCAGTCACAATTTGCCAGGATTTGAAATATGAAATATTTATTCATAAAGGCATTTGTTTCCTTCGTAGCCATTGTAGACCTATGTTTTTTTCTTGTTGGTTAGATAATAAAAGTGTAGCCTATAATACATGGTCTAAGCTACTATATTCTGTATAATATCCCTGGCCTAAAGTGTATATAGTAAGCAAGCTGTGCTGTCTGTCAGGGGCATTAAAAACCTATTAATGGAGCAGTCCATGATGTCTAGAGCCCTCTATTGTCTGTGAGATGAACTGCAGTTCCAATATGAGGCCCTGGAGTAGGATGAAGCTAATTTTCCAGGCCAGAAATAATATAATTAAAATGGCTTCAGTTATGAGACTAGCAAATAACAAAAGCAATTAAATTAAAACTGTACCTTTTAATAACAGAATTTCTGAAAGTAACACATTAATTTCTAAAAGTATTCATTTAAATATAATTTTAATTAAAAACTAAATAATATATTGGAATTACTTGAACTAAAAATGTTCTCATAGTGCTGAACAGAAAGACAATTTCCTCTTGCACTATACTTATAGCGTGTCTATGTAACACCCTGCAGAAATTCAAGATCCGGATTGAAGATCCTCCACGGCGCAAACACATGGTGTTCCTGGGTGGAGCTGTGCTGGCTGACATCATGAAGGACAAGGACAACTTCTGGCTGACGAGGGAGGAGTATCAGGAGAAGGGTGTGCGCGTGCTTGAGAAGCTCGGCGTCACAGTCAGATAAACTGTTAGCGTCTGCTAAACCCTCTGCGTCCTCTCCACTCTCCCACGTATAGGATATCCAGAGCATCTGTCCAGCTGTGTGTCGCTAGAGCTCTCACCTCCTGCATTCTGCTACTCGTGCCACTGAGTCACATGATCACTTTTGGGAAGGACAGACCGGGAGGTGTATTAGGGCTGCTGGGGAGGGAGGTGAGGAGTTTGGCATCCATATTTTTGGGCTCTCTGTTATTATCCTTATGCACCAGATCGTAAAGTTGTCACAAGCAGTCATTTCAACTTATGTCAGTGTTTGTCTCGTTCAAAACAAAGCCGGTCTTCTGCAGTATTGCAGCGAAGAATGGGTTTCTAACACCAAAGTAAAGTGTCTCAATACAAAATGAGCCGCATTACCACTTTAATGCATTATGATAAAAACTGATAAAAGTGGAGAAGGCTTCTTGTGACAGCTCTGTCATGCCAGTCCAGTAAAGTAAGATTGAAATGTTCTACCCTCTATGGAATTTTTGTTGGGGAAAAGACAATGTGGGGTGAAACTGAACAACTCAGTTCAATGATAGTTCATTGTTTTCTCTTCTGTGTACATAACATCGATCTTTCTCTGTGTGAGGGGACCCACTAAGCAGTTCTCAGTCTCTCCCCGTCATCCTCTCTCCTTGTCCAGGTGTCAAGTGCTTGTCATTAATGAGTTCTTGTGCTCAGGGTTTTGATGTGTTGGGCTAAAATTAATTTTGTATTTTTCTATTTTTCAGCTTAAAATTGTATTCTATTCCATTTTTTCCCCTTCCCTGATCTTAAGCATTTACTGAACGATCCCTTTAAAATGGGCATTAGCTAGTCCTTTCCATCTTCCAGCTATTCCAGAAGATTATTATGATTTTTTATAAAGGCTAAACAATTTCCTCATATATATATATATATATATATATATATATATATATATATATATATATATGAGGAAATTGTTTAGCCTTTTCGCGCCTTTTTTGCATTACATTTTGTCTTTTGCAGTGCATTATTCAGACTGTCTGGCATAGAATGCATCAGTGTGTAGTCTAGTAAAGTTAAGACAAAATGAGTCACTTTGTAACCGAAGGGGGAATCTAGTATGACTGATGCTTGTGAAATGAATAAATATGTGATGGATAGACATGGAAATATTATGGGGTTAATTTTTTTTCATGTGTGAGTGTCGGGGCCTCATGTATACTTGAGGCACCTCTTGCTGTCTGTATGTACATTTCCATAAATGTTTATCTGGTGCCAAGGGCAGTTGATGTGGCTGGATCTCCTATTGCTCTTTTTTTGATCATAGCATAACTGCCTAATGCTGATTTAAATAAAGACCATGATTTCTAAATAATCTGGATCTTTTTGTTTATTTTCATGATAGTGTTTTACGGGGCTCTTTACACATGAATCTGTGTGCTGAAGTTTTTGCAGTTGTTAATACTTACACATTAACCTCATTCAGTATTCATTCAAAAGAAACTGGTTCAGTAAAATGATGAGATTTTGCACTTTTAAGCAGTCTGTGAATGTTTGCCTTTCAGAATGAAGAAAAAACAAAACGGGGCCTTTATTTAAACTGTGTTGATTAATAGCCTGCATGCAGTGTAAATGGCCTCAGTTTTAAAAAAGGGTAAAAATGTCTGTTTTGACCAGATGGTGGCATCCAAATAACGCTGGTAGATAACGTCCATTGTGACTGCCAAAACAATTAACTATTGTCAAGTGTGCTAAGAGTACTCGAGTGTACAACACTTTCTGTGTGACAGACAGAAATCAGACTAAGCAGTGATGATATCTGGTTTAGAAAACAGCAGTGATTGAATGATCTTTTTGAGAACACCCCTGATGTCAAGTGATCAGCGAGGAATTTGGACCGGACCTGTTTAACATCTCTGTCAGAAGTGAGAAAGCCTGATTAAAGCCGCTCTCACTCCTCAGCGTTCTCAGGAGGGACACTGATAAAGGCTTCGTCCCGAAAAGCAGAAGAAGCCTCCGTGTAGTATTCACAATCTTACCCCAACTGCATTGTGACGTAGGCTGCTAGTTAGCGGGGTAGTGTGCGGTTTGGGACGGAGCCAGAGGGGCTGGCTGGCCACCTTTGCTTCTGATTAACAGCAGGAAAAGGCACAGAAAAGCACCACTTCAGACCCATTCGCTGGAGTAATAGTCTCAGTTCTAGTTAGTGCAGTGGCCGTTCATTTTGTTGTAAAGCTGAATATTTCCAGGTAATGGATCAGCTGGAATAAAGTCGGGGTGTCTAAAGCAGTGGTTTGAGATTATAGTGGAGTCCCGCTTCTGTACTAAACAGCAGGTTAAGCAGTGTAGTGTGTGCTGTAGTGTGTGCAGTAGTGTGGAAAGTACAGTGAGGGGTTTGGACGCAGTCTGTAAGCCGTTGAGCCTGCAGTCGAACGGGGTGCGCTGTGACGTCATCACTTCCGCCCTGCGCGCGCTGTGTGCTGTGTGCCTGCTCGCCTTCTCTGCTGCACAATCCAACATGGAGTAATGAGAGATGGGGCTCGTACGGGGCCACCCTCAGCAACATCAACCGCGCATTTAGCACCACAGCCTGTCCGGAATCCATGCAAATGCTCCTTACGGGAAAGAATAACCAGGGCTTATTCACTCGCGGCTGCGGATTTGGCGTCCTTCACCACTTTCATCAGCAACTGGTTAGCTCCGGAGGAAAAAAAGAGAGACGAAAAGCCATCAGGAACGGAGGGACGAAGAGGAGAACAAAAACAAACCGAATACGAAAAGGGCTAACCGAGTGACAGTAGTAGTGCAGTGACATGTGAGGGATTTATTTTGGGGGAAAGGGTGGCAAGAAACAATGACGAGCGAAAAGAGTGCACCCGCTGTGGGATTTTGTGCTAGGTGAAACGAGAAAATGATTGAAGAAACACACCCAAACGAGTAAGTACACGGTGCAGAATCCTTTTTTTCCTGCTTCTCTGCTGAGTCCACAGCCAGTTGTTTGCTGTGGGTTGCTGTGCACGCGCTTGCCTGTGGCGCATCTGCCTGCTGAACGCGAGCGGATCAGACGCGCCGCTGGCCAAAGTTGAACAAACTCTTTC
Source organism: Pangasianodon hypophthalmus (assembly GCF_027358585.1). Classification (NCBI taxonomy): domain Eukaryota; kingdom Metazoa; phylum Chordata; class Actinopteri; order Siluriformes; family Pangasiidae; genus Pangasianodon; species Pangasianodon hypophthalmus. The sequence continues at coordinate 23,431,594 of NC_069712.1, forward strand.
TGCTGAAATGCTTTGTATTGACAGAGAGAGCTGGAAAGCGGGGTGGGGGGAGGACTGGGGCTCTCTCTGCTTCTCAGGGGAGGGAGGAAGAGTGGAGCGAGTGGGGCGGTTCGGATACATTTTCAACTAAAGGCATTTACTAATCTTCGTAAAAAGCTCTCTCCTCTCGTGCACGTCTCGCGAGCTTTACGTGCACATTTAGCTTCTGAATGAGGGATTCGCTTTATTTCCCTGCACTTTATGTGGCGTTTTGCACGTTTGTGCACATGCAGCACACTGAAAAGACCAGGAGAGCTGAATGATATTAGTGCATCCGCCATTTGTGTTTTTTTCCCTCTCCCCCAGCTTTTGAATCGCTCTCATTTGCATACAGTGCTTCATTCATAAAAAAAGGCTTGCTGCCATTTGCGTTGCAGAGTTTATGCATGTGGGAAAGACACACAGACACACACACACACACACACACACATTTTATATATATATATATATATATATATATATATATATATATATATATATATATAAGTTGTGTGTGTTTGTTTGACATGTATTTGGCTTTATTGTATTTATTGGCCCATGAACCTCAGTGAAATTTGATAAAGCTCATGTGTAAAATGTTTTCTTGTTTTGCTAAAGCATCCTGTCTTTTAATGCACATTTCATTATTTTCCCTGTGCATGTAGACTGTATGTGCAGGGCTTGGATGTAAGGCTTGGTTCTGGGCTTCTCGTCAGGCCTTTCTGAGCTCCAGACTGATTTACCTGACTCGTGCATACAGCGCGCAGCTATCGCGAGAACTTACGGCTAAGTTTCTAAAAGCAGAAAATTGAGGCCTCAGTGTTGAATGAACGCAGTTTTGTCCTACGGAAGAGGGCAGAGGGAGGGTTTTTTGTTTTGTTTTTTTTTCCTCTCTCCACGCTTGACGCTGCTCTCATTCATAAAAGAGCTGAAGCGCCAGGCCGCGCTCCATTCAGCAGGCTACACAGGCTCAGCGTCCACAGACACGCACTAGCCGCTAATAAATAATGCGACTAAATCATGTACTGTTTTGCCTCCTACTTCGTACCACAGTATTCGGTTTGGGACACGGCCATCCATCTGGCTCGCGCGAGATATTTTGGATCAAGTTTGATTTTCTGAAGCGACTGGAAACACGCTATTTAAAATACTGAGCACCTAAATATCATCAAATATATATATATATCTTTTTGTTTAATTCCTTGAGCATTACAGACAAGCAGTTAATTGAAAGAGTTAAGCTAGCTTCCTGTGTGCTGGCTGTGGGAAAGCAGTAAGCTATAGGATAAAGGTTAGCTCTGAGTGCTGTGCTAGCCAGTAGCTGTATACTCGCTACATCAGTTAGCATTCAACTAACTCGTTTAATAAAAATAAAAAACATTATTTTAAACCCCGTGTAACACTGAAATTGGGTGATCTACCTCACCACACTGTCACACAGTTGAGCATGGACAGACATACCCAGTGGCTAGCCATGTCACTGTGTTCATCCTGGCAGCATTTGCACAACACAAACATGTGCTCGGTTTGGCCCAGAGGAAGACCACGATGAAGAAATGGCATTCAGCTAAAGGTCAATGTAGCCATGGGCAATCCTGCACAGCAAGAATCGATTTCACATCCTCATTTTCAGTGTGACTCACAGGGCCAGGCTCTGCTTTCAATTAAATTTTAACTTTTTACAGCTGTACAAACCTTGTGACTGTGCTAAATAGTCTCAGTGAATGTCCTTTAACAGTATAAAACCTGTAGAGTTACAGAGTTAATGACTAATACAGTATGCATCAGTTTAGCAGAAATATGGAAATGGGCTTTAATCCCCTGTACAGCTTTTGTGACAGTAATGTACACCTCAGACAGAAGCGTACACTTCAGGAATTAATTTGACCCACAAAGATTTCTGTCAACCAGTTATTTCATCTCAGCATTGTTTTTAATACGTGCTAGTGTTCGACATCTCAGCCACATGAGGAACACAGTGGAAGGTGGTTTGAGAAGTGATATGTGTTATGCCTCTTTCATTGATTTAAGATGTGCACTGATGATCACTTCATTTTCTGTAAGAGGATACATGGCTGGTGTTTTTTTTTTTTTTTTTTTTTTTTTTTTTTGGCGTCCAGTTGAACAAGATTAGGTTTGCTCAAATCGGCTTACGTTCCAAATGAGAACATAATGCGTTAAAGCTTGACGTTTCATACAAATAGCCTTTATTTCTTGGTGGAATTAGATTTGAGGTAATGCTGTCCTGAAGTGTTTTGAAAAGTTTACTTGTGCTTCCAGTTGCATGATGAAAACACCTCAGACACGTGGCGTGTGGCTGAGAATACATTTCAGAGGCTTCTTCCTCCTACTAATTGAATCTGCATTCAACCTAAAAAAAAAAAAAAAAAAGAAGCATGCCATGTTCTTTAGTTCAGAATGGTGTGAATGAATCAGTTCACAAAGACGCATTCATTTTCACCCACTTTTCACACGTTGATTCATGCACTTGGATCTCAGCAGCCTTCTGGTCATTGTTAAAATCATATCCTGAATGTTTGAGTACAAAAATCCATGTAGTTTCAGCTGTTATAAGTCATTTTTATACAACTGCATTACTTTTTGAGCTGACGTATGTCTTCATACTTTTTTTTTTTTTTTTAACGTTTTCATACGATTTATTGTCATAATAGAGTAAAACTGATTTAGTTTACATTAAGTGGTCTGATAAAGCCAAGTAATATTTGATTCCTACGTAATGACTGTGTGAGTCAGCACTGTAAAATGCATATGGAACGAATCTTGACCTCTGCAGGCAGTTTGCTTGCTTGCTGTGTTGGAAGAGTAAGCTAAGAATCCTTAACGATACAAAGAAGTGGAAAGTGTATAGTGAGCAGAACAGTTCTTTAAATTGGTAAAAGAAGTTTTAGAGCACTATCGCTCATCTCATTACTGGATCCTTATGATGTCCCATTGTTCTGTAGGTCTATGTTTCATTCCTGTTGAGTAGAACAGCGGAAAAGACCAAATGTTCTTTGCCCAGCCAGTCAGGCTGTTAATTTTTAATTTGATTGTTTCCTCGAACTTTATTGGTCAAGTTGAGTAGTAAAATGTGATGGTTTATTTGTGTAGGCCACTCCGCTGCTGTAAAACAGGCCTGTCCAAACAGGGCCCTCAGTCTCACACAGAATGAGTGCCTTGTCATTTTTCCCCCCACCCTTTTGCCGTGGTCTCTGCTGGGAGGGAGCGCTGATAGTCCTTCAGTCATGTCCCAGACAGGAAACCATTATCTGTGCTTTATTGAACCTGTTGTTTCTTTACAATTGACAAAATGCTCCCCTTTTAAAGCCTTGCCACAGCAAACGAGGCCCTTTTCATTTCGACACTCTCATATGGTAATGTGTATGTGGCCTGTGGAAGCAACTGCACAGGCATCCTGCTTAGTCCATTTCTATAACCGTCCATTCAAAAATAAGTCCAGGGTCAGTAGGAGCAGTTAACGCCTTCCCTAGATAATGCATTGAGGTATTATTTAGGTTTGTGTTGGCAGTGTATGGCCTAAATCTGTAATCTACAAATCAAGTGAGTTTGACGATCAGTTGTGCTCAGTGAAAAACAGCTTTTCATGCTGCACATAGTGAAGGCAAAAATGTAATCATTTGCTTCCTTATAGTGCAGAAATAAGAACACCTGTTTGGAGAGGTTGCTATGCCTCATCTGCTGAAATGTTTCAGCGTGTCAACACACCGGCCGATTGCTTCAAATACCAGCATGGAAGTATAGCGCTTCTAAATGATCTGTGTCAATATTTATTTATAAATACTATTTATTTATAGTTCCATTAAAAATGTATTATAAAAATTTTGCTTTTTTGTGATTTTGCTCTCAAACTAGTATACTTCTATATTTCTTTTTCACTTTTCATTTCTCACGTGTACAGTGAAATGCACAATCCTGTTATGTGATGTGAGTTTCAGAGTTTCATAACAGAAACCAGTTGTGTTAAATTGCTTTAAACTATAGCTGTTGAGGGCCAAAATTGGGCTCTATGTCTGAAACTATCCTGCACCCAGTTACTTTGGAAATTGAAATAAAGCAATGCTACTGTCTGCCTCCCTCTAATGTTTTACTGCATGGAATGTACACAGTGGTGAATCTGCTGTGAAAAAAGGGATACACTACATCTTATAACTGCAGAAAATAATAGTAGATAGATTTCCGAAGAAATAAGGGTGCGTGTGTGTGTGCGTGTGTGCGCGTGCATGTGTGTTTTCCCCTCTCATGCTGCTGGATTGCTGTTGTGCGTGGGCCAGGCAGGGTTAGTGAAGCCTTATCTGAGGAAGTAACAGTCTGCCCTTATCAGGTTTGGTACAACTGTTCAACCCACCTGCCAAAAAGGGCGGAAGCCACTATGCCTGAGGCTTTCCCCCCCTCCTTTGCCTGTGGTTTTAGAGTCTCTTTTCATGTGTGGTGATGATACAGAACTTTGACTCCAATCAGAAACTGCCTGTGTCTAGAACAGAAAACTTCATGAAGGTATTTCAGAGCCTGTGCACTGTGAGAATGGCACAGCAAACATGGATTTCAGTTACATCGACTTAGGAAATGCCAAAAACTGTCGTTAGTTTATGAGCACAAGCTACTAATTAAATTTTCACCCGGAAAAATCGCTGTATCAGAAAGTATATCCACCATGTGGATTTACAACTCATTTATCATCCACACCCAGCACAGTGCTGTGTTCAGTTAAGAGTTGGCCAACTTTGTTGTGGAAGTGTACATGAACAAGGTTTAGGGCTAAAATCCTGTTACTGTCATAGGCATACTTAGGCTATGTCCTATTATTCCATGTCCTAAGTATCTTTTATGCTGGAGTGTGTCTTTAAAGAAAATGTAGTTATCCTGGATGTGAATGAAGTGAACATAACAATGAATGAGACATTTAAGTGAAAAATAAATAAACTTGCTTAAATAAATACGTGAAATTTTATACTAATTTTCCCTCCTTTATAATGTTTGGGACCTGAATTTTACCATTATGAGTTTTTTGACAAGCAAATACTTAATTTCAGCAACCAAACAGTACAAATGATTTTTGTGACCTTTGTTGATTGTGCCAGTTTGCAGGGTCTAAATAACATGCAATCCTGAATCAGCCCCACTGTTGAACCACCAGGCCTGTGCTCTGTGGTCAAAATTATATAACAGACTTGAAAAGCTATTTCCTCTCCAACATTTGCTGTTCCAGTTTATCTGTGGAGTGTTAGGGCCCTTTTATACTTCTATTTGAACAGGCATCAGATGCCTTCAATTCTACAGCTTTGGAAAGGTACTTGGGATGGCACAGACTGCGGCAAGGAAAGTGGCTCTCTGATGCAGAATCGTCCAAATCAGCTGCTCACTTCTACTGTGACTGTATGATGTGTGAATGAATGGAGGGTTGGAAGCTCCGTAAACATGCTTATGCTGCATTTGTGGTGTCTTGAAAGTGGTAAATTGCAAGAAATAATGACATCATTTCCCAGCTTGGCACATTCGATGTGCGAAATGGAAAAAAAACCATGGATGCCTCCATGAAAGCGTGTCTTTTGTTTGCTCTGTCAGAATGTGTAAAGCTCATAAAAAGCATCTTTAACCAAACTTTACAGTTACAGGCCTGAGTGGCTATTGGTGCTGTTCCAATATAGTGAACTTCAAACATTCATGCAACATTTTAGACTGAAATTGCAGTACAGCAATAACAGCGGACAATGGCGAGTAGCTTAGCAACAAGCTAGCCAGCAGACAATAAGGAGTAGTGTTAGCAACAAGCTAACCAGCTAACGTTAGTGATAACTCTAATGTTGATGATTAGATGATTAAATGATTAGGATGGTCAGTGTTACTTTATACTGTTCGCAGTGTGTGCAGCCATGTTGGTCTGATGTCACTCTATAAACGGGGAGGGAACTGGTAGTTGAGAAGACTACTCCAAGTTGATGAATTGAAATTACAAGTCGAGAGGGCGTTTTCAGTGGTCTTACCCGGTTCTGGGCAGGAAAGTTGCAACCTCACATCAGTTAATAAAGTGGAGCTGTTTATATGGAGCAAGTGTTTAATTACTTAAACCTTGTAACCAGCTAAAAAAAAGTTTAAATCGTAATAAGAGACAAGTTGGAGAAGAGTCATATGAGTATACTGCTTTAATCGAGCTCTGAAGAAATTCAGAATCCCTCATTAAATGTTTTCCACTGGTAATATGATTGTGTATAATCTTCCTCAGATGAAGCCACAGCAAAAACGGAAACATCGCCATCTCAGTCGTAATGCTGCCATTTTATTTAAGTGGACAACAATAAAATGTGCACTTTCACATATCATGCCTTTCTGTTTACTGCCCGGATTCATTGTTTCATTGCAGCTAATGTGTTCCTACTGCTCTGAAAGACTGTGAAAGCTCAGGGCTTTCTGAAGTTTGTATTGGATGTCTCTCAAAAGCAGTTCTGACCCCGAATTGTTACGAACCCGTAATGCTTGAGATCTTATGTTGCGTTGACGCATGGAGCCTAACGTAGTACTGTGCTCGTGTACAAGTATGTATTTTCTTTCTCAGTATGGTTAGAGCAAGGAGGTGATACCAACAAAATGTCTATTTTGCAACTGTCTTGGGTGGGTAATGTTTTTAGCTTTCTAAAGTGTTTCTACTTGTCATCTTTTCTGAAAGGGAACATCTTTGCTGTAGAGTTCAACATAGAACCTATAAAGGTCAAAGAACTTTCAGCTCTTTATGGTGCTAAGAGTGTACCGTACTGATACCGTGTCTACTGTGTGGTGATTTTGGCGATTATAAAACATAACTACATGTTGTGTAGCCGTGAACTAGGATAGAGAAGACAAAGTTGATAAGTTGATCGCTGTTCCAAATAGACATGGCACAGTGCCACTTTTTCCTCTGATACTGATACTGTTGAATGAAACACTTCTTTGAAGATGGTCATCTCCGCATGCCCAGGCACTCATAGCCATCAGTTACAAATGCATAGCCATGGAACTGCAGCTCTTTTTATTCAAAGAAACGTAAAAAAAAAACAACTCATAAATATTAAATTTCTTAACATATTCGATGTCAATCCACTAAAATTCCTTTAACAGCTCTGAAACCAATTAGTACACATAACCAGTAGAAGAGTTCTGCCATCGCGTGACTCAACACTAATGATTAACTAGAAAAGTCTGAATGCTTTAAACTTTGCATGGCTTGATGTTAATAGTGTACTTTTGTTCAGTTTCTTACAACATCATCATTTTTCTATGCAGTAGCTGGCACACTGCTGTCCACTTTAAGTCTTTTTAAAAAATGCAGCATCACAGATAGTAACAGAGTGGCAGAGTTTTTCTGCTCAGTTTACTGTTGCCAGGGGAATCAGAGAAGATCTTAACTGACACAGTGATCCACCAACTACAATCTAACTTTATTTGCATTACTATATATAATAGTAATATGTAATCACGCTGAAAGTGTCCCAAAACAGATTTATTTTTATCATCACTGGGACAATGGGAAGGTGATCAAGGTGACAATGATGGCTACTGTTATCTCTCGACATACTTTACATAGGAGCTTGGTTACGTAGTGCTACAAGCAATTCTGTGATATCTCAGGCTGGATTTGTTAGAGAATGGGATCGGGTTGGTTCTTTGTTTTCCTCCAATAGTTGATCCATTGATACCCTCCCAACACTAATGCCATCTCTAATTCCAAGTAAAACAAGGCTCTGTGGCTACAGTGCATTAGCACTAACAATAGTTTCAATACTCAATAAAATTGTTTGACAAATAGAATCTTATTTTCTCTTTAAAAAAGGTTAAGAAGACCTTATCATTGTGCATTTGTTTGCCCTAAAGTGACAAAAAGTATCTGATACAAATCGTACTGGCTTTACTCACCATTCCAACATCCTCATGTGACAGCTCATGTGTTCACATGTCTGCCAACGTCTACATTTCTTTCAGCTGCACAAAACTGGGGTGAATAACAATAACTATCAGTGTACATCTTTAACATTTCCTCTAATGGGGGAAGTTGTTTCTTGGACATTGATCTATGCTACTTGGGCAGCCATTCTTCTCTGTACGTAGTACCCTCCTTATAATTGGACCATCGTTAACTTCCGACTGTTGCCATGCTGTTTAAAAGTTATGCTGGACATTTCAGTCTCATGCATTCTTAGAAAAAAGGAGCTTCTCAGGGGTTCTTTGGATGCTTAGCAGTTCTTTGTTGAAGCGATCTACATACTTTTCTGTGAGAGTAATTATGTCCTAGGGTTCTACATGGAAGCTTTATGGGTTTCCTCAGGGTTTTAAACCTCTGAACTATTCAGAGTGCTAGATTTAACCTAAAGACTGCCACAGGTAGACAGCAACATTAAAAAAATGAGCCTTCTATTGTAGGTGGCTTGACCTGGGTTATCATGACAATCTACTCCTTCCAGGCGCTCTCAAAAGCTCCTCCTTTGGATTTGGCCATTTCTTTGTACTGTTTCCTGACGATTCACGTGAGCACACAGATAATGGCACATGAAAGGCTTGCAGGTATTAGATCTGCTTTTGAGTTATGTGTGCCTATTGAAGCTGAGCAGGAATTCTAGTGTTGGTGCTTTACAGGCCTTAAAAGACAGATACAGTAATGATTGTATTTCACATATATGTAAGGGGAATAAAATAGGCTGACATGTTGTAATGTTCTTAAGTACTAAACCCTTTCATTTGTTACAAACGTTTTTCTATAGGTACATCTGAATCTCTCCTTCTAAATGGCCGTATGGAATGTTAAAAGCATATGCTTTTGTATAGGCTTCAGAAACATAGTGGTGTGCATGTAGGTGGATTGATGTGGAGATACACAGTCACTACACTGTTTCATGTTAGGTTGATCTCTGTCTCTCTCACATACACAGATGCACATGCACCTCCCACAGCATGTGTGGGTGTCATTGGATGTAGTCTTAGCTTAAGGTGTAGGTGTGTTGGACCTATGCAGTGTGGAGATCATATACTCTTTCACTCTTATCTTGAGATTGCAAGAGAGGAATAAAGCGAGAGAGAGAGAGATAGAGAGAGAGAGGGAGGAGAGAGAGAGAGAGAGAGAGAAAGAAAGAATATAGGGATTGAGAGCGAAAGCAGCACTGGGCTGTAGGCCTGCGGCTGAAGGCAGAATGGCTGCCTGCCGATGACTCATCCTCCACCGCTCGCCGTGTTTGTCAAGGAGACTGAATCATTCGTCGTATGTGAGAATAGCTGAAGCTTTGGTTGTGCACGCCAAGGACTGAGGCTCCAGTGCCCATGGCCGAGCTCATCCTCCATTCTTCGTACTGCCGATGCCCTGAGCGACACCACTGGATGCGCAGAGATGAATGAGAGCAGCCGGTAAGCCCTGTCACGTCTGGTTTTTCCAGATTGTTGTGTGATTGACTGTTTTTTTTTCCCTCCTCCTTGCTGTCTTGGTTTCTTTCTCCGTCTCCTCCCCATGCTGCGGCACTTGTGGCTCTCTGTTTTGTTTTCCGTGGACAGAGAAGACAGTTTGGCTGGATGCTGTTCTGAATTGCAAGTTTCTGGCGTGTGGGAATGTGTGTGGGTGTGTGCACACGTGTGGGTGATCAGTGCCATGGTTTGCAGGCTGAGGAAGGGAGCGCTGTGGGCTGCACTCAGAGCCTCCTACAAACACTCGGAACGCCATGATTAACTCAAATGTTTTTGCGTGGATTTTTGAACTTATAGTACGTAGACTGCTACACAGAGCCATCACATAACCATTAAAATGATCAAAGAAGCAAGCCAGTACTGATCAAAATGTCCAGACATTATTCCAACCGCTTAATAAGAGAGGAATCATCCAAGCATGAAACAAAGAAGGAGGTTAAGTATCCGGTTTAAGCATTCAGCATCGACTTTATGTAGACGAAGGAAAGAGAATGACCAGGAGTTTGAAATAAGCACATCGTTTCAAACCACAGGCATCTACTCTTTTAACAGTCTCCCTACAAAGGAGTGAGTAGGTTCAAAGGTGCTTCAGGTTCCCCTCCTCCACTGGTAGGACTTGAGAAAAAAGCCTACTGTGTTTCTGTGCAGCCATCTACCACCTTCTGCCTAATCCACAAACCGAGCACACGCCTACTCACCCTCAGCCTAGCCAGACCAGAAAGAGTCATTAATTGCAGCTTGCCATCTTTAAAAGTTCTCCATAAATAGGTGACTAATACCCAAAGTGTGTGATTCTGTGTGTTTTTGGTGGCATTTGGTGCTATTAGAGAGTGTAAAATGTGTAAAATGGCTGTCTTCACTATTACACCTCAGTGGCCCTTTGATGTTGGAAACAACTGTAGATAACAATATGAACTAATCTAACTTCCTGTAGATTGCCTAATATCTTCATTCTTGATTAATCCTAGTAAACAGTATAAGCGTTTACATGTTCTATAGGCTTCAGAGATGACTGGATTAGTCTGTACTCTTGGTGTCCTTCATTGTTCACTTGGGGTAGTATTGGCAACTTATTTAAGACTGTGAGAATGGGTACAGTCATGTGTACTTTTTAGACCTGGATGTCCCCTGATCATGATCTAATAGGCACAACTGTGGAGGGAAAAATCTGACGGCTTCCATCTTAACTTCTCCTTTCTCTGTCCCTTTGCCAGTTAGCACATACGTGAGAATCTCCATCCAGCACGTACACAGGGGATTCTGTGGTGTTTACTGTCATTTTTGCATTTCAGCGGAACAGCCCTTGTAGTCATAGCCTGGTCACTGAAGGCAAACCTGGCAGTAGAACAAGCTTATTGTCTGTGGTGCAATCGGAAAGAACCACTGTGTTGTCCCATGGACGTCCCTATTTCTCCTTCCGTGGTTAGTCAGGGAAATATTTGTGTTTACTGGAATTTAGTGGTCAGCAGTAACTTCTTTTATGATGTAAGCAGCTGACCTAGGTTATTTCCTTTTAAAATCACACCAGACAGCTGGGCCTTCCAGGCATATACACTCACTGAGCACTCACCTGTACACCTACTCATTCATGGAATTAACTAATCAGCCAATCATGTGGCAGCAGTGCAGTGCATAAAGTCATGCAGATATGGGCCAGCAGCTTCGGGTAATGTTCACAACCATCAGAATGGGGAAAAAAAACATGATCTCAGTGATTATGTTCGTGGCACGATTGGTGCCAGATGGGCTGGTTTGAGTATTTCTGTAACTGCTGATCTCCTGGGATTTTCATGCACAACAGTCTCTAGAGTTTACTCAGAATGGTGCAATAAAGAAAAAAAACATCCAGTGAACAGCAGTTCTGCGGACAGAAAAACCTTGTTCATGAGAGAGGTCAATGGAGAATGGCCAGACTGGTTAGAACAGACAGAAAGGCTACAGTAACTCAGATAAACCCTCTGTACAATTGTGGTGAACAGAAAAGCATCTCAGAATGCACAGCACATCAAACCTTGAAGACCACGTCAGGTTGCACTTCTGTCTGACAGTCTGAACAGACAGCTGAGGCTGCAGTTGGCACACGTTCACCAAAACTAGACAGTTGAAGACTGGATAAAAGTAGCCTGGTCTGATGAATCTCGATTTCTGCACGCAGATGGTAGGGTCAGAATCTGGCACCAACAGCATGAATCAATGGACCCAACCTGCCTTGTGTCAACAGTCCAGGCTGGTAGAGGTGGTGTTATGGTGTGGGGAATGTTTTCTTGGCACACTTTTGGCCCGTTAATACCAAATCAACCATTGCTTGAATGCCACAGCCTGTTTGAGTATCGAGTATCGTCTTAGTCTGGTTTCATGAACATGACAATGAGTTCAATGTTCTTCAGTGGTCTTCCCAGTCACTGGATCTGAATCCAGTAGAACACCTCTGGGATGTGGTAGAACAGGAGATTCACAGCACGAAAGCGCACCTGAAAAATGCAGGAATTGCATGATGCAATCATATCAACATGGTGCTGAATCTTAAAGGAATCTTGTGGAATCCATGCCATGAAGAATTGAGGCTGTTTTGAGAGTAAAGGGAGGCCCTACCCACTATTACTATAGTGTTCTTAATAATGTGTTCTGTGTGCGAGTGTGTGTGAGTACACAGTATATATAAATCACTTTGTTTCCACCCTACATGGGGTATAACATGGGATAGAACAATTTTGTCAAAAGACCACTATAACAAATCACAGACATTCTATAGTTAGAGTATATTGCAAGCACAGTGAGGAATCAGACATGTTCTGTTATGTAACCTGCCATTATCTTTAAATCACTCCAAGTAGATGAATGAAAGATCCCACAAAATTTTCTGTATTTGATGTATGGCAGGCTAAATACTTGGAGGTCTGTTTACATATGTGATGTCATGACTATATTCATATCACATTACATATCTCAACAGATAGCAATATAATTTTATAATATACACATTACAATCTAATGTAGTTGCATTAGTTCTGATATTCATTCGAACATAAATAAATAAATAAATATATTAATAAATAAATATATTGTGCATAAGGATAGCCCCACAGTCTCTATACTTCAAATTAGTTGTAATCATACTGACTTGGGACCTCCTGTGTGTTGCTTTTAAAGATTTCTGAGTGTTTCTGCCATTGCATGGATATGAAATTGCAGTGACACACACACACACACACACAGACACACAATGAAACACTTTACAGCCTGGGATGGAATTGAACAGAGGGAGTCATGGCTACAGATGCCTTTGTACATTTTCCTGCTCGTGTGTGTGGGCATGCTTGTGCTTGTGTATGTATGTGCGATTTGCATTCGTCGAAGGTCTGTAATATTATAACCCCCATTTTTTGGTGTCACGTCACAAATGTTTTGTGTCAGAGAATGCTAAATGGGAATGCAAAACATAGTTCTAAGCTTTAGAAAGATGAACATCAGTGGAAGGTGAGGTTATGTGTAGAGTAACAGCGTGGCTCTGAATGGCTGGAACGCTTGTGGGATTTGGCCTTGTGTGTAATGCTCTGTCCTGTAGGGCGTTTAGACAGCTTGTATGTTATTTATGTTTATCTTTGACATGACCTTCTGGCCAAAAATTTTAAATATCTTCCCATGTTGATGTATATGGATAGAAGCAACAGAGTTAAAGCTGGATAGAATAGTGTGGTGACAAACGATATCCATTGTAAACGTGAGTAAAATATCGTCTAGTATGTGCTGTCATTTTAAATTGATTGCTGTGTGATTGCGTAAGCGCAGTGGTGATATATAGCCTGTGTAGCCCAGGAACACATCTTCTAAGTTATACCTGGAAGTATGATATGAGTTGAAACAGGTCCAGCCAATTGCTCATGTTAGTGAGAGGATCTTGCTTCTAAATTAAACAGTTTTAATTAATCAGTTTGAGTCTAGTACAGCTTTCTGCATGCTGCTTTATTTGGTGCTGGCTGCAAACTAGGCAGTGTCCGTTACAGGATCACTTTATGTCTATCTGTCTCTCTTTGTGCGTTTATCTGTCTTTGTACATGTCTGTTCATGTGTCTGTCTGTCTTCATATCGGACTACTGGGTAACAGGTTTCAGCATTTCACTACCGTAATACAGAAAAGTGTGTTTTGATAATGAAATGTATTTTTATTTACTAATGAACATTTTATTTTGAGAATGAAATGTATTCAGTTGCATTGACATGTTGAAAAAGTATAATGAAAAGGGATGGAAATTATTTATTCCACTAGGAAGTCTTTTACTATTAATTAGAGTGACATTTATTTATGAATTGCTAGCAAAATGTGTTAATATAATACAGAAATGACACGTGGATGTTGAGGTTAGATCTAGCACACAGGCATTTAGTTGTAGTATGTTCTTATGTTTAAGGGAAAAATCCTCACAGATGAAGGTGTTCGTGGGGTGAAAGTCAAAGTGATCAGTAGTAGAGGAGCAGAGTGCTCACTCTTTTATCCTGGTACAAGAAAGAAAACTAAATTAATGTCTTAACTCTAGAAAACAGCATCATGTGAATCACACAGTAAGAACAAATATTATATTCCAGCAACACTTATAAGAGCATATGAAAGTAATTGAAAAGAATGTGCTATTTTCTTGTTGTATTTGTCCTAGATTGCCTTCAAGCCCTTTCTGTCTTTGACAATAAACAGACTACACAAAAAAGCTCTCTAACTTCCCTTTTTAATTTTCGCATACTATTATTTATATATATATAAATATATATATATTTTATATATATATAAAATAATAGTATGCGAAAATTATATATTATAAATATATATATATATTTATAATTATAAAATAATCCATTTGGGTAATAGGACAAACTTGTATGGATTGATAATGGCAAATGCAGCCTTGTTCCAGTCTGCTTTCCTGCAGCATGGTAGAATGTGCTTGCCTAAAGGATTAATTATGTAAAGTAGAGTATTACACAAACTGTGTGCTGTCCTTATATCACCCGATGTGTTATGTAATGATAATTTAGTGGCTGGAAATTTGGTTATCTTGCAAAGATAAACAAGATCCTATAATGAATTGTGGCTGTTTGTAACTTCCATTGAGATTTCTCTACTACAATCAAATGTCTTAAGCTTACATTCCACCAAGATTGTTAAACACAGTATTTAATGTAAAGAAATGTTTAGCTGAAGACAAGGGGTTTAAAGGCTGAAGAATGTTAAATAATGCATTATTTTGGTTGCCCCAATGCTTGTGAAGTGATGGATAAAATGAAGGTATTTGGCAAGAGGTCAAACACACTCCGTGCTGCAGTGCTCAGTGCTGTACATCATCTGGAGCCTGCTGCGTGCTCCCTGCGTGGTAGCGCCCTGTCAGTGGACACCCATCCGCGGGTGAGGGGGTGATGGCTCCAGACCAGAAGATGAAAAAGAAAAGCGGAAAGAGAGGTGTTTTTGTGAATTTCTACATCACAGATGGGACGGATGACTCACTCGGACACGCATTCACACACACACGCACACACACACACACACACACACACACACACACACACATATCGCTGACATTTTCTCTCTGTTGGCTGCATAAGTGACAAGTGCTCCAAGTTCTGTCATGTGTCTATTTCAGTAAGGTTTAATTTAGTAGATTCCCATTCACTCTGGTTTCCAAACAGAACTAACTGAGCTGTCCTCAAAAACATGCTTTATATTTTATTATAAAGAAACAGAATTAGCAAGCTCTTTATCTGTTTCTTGTAGCTAAGGCATAATTGCATTGGATGAGCTTGATGTGACTGTGAAAGTAGGAGGACGGTACATTTCTGTAGTTTTTATATTGTACTTTCTCAACAGGTGTTTTTGCCAAATTGCTTGTATTGCCTCCCTTAGTAGAGCTTTACTGCATGTGTGGCAGCAAGCACTGTTGTCAACTTGACTAAAATCTTTATTTATTTTTTCAGATTTTTGTTTTCCCTGCGTTTAGTGAGTGTGTGTGCTGTGTAGGTTGTTCGGTGAGTGGGTGTATCAGCACAGTCACACTCCTCACACAGACGCATAAGAAAAACAGGATTATGTTAGCAGCGTTTCTATAATTTCACTACTTCCCAGTACTCCAAGTATTATTCATTTATAACTAGTTTTTGTTCCGAAGCAAGTTCCAGGGAGGCAATACTGATGTTTCCATTATAAATTTTGGAGGTGGCGTAGATTTCCTCTGACCAGCTCTCTGCCCTTCACTAAGATACTGGATACGTTCTCCAGAGCTGCTGATGCATGGCAGCTCTATTCTCTATTCTCCTGCTGTAATGTTTAGCATATACTGCTTTCCCCTTTCCATTAACAGAGAGCTGGAGTCACTGCAGATTCATATAACTAATAAACCTTTTGAATAACCAGCCCTCAGGTTAAGACCCGAACTGTTACATAATCCACCTGCAGCATGAAAATAACTGGGGCAAGTTTTACATTTGGTTTTCAGATAGTATTTTACCATTAAAGTTCAATCCCATGGCCATTTTCCCAATTTTTTTATGTACACAAAGAATGTAGTGCTAATATAAAATAATATTACTGTTTTTTTTTTACCCCCAGCAATTTAAGATTAGGCACTGGCTCTGTATCCAGCCCTGGCTAACAAACACCCTCGATAAAAATGATCAAATACATGTCTCTAACTTTAATGTCCATCTCAACATTTAAAGAACTTTTTTTTTCTTTTCTCACAAGAGGGACACAGTGCAGGAAAAAACATGTTAAAGGAGCAATATGGCCTGGTGCCTGAACTACAGGCTTCATGACCCTTATTGTAATCTACTTGCTCTCCATCACCATTGCTATCTTTCAAAGACATGGCTGGTCTTACTCTTGAGAGCTATTAGGGTCATGTCCATCTGCTAGTGGTCTGTCATGCCTCAGGGATGTATGGACGTGGAACACAATCCTTAATTAACTAACATAAACAGGATTATTCACCAATTAAATAATAACTAACTTTTTATTACATCTAAAATATTCTAACAAAAACTAAGACTCTGATGGGCTCTGGGTAAATAACTGCAACATTGTTCATAGAACATAAAGTCCTACTAGCTTGAAAAGTTATTGCTATGTGGTGGTGCTTTCGTTGGCAATTTAAAATTAATGAATATTATTTTCACCATCATTATTTTCCCAATCATATATGATCTACTTATCAAGTGGCTATTGATTAATAAGCTATTACAGTGGCATAATGTCACCAGCATGCATCTTGTGTGATAAGCCACATCCACTTTCAGCTTATTTTTATGTAGCAGACCTTTATTTATGAAACTGTATTTTCAGAGCTGATAGTATCAAGATTTTTTTGACCTGTGAGAACACATCACAATAACTAAAAAGTGAGTTTCAGTTTTCTTTTTGTGCCAGCCTTCTTCAGAAGAACTTACTGACATTCTCTGGAGCATTCTCACAAAACACACCAACTGCAATTTATGAATGTAACAGTATAATGCTATTACAGTATATATTATATATACACTCACTGAGCACTTTATTAGGAACACTATACTAATACTGGGTAGGGCCTCCCTTTACTCTCAAAACAGCCTCAATTCTTCATGGCATGGATTCCACAAGATGTTGGAAACATTTCTTTGAGGTTCAGCACCATGTTGATATGATTGCATCATGCAATTCCTGCAGATTTTTCAGGTGCACTTTAATGCTGTGGATCTCCTGTTCTACCACATCCCAGAGATGTTCTATTGGATTCAGGTCCAGTGACTGGGAAGACCACTGAAGAACACTGAACTCATCGTCATGTTCATGAAACCAGTTTGGGACGACTTTTGCTTTGTGACATGGTGCATTATCATGCTGGAAGATGGAAGATGGGTCCATGGATTCATGCTGTTGGCGCCAAATTCTGACCCTACCATCTGTGTGCCTCAGCAGAAATCGAGATTCATCAGATCAGGCTACATTTATTCAGTCTTCACCTGTCGAGTTTTGGTGAAACACTGTGCCCACTGCAGCATCAGCTTTCTGTTTTTGGCTGACAGAAGTGGAACCAGGCATGGTCTTCTGCTGTTGTAGCCCATCTACCTCAAGGTTTGACATGTAGATTCTGAGATGCTTTTCTGCTAACCACAGTTGTACAGAGTGGTTATCTGAGATACTGTAGCCTTTCTGTCAGCTCGAACCAGTCTGGCCATTCTCTAATGACCTTTCTCATCAACAAGGTGTTTCTCTCCGCAGAACTGCTGCTCATTGGATGTTTTTTTCTTTATTGCACCATTCAGAGTAAACTCCAAAGGCTGTTGTGTGTGAAAATCCCAGGAGATCAGCAGTTACAGAAATACTCAAACCAGCCCATCTGGCACTAACAATCATGCCACAGTCAAAATCACAGAGATCACATATTTTCCCCATTCTGATGGTTGATGTGAACATTACCTGAACCTGGTGGCCCGTATCTGCATGGTTTTATGCACTGCACTGCTGCCACATGATTGGCTGGTTAGATAATTGCATGAATGGGTAGGTGTACAGGTGTTCCTAACAAAGTGTTAGATGAGTGTATAGTACTACCACTAGTTGACCACTAGTCATTTTAGTCATCTTTGAAAGAATAATTGACTGGTTGATCATTCTGAGTCATCTCTGAGTGAGCCAGTAGTATTCAGACGGGCCTTACCTCCTTCCTGTCATTTCTTCCATTCTTTGTCCGTCTCTCTCCTTCACTTTCTCTCCCCTCTCTCACTCTAGTTAATTATTGAACACATTGACTTAGATTACCATATAAGGCTGACTCTTGGCTTGCTAAGCATTACAGAGGAAGAATAGGAGAGAAGACTCACTGAGCTGTTTGCATTGCTAAGTCGAGTGAATGTAAAAGTAAACTGCATCCGAGCTATTTGACTAGTTTCTGTGCAAATACGTCAAAGGGAGCTATTTTCTTCCTTCTGTGTTATTGTCTCGTGGCCACGAGTAGCGTTTCCACTCACTGAGTTAGTTACTCAAACTAACATGCTGTCTGTGTTGATACTTGATTGCCTCATTGGTATGCACGACATAACACAGTTGCTCTGTTTTGTTTTGTGCAAAGTTCTGGATGAATACAAGTGGGTGCACAGTTTGCCCTGCTCACATGCTTGGGGAGAGTAATATACCATTCCAACTCTTCATCTGGTAGAGGTCATGGTGAAATGGATTTGCATAATCTTCATTATTTCCTAAAGAGGGATTTTTGATAATGCTTTACAGTAACTTACATTAGTTAACATTAATAAACCATGAACGCCAGCATTAAGCAATGTTGACAAGTTTACACGTATTAATGCACCTATGTGTAAATGCTTATGAAATGACTAATGTTTATTCAATCCATGACTAAATATAAAGTTCACATAAATTACAAAACTTACATTACAGCACATTCCTTACTTACTGAACTTACTGAACTTAATGGTCTCCAGGTATAAATACTGGAATTGCTTTTCAGCCTCAGTTTGGTATTTTGCCATTTAACAACCTCATACACAAGGTGTTGCTCCATATTGGTCATTGTTGGTTTAATTTTCCTCATTGATGGTATGAACATATAAGTGTTAGTTACTTTGTTAATTTCTGGTGTATTATTGCTAAAGTACATGGTTTGTTCATGTTAATTTAAGCGCTAAGTAATGTGAGTTACAAGAGTGTAAAGTGTTAGCAATTTTTCTTTGTTTCGTTACTAAAGTTCTATGGTAAAGTATCTTTAAGATTATAGCAGAAGCCTTGGGTTACTGTTGGTACTATTTACTAAGACCCAACTGTTTCTTTCTCCCTCTTTCTCTCTATCTCTCTTTTTATTCTCAGTGACAGTTACATCGTACGCGTCAAAGCGGTGGTAATGACCCGGGATGACTCGAGTGGGGGTTGGTTAGCACAGGAGGGTGGAGGGCTCAGCCGAGTCGGTGTCTGCAAGGTGGCACCCGCTGAGCTGAGCGGCCACAGCGACTTCCTCATCCATGGAGAGCGCCTCAAAGACAAGCAGGTAGAAACCCGAATCCGTTGTTTCACTGGGTTCAGTACACCAGAACTATGCCTCATGCTATATGCACAGCTTCATCATTTCCATTGCCCACTGAAGTGTGACTGGTCTTTGTGCACTTTGCTACATCATTATTACAGTGCTAACATGCTGGTAGGATGTTGGTGATGGGTGGTGTTGTTTTGTCTGCCAGGTGGTCCTGGAATGCTTTGTGAGGAAAGATCTTATCTACACCAAGGCCACGCCCACGTTTCATCACTGGAAGGTTGACAACAAAAAGTGTGGCCTCACGTTCCAGAGTCCTGCTGATGCCCGCGCTTTTGACCGAGGGGTACGGAAAGCCCTGGAGGACATAACAGAAGGTAGCGTGGTGAGAGTAAAAACACAGCTTAGCCATTCTTACCTTTCTAACGACAGCAGGTTTCAGTGCAATTTACAAAAGTGGGGAGGCTAAGCTTTTGTTGCTACTACTACACACCCGCCTTAACTACTCACACGATAACTGATCATTTTAACTAGCTGAAGCAGGTGTGTTTGAAAGGAAGAGAAGGGACAGCATTCAGTATTAGACCAGGGCCCGATAGTGACCGTTTCACACACACGATTCTATATTGCTTCCAAGCCGCATGTTGAACGTGATACAGGCCTCAGAGATCTGCACTGGAATGGTCACTCAGAGTTGGATTTCATCCTTCAGCGATCAGTCACATGATCAGTTGTGTGTTTCACCCTCTCTCTCTCTCTCTCTCTCGCTCTCTCTCGCTCTCTCTCGCTCTCAGTTTGTCCCTTTGTGTGCATTCTCTCTTCCGCTGTCTTTCCATCCCCCACCCTCACTTACCGCCTCTAACAGACAGGATATGTGAGGTTCTGTCCGGTCATGTCTCTTTTGTGTGTGTGTGTTGTATTTTAGGTTCCACAACTTCCTCTTCAACACTCCAGAATGAAGCTGAACTAGGAGACGACGATGTTTTCACAGTAAGCCACTTTTACCTCTCAAACCACACAGTTTGCCAGTTCCAGTATGAAAGCACATCCTTTGTCCTGCTCATATTAAAAAAACAGTTCAACAATATGAATGCATTCCACTGTAATTTGTTAGTATGTTGTAATCAGATTGTTTGTGTGTGCTTTAAGTGAACCAGAGAGATTGCAAGGTTAACTTTAACATTCTCACCCACATAGTTCACACAAGTCCACTTCCCTCCAGCTGTTTTTTCCTGTTTTTTTTTATTGTCTTTTTGTTTGTGAAACATCCCAGAAAAGGCTGGGTCCTTGTGATATTTTTACCCTGCAGAGGCTGCAGCGGGAAAGGTGGCCCTTTGTTTCAGCGGAGATGGTGGGATGGTAGCGGAACACGGGGCAGGTTTCCTGTAGTTTTTGGTTTTGCTTTGCTTTTTTAGAATTTGCTTTTCTGTTCCCATTTTGGTACCAGTCATGGTAGACAAGGAGCAGCAGGCGGGGTCAGGAGGTGACTTCCTGCTCCCCTCTGTAAAACTATCATTAGCAGCTGCCTTCTAGCTAACTGCCATCCTGATTTACTGCAGCCCAGGGTGGCGGGAGAGGGAGGTGGAGGGTGCAGGGGAAACCTCACGGCTCCTCTTTCCCTTGCTGTCTGTCTCACTTTTGAGCCAAAACGAGTCAATGGCTCAGCCAGGCACCCCAAACTTTAAGGGAAACTCAATCCACAGTCCTTTCCATTTCCAGGAATTTATGCATTCAGGACAATTCTCTTGAATCGGAACCATGTGGTTGGGGAAGGGGGTAGGCAGTTGTTGCAATATGCTCAAATCACTTGCAATTTTGTATCAGCTTTATTAAGAAGCTTTCTTTTTTTCTTGAGTTGGGAGCAGATAATGGTCTGTAGCAAGGCTGCACCAAGCTGCACTGGTGCATTTGGGGCTACGCATGACCTTTCCAAATATTGCTGTTGGGAAATGCTGTTCCAGATTTACAGCTCCAAAAGATTGTGTATGGGGGGGTGGGGGGGTGGTCCTGGGTGTGCATTCCTCCCAAATTATTTCTCCTGAGCTAACCTATACTTAACCCCTGACTATTTTAGTTCATTCAGAACGGGGCAGAGGAGTCATTCAGAGACTGTTGAACTGCTTCCAGTTAACAGGGTGTGTCACTTAAATACACACACATAGACACACACACTTTGTAGAAGTCTTGCCACTCATACTGGAACAACACTGGCCTTGAGAATTGATTATGTATTGTATTTCCTTAGAAGCAGAGCAGAAGTCCTTCATTCTTTTAGTCAGTGTAACCTGTGCGCTTTTAGCCAGGGTGGGGGCGTGTACACGTGCCTCGCATGGTTCTGTTGCATCAGCCATAACATTAACGTCCCATGCAGGAGAAAAAGAGAGAAAAGACCAACGCTGCATGAGTCACCTGCAGTGCACTCAGCGGTTGAGCAAGCCAATCCACCTCACACACTGTTTACAACTCCTCTCTTTCAAAAAATGTGTGACAGGTCAGTCCTGTAGAATCAACATTGTCACACACAAAGGTGGTGCTTGTAGATGTTTGGTGGATGGTACATTGTGTTGCTATGGTGTATAGGACAGATGTGTGTTTTATCAGGAGACATGATCCATGCTTTGGAACACTGAAACATCTGAGTCAGAGTCTGAAACTTGTGGTGTCGCAGTATAGAGCGATAATATGCCACAGAAAGATAAGCACAATATTAAACCACAATAAAAAAACATGTTAACATGTTTTATTTTCCAAGTTTTCACCTTCTAAGTGTTGAATTGAGGTGTGTTTGTGGGTTATATATGCAAGTTCCATTGCTGCACACAGAGTGATTCAGGTTGGGTCAGTAAACACACGACTGTTTGAGAAAAAGGCTGTGTCTCTGACTCTGGCTGCCTGTTGACTGGGGAAGGGGGTGGGGAAGGGGGTGGGGAAGGGGAAGGGGGAGGGTGTGATTGACAACTTCCTGTGCTACAACAGCAAAGCCCAGGCGAGAGAAGGGCCTCACTGTTTAGGGAGCTCACAGCCAGGGCCCTGGAGGACACACAAAGGAAGTGGGATATGAAGGACTAACAGTCCTGGAGAGAGGGAGGAGAAAAGGGATGGAATCAGTGTTTTTTTTTTTTCTTTCTTAAATTTG
Organism: Pangasianodon hypophthalmus; assembly: GCF_027358585.1. Taxonomy (NCBI): domain Eukaryota; kingdom Metazoa; phylum Chordata; class Actinopteri; order Siluriformes; family Pangasiidae; genus Pangasianodon; species Pangasianodon hypophthalmus. The sequence continues at coordinate 23,454,187 of NC_069712.1, forward strand.
AGGAGTCCCTTCATTCCTCCCTCTTGTACCCATTCTTCCCCCTGGGTTGATCATCTGTCTTTTTTAGGTGATGGTACTCAGGACAAATCACACTAGACAAGCAGGTACATTTACACTAAATGCTTTTCAATCTAAGTGGTTTGAGACTTATAAAGTATGAGACTTTTTGCTCGAGTACACGAATAAAAAGACTATATGTATAATTGCCATTTTCTACACTTTCATAGCCTCTGATTCTTTTTTGAGGCATCAGACACAACAGATGTTTTTTCTTTTATTTCTCTGCTCCTCTAAGAGTCTCTGGTATGATTTTGTCTTACAAAGTGTTTTTGCCCCTACTATGACTTATAGGGTCACAGAATGTCTCATGTGGTGGTGCTCATGCTGGTCAGAGTTTAGATGATGTGCTCTGGTGTGGTTTGGTGCTGTAGGGTTCGCCACTCTGACTCTTAGACTTAATGAAGAGAGGCTAATTTGTGAAATTACCCAAAGGTCTGCAGTCCCCCAAATGTGTTGGCCCCTGCCCAGCTCTGTCTCCCCCACTCATTATCTCGCTGTCCTCCCCCACTGCGCCACTGATTGCAAATCATTAAGACTGCTGTATTTGCTGTGCTTGCTAGGAAGGTATGCCTTTGAATTGGAGTCAAGCCACATGTGCCTTTTGAAGTCCCTCTTTATCTCTACCACACCACTAACTTTAGAGCCCTTTGATAAGATGACTGATTTTTTAAAAAGAGGTTAATCGTTTTGGTTAAATTTGCTGCGTCTGCTTTCCCTCTGTCCTCTCTCTCTCTCCTACTTTGTTTTGTTCCCACTCAGTTTCGAGCTCTCCATCCTCTCCCTCTTGGGCTGGGAGCTTGGGCCTGGCGCTTTCGGGCCTGCCTTGTAAACATTCGAAAGGGTCTGTGTTTTCAATTATCTCTAGCAGGCCTGGTCCAGCTATCCTTCTAAGCATATTTTTAAATCATGTTGGCTCAGGCTCTTGGCAATGCTGTGAGGGACGCCTGTATTATTTTTGGCCCACAGTTCTGAGGGCTTTATGTGAACATGGAGGGGAAGCATGGACCAGGCCGGCTCGGTCGAGGCTTTGGGTTGGAACCTGGAGAGAGAGCCCAGTACAAACGCTTCTGTTCATATTCAGACACACATGGAAAAAGGAAAAGTTCAGTTTGAGTGGAACTTCAGCAACCCTTTCTCTTGTCCTGAGCTGATCTTATTTTAAGCCTGCTGTCTGTGAACTCTTTGAGTGAGTTGGTCCTAAAAAGGGAGATTACAAAGCCCTTTTCACTGGCTACAGTTTTGTGAGCAGTTATATTTACTCAGTGCTGAGGTCTATGTGCATGTAGGCTGATGAACAATATACTTCATTAATACCTCACCAATATTTTACTCAAGTCTAATATTTGTGTAGGAGTGCATTTGGCTGTATGCAGTGTTCAGGAAGCTGTGTTTGCGCACACAGACGCTTCACCTGGCAGGTGGTGGTTTTGGAGGCGGTAGTGGTGGACGCAAGCAATGCAGCCAAAAAGGAAGCCACACATCCAGAATCTCAGCCACTAATGATTCGGGCTGTGTCTCATCCGGCCAGCTTGTCTGTCCGCCTGCCTTTCTGTCTGTCTGCCTGTCTGTCTGTCTGTCTGCCTGTCTGTCTCTCTCTCTCCACAGGCAGCTGGCTGTCTGCACCACTCTTATGTTTTGTGTCTTGCAAGCGCGCCGAAGTTTTCATTGGAGAGCAGCCTGGGAGAAAAAGGGCTGCATTGCTGTTCACATGTTGGATGTGAGACCTGTGGCCAGGCTGAAAAGGGAGGGAGGAAATGAGGGAGGGAGAGGCCCATGTCCATTGACTCTCAGACAAGTTGAAACAGGGCTGTGTTTTGGGGCCTCTCTTTTACTCCTACCTGGCAGTGAGCGTGGCTGCTGCGTTGCTGCACAAATCCACCCTCACTTCCCTTCTGCTTGACTTCATAACACACACTCTTGAGTGTGCACAGTAACACATACATGGTGTTACAGCACATGCCTTCATCTTTCAGGAAGCTGGCTGGGCAAAGTATGCATAATTAGTAACTTTTTCCCTTGGTCGTGATTTAGTGTAATCACTTTATGTGGTCACATTAATGGAGCTCTTGAAAGTTAATTTGTTTCAGAGGCCCTTTTTCCTCCTTCAGAAAAAGAGCTGCCTATAGTAAGTATTTGCCTCCATAGATCTCTGCCTGGTGATGTCATCGGCTAGAGCTCTGGGTTTCGTGTGTGATGGCCAAAAATTGAGCAGCCTGTATTCATTTAGAGCTTCTCTAATAACAGGGAGACTTCAGAGAAGTTTTTACAAATCTTGTGGCCTAAGGGTTTTTTTTTTTTTTTTTCTTGTAAATTGCATACTGAAGTTGAGCCATGTCTGTTTCACTACAATGATGTGTGTGTATGTGTTTGTGTAGTGTATTGTGAATAGCTACAGAACAGTGTAGCCCATGAGATCATGGAAAACTAAACTTAGGCAGCACAGCACCTGCCTTTTTGGTGTCTTATCTTGCCTTGGAACACTGGACCACACATCTTTTTCCTCATGCTGCTTTGATTTCTGTATTTACACCTCACCCTTTACTTTGCTCTGAACTTATCTGATCATTAAGCTGTATTTTTGATTGGACCTCCCCCCACCCCCTCTGTGCCACAGACCGCCACTGACAGCTCGTCCAACTCATCCCAGAAAAAGGAGCAGGCCATGCAGCCACTGACCACCTCCACCTTCTATGAACCACACCGGCATCACCATCACTACATTCTGGGTCACTTCCATGAGCAGTACAGGACCTCAGAGCGCTACTTTCTGGACCAGGTGGGTGACAGCACTGAGGCAGAAAACTTAATAAACACATATCTGGCAAATGGATATGGTGGTGTTTAGACAGATCAGATACACTTCTCGTACACATTTGACTTTGGCTTATCTAAGACATATGTATGTATCTTTAGACCCCTCTTTTTTCATTTGACTTATGAGCCTGCATAAGGGCTACAGTCTTCAAATACTTTATACCTGTTGTAGTGCTCAGACTTTTATTGTGCTCTTTGTACATTTATTTCATTTTGCTTGCATACTGTGTTCTTATGTTGCATCATGTTTTCCCCACTTTCTGAAAGTTTTCTGATTTTGACTTGACTTTAGTCAGCACATGTGCATTTTAAAATTTTAATTGCTGTGTCTGTCCTGCAGGCAGCACCCAGGTTGGCACGGCGTGTCAGCTTCCTAGATGAAGAGGAGGAGGTTGTGCGTATAAACCCACGTGAGCGTGCTTGGCTCTCAGGCTATGAGGACTACCGGCATGCAGCAGCGCGTGCTCAGGGTCTCGACTCTTACGTGCACTTCGCCAAGGGCGATGCACCAGCCAAGCATGACTACAGCTATCCGTATGCACCGGGGTCAGAGCTGAGCAAGGGCCCTCGCCGAGGCTCCGGGGGCGGAGCTGTGGTTTCTCAGCCAATCAGCTTCAAACACAAGGAGGATGAGGAAGAGGGTTTGGGTGAGCGGCGACATTGCGTCTACTGCGGCGTTTATTTCCGGCATGAGGAGAATGGCCGAGGCCGCTGCCCTGATGCTCCAGACCCGGCCCGTGTGTGCATCCGACGCTTCAGCTGCATGTGGTGTGCAGATAGCCTGCTCTACCACTGCATGTCGGATCCGGAGGGCGATTACTCTGATCCCTGCTCATGCGACACGGCCGACGAACGTTTCTGCCTGCGCTGGCTTGCCCTACTCGGCCTTGCACTGCTCGCTCCCTGCCTCTGCTGCTACCCGCCGCTGCACGCCTGTCACCGATGTGCCGTGGCCTGTGGCTGCTGTGGTGGGAAGCACAAGGCCGCTGCATGACCCCTGACACTGATCCCGCCCAATATATCACATACTGAACGCACCCAGATAAATGGCGGCATTGAGGAAGGCAACAGGAGGCAGGAAGAAAGTTCATCGTGTCTTTTCAGTTTCCTTTTTAGTCTGTCTCAATTCCTACTCCAGACAGACAAAAAGAACAAAAATGGTGCATTTAACTGGCTTGAATATTTTTTCTTTTTTATATAAATATGAATATATATTATATTATATAAATGTGTGCGTGCGTGTGTGTATGTGCGTTCCTGTGTATGTTTCCTTTTCTCATTTTCTGGACGTTCTCTTCAGTTCCTGGTGAAAAAAATGGCTCTTGTTTTTTTTCAGGTGGCCCTTTTGGAGCCAACTTGTTAAGCATTACTTATGCAGGTACTTTATATTTTTACACTGATTTTTAGTTTCAAGAACTTGAATTCTTTATTTTTAATTGTGCGTGCACTCGATTGCAGAATCAGTTGTTTGATTTTGGGTTTGTTTGCCATGGCCAGCTAACTGAGGTGTAATCTATCTGAAACCCTCAAAACTTACTAAATAATAACAGTGAGATTAGCTTGAGACACTAAACCTGTAGTGAGGTTCACAGTGCGCGCTTGATTGGGACTGCGTGCGTGCGTGTGTGTGTGTGTGTGCGTGTAATAGTGCAGAAGCCTGCATGTGTGTTGTAAAGGAATGAGAACATTGTATTACAGCATAGTATTGTTGTTATTGTATTTAAGCCAAATTTTACATAAGCTGCAGTGTGAGTATATGTAAATACTGTATACTCATATGTATATGTTTAAAATTGATTATTATATCCACAACCACATTTGTGGACTTTTTGCTTTCTGTTGATTAGAATAGTGGATAAGGAGCTCTTTTAAATGACCATAATTGATATCCAAAGATTGTTTATTGGGTTTTTTGTCATATTTATTTTCTTAGTCAATTGAATCACCAGCCAAAGGGAGAAGGAAATATGGACATAGAGTTTGGCTTTTGAACTAGAAGCCTGGTCATATGAGAGAGTAGAAGGAGCCCAGTTGGAACAGTGTATATTATGCTTGGAGTGAAATGCATGACGAGTATCTGTTTCCCCACTCCGACATGTGGCTTTTAACACTTTAAAATTAGTGGAAAATTTTTTTTCTTTTTCTCGTTTTCAAAACTGATCCTGCTCTATAGGAAAACTAAAAGAACAGGACACCTATTAGAGGGACATTTGCCAAAATGATCTCTGATGTTTCTCAAAGCCTTAATTTTGGTTAAAAAAAAAAAGTGATGGCAATTTCATTGTGTCTGCCACGACGTTTACTCATAAGACAGACGCATCTTTGTGAGTTGTTTTAAATCAAGAGAAAGTGAAGAATATTTTTGTAATATATCAAATATGATCACATCAAATGAGCCTTTTTTTAATTAAGAGAATGTGTTTAAAGTGTAGAAGGACATAGTAGGGATAAATGGCATCGTACAATCTGTGAGGCAGCTCTGGTACGTGTGTATAGTCTGTCTCAGACATTATATCCTGCTCCAACCCGTGAATGACATTGCAATCATTCAGTCACTGTTCATAAAAATCATGCAATGAAGAAATACTATCTGGTTTAGCTAGTAAAGCTGTATGTGCACGATTCGGTCTTTGAATGTACATGGCTATTACTAATGTCTGTGTTTAAACCATAACATTCACCCTGCTCATGGGAGCTACAGTCATATTAGTACATTACAAACACAGCTGTGTCTCACTGAAAATGTAGAATGTCTGTCAGTACATGGGAGGTTAGGGAGGAGTGTCACTGTATCCTTCATCCACAGCACATCCTTTTTGGCTCTCCATCAGCTTTGGCAATACTGAATAAACATCATCCTCTTCACTAAGAGCCCGGGATACCTGTGGTTTAAAACAAAACAAAACAAAAAAAAGAAGTCTGTACATCTGTCACAGTGCAGTCTTGCTACTACACACATTTTACATGTTTAAAAAGTGCCTGAAGCATATTGTTAATCTGTCTCCTTGTATACTAAAAGAAAGATTAAATAAACCCTATTGTATTGATTAGTTTTGTTTTTTACAATAAGAATTTTTACCTCTGTAAAAAGCAAAAAAAAAAAAAAAAACTATATCAAGTGTATGATGTACATTTTTATTTCTATTTTTTTTTATTGTTTCTAACTTGTATGTTCAATGAAGCTCTTTGCTTTTGAGAGGACAAAAGAAAGAAAGTACTTTGTAAATACAGGTAGATCATGTCAGAACTACCAGAAGTGTGGCCTGGCCAGTAAGTAGTTCTACATGTGTGTCCTAGCTCCCAATAAAAATAAAACAGAAATTCACTTATTGGCTCTGTCCTGTGTTCATGCTGCTTGTCACCAATGCCGTCACAGTTTACAGGCGAGCTGCTTGTCCTTGCATAACCTATAATAGAGAAATAAGCATAATCTGAGCCATGCTTACAAGCACGGTGGCCTTCAGGATGAAGTAGATGTATGAATTGTGTGGTGTGTTACTGATGTACATGCGTCTTTCTCAGACCCATACCTCAGTCTGGCCATGTGAAATACAGAGAGGACATTAAGCTATTTTTTCAGGATGTTTCTGAAAAAGCACATGGATGATTATCGGGTGGGAGATTGGAAGAGGGAAGAATGTCCCCAAAGGCTTGGCCTGCTATGCAACTTGATGACTGCAAATAGCATCAAACTCCACATGTGCAAACATTTACGACGTATTTTCTCATAATGAGTTCACTTTTTTCATTTTCCTGCTTCTTGAAATAAAGCTGTTCTTTACCTCTGCTGAAAGCCTTCCTGCTCCCATCTTAGGGAGAGCTGAACAACGTGGCCCAGATGCTTCTTTTCCTTTAGGCTTTTTTTTTTCCCCTCCCTTTTTCTTGGTTGTTTTTAAAAAAAAAAAAAAAGTCTGCCCACTACATGTCTATAGCAGCCCTTGTTATGTGTTTTATAAGCGCTTGTGCCGTCAAGTAGACACAGGACATACAGAAATGGCTGCAAAACCCAGCAAGATGCTATTTGTTGGTTTGTTTTGTGATTTTTTTTTTTTTTTTTTTTTTTTTGTATTTCAGACTACAATGCTTTGGAAAGAAACACATCAAGCACAACCTAAAGATTCGGCCCCACATTTCCTGTCTGGTGGGAGTGTAAGACAGCTGTCTGAATTTGCTTCCTGTTTGCCTGTTTGGACTGCTTCTCCACCTGTTGTTTACATCCTGTAGCGGATGTTGTGCTGTGTTCATTCAGACCCTGCTGCTGCTGCACCATCTGGCTACTTCAGACCAGAGGTCACTGTCTGAATACATGCACCTATAACCTGGTGCTCTTTTCTCTTAAAGACTCTGGGATACCTGCTCTGAGCCATTTTATTTGGGTTTCTTTTTGGGTTTTTGTTTTTTCTTTCATTCAGCCATCAGTGTTTTAACGCTTATATCAGTTTGAGTTCACTTTAGCTCTGGATGTTGTTGCTTGCCTATAAGAATGAACTCATAACTGGTATTTCTGTCATGTACACAGATTCAAATTCAGTTTGCATCACTAACTGTCCTCGAGCTAACGTCTGATGATGTACTTCCTCCATCGGAGTGCCTCTTTCTTGTGTCCTGCTTTACTGGAAGGGAACACTGTGGTAAGCAACACGTACCAGGATGTTATTGTGCACAGATAACACTTGCTGGCCCCCATATCCTCTGCCTAGATTGGGAGGAGCCGTCGCTTTCCCACACTGGTCAGCAGAAGCCAAGCCAAAAGCTGCTTTATCAACCCCATCTCTGGCTGCCAGTGGGCATGGTGGGAGGCACTGCATGTGCACGGAGGAAGAGAGAGGGACTGCAAGGTTTCCAGTCTCCCCAGTCTGGCCACACATCCATAACTGACCTTGCCACACAAAACAGCCTCTATACAGCCCCTCCGCCTTTCAATGGCTGCTTGGTTTACCCAGAAGTTGCTTCCAGAAACTAACAAAGTCTGGCTTGATCTGTGCTGTCGAGCTCCTTAGACCCGGGTTCACTTAATGCATGCTATTTTTTTTTTTTACTTGTTTGCTCAGACCTGCTCCAGCCAGTTGTGGTGTAAACAGACTGGGGACCCTGCAGCAGAGTGGAGCTGCACTCCATGCACTTAATTCAATGAGCACTTCCTCAACATCAAACCCAAGAATTAAATATTATTGTCAAAAATTGTATCAAATTGATCTCACTTTGGCTTCATATTTGTGTTATTTCAAGGCTAACTTTAAGACTAACTTTAATATATGGTACCTTTTATCCTAATGGACATTAATTTATTCCTGTTATTTTTAAAGGGAGGACTTTTAGGCAAGTGAATGCATATGAGAAAAAGAAGATTCAGCTCACTCTCTGGACCTCCTTCCCTTTTACGTTCTCCCACACACAAACCCTATAGAGGATGATGTAATTTTTGGGCACAGTTAAGCCTCATGTGGGAACTTTGCTATGTCTCCTAGTTTCCCTCTGCATGTGCAAGAGTGTGTGAGTGAGCACAAGGCTTCATTCCCTCCCCCTCCTATTCCACCAAAGCATTGCACGTTTTATAACTCGAACCAGGGAATAATTACAAAAACAACAATAATTGTTAGCAAGATCAAACTTGGAGCCCATCAAAGGATTTGGGCTTTATGTACAGCTCAGGGCAGGAGGAGGGGAGGGAGGGGGGTGGTTTCAACAGATCTTATTGGGGCCTAATTTAAACGGGCCCCGGCGTGTCTGCCTGCCTCCCTTTGTTTACATGGCTGAAATCTGAAACAAATGTGAACATGATACCCGTCTGTCCCTTGCAAAGCTCCCTGCAGTGCCTCCGTGTTAGGACTTTGGCAGTGTGTGTTCACCTCCCCCTCTGTTCTACAGCACTCTGCTCATCAAAATCAACCAACAAACAGCACTCCCAACTCCAAACACAACATTTCTATAACATGTTATTGACCCAGTCCCAGAGCAAGTGATCTGTTTCCAAGGAGTGTTTGTGACACCGATTAGCCATTTGAGCACTGCTCACCAAAGCACCATGAACATTCGCATTATGTATAATCTTGATATTCTAGCGGTTACATTGATTTTACTTACAAAAATCTACCACCAAGATGTTCCTATTTTATTGTCATTTGGTGATTGTTGTAAAACTGCTTGACTGTTGACCCAAAAGTAGGCTCGGCCTCAGACACTCCATCCATGGCCCACAAAGAATGTACATTAGATGAAACACTTTGTACACTTAGCTGGCCACAAGATTCAGGATCATGAAGGTTGCAATCTTATAGGTTCTTATAGGTCTTATAGGTTCTCTGCACTTGTGTGCACCAGTTTCTGATGGGAAATGTACAGTGTGACAAAATGAGCTACTCAGAGCAAGATATAGTCACTTTAGCGGATTGAAACATATACATATAATCCCATGTTTAGAAGTTTTTAGATAGTTTTTTTGTGAGTAAAGAAACTGTAAATAAAGAAGATATCCTCACATTTTCTGACATCTCCAGGAAAAGGTCTGTGTTGTTTGCAATGCCAGTAAAATGTCCTTTGTCTGGGAAAGTGGAAAAAAATTACCAAATTGTCTAGCTATTGCAAAAAGGTGGCTCATGACATTAACCCAAAAGTATTAAGCCTTGCCCAATGATATTGCATTTTATTTTCATTGTTAGAAAAACAGCCCACGTATAGATCAATGATAGCTATACAGAAATTCCCCTCACAAATAACAACTGGAAGCAAGTTTCACTACATATTATATTTAATTTTGCATATTGGTCCTTTAATCCTGAAATCAAGTAAATGAGACCCATGAGGGGTTGTCACTGATCATGTGCTACAGGAAGTGTTCTGTGCTAAGTTGGGTTACTTCCCACCCTCCCTAGCCTTGGTGTGGAGACAGTCATGGCCAAAGGCTAAGAGAGCATTGTGTGACAATGAGCTATAACGTTCCACCTCGTCCTTGCCTCTCTTCCTCTATTCCTGGCTTGGAAACTGTGCCTCTTCCTCTAATGCGCCCATAATTCCATGCCACATTTACATTTCCTTAAACTTTGTCTGTTTTTGGTCTACTTTCCCCCCCTCCTAACCTCTCTATCTTTCTTTCTCTTTTCTTCTCTTTTTTCTTCCTGAGGCTTTCTCTGTTTAGGCTCCAAAAATGACTTCCTTCCTTCCTTTACAAGCGCTTCCCTGGAGGCCTGGGGGTGGTGTGCTTTACAGTCTAGCATGTAATTACAGCCCTACCACCCCCTTCTCAAACATCACGCACATTCAGCGCAGTCTGCATAGTCTATTCTTTCTCTTGAACTCCCCAAATTTTGCTGTTTTCCAGCTGCTTTATCTTACTGACTGTTAAGACTTTTCTAATGGTTAAAAACATCATTCATAGATGTGCATTTGGGATGCCAGAATCTGTGATAATAGTGTGTCATATATGGGGTTTCTCAAGGGTTATTTGTATGTTTAACAGATTTAGCTTTCTAACAGACTTCTACTTTTGATCTTTGTTGAAAGGGGAAGCCCTCTATTGTGGGGTATTTAAATTGCAAATTTGGAATGGTAATGGTCATGCATGGCAGCTTTGTAGGAACAGTGCTGATCAGTGTGTGTTATTGTGTGGAGCTCTGAACCTTGACATCATTGAAATGCTATCAAACAAGTTGAGGATAAATTTGATTCTGTGTTAAGTGCTTAATTTAACTGACTACAATTGGCCTTACATTTTTAGTATTTTTTGTCTGACAGTCTCAGAAATAACATAATAGCAAAATATCTTCTAATTCTTATCTGTCAATGATACATGATACAGTAACACCTTTAAATTAGCAGCATGAACACATTTTGCCTTAATGATCAAATGAATATTCACAGCAGTTAGCAATTGCCTTTGATGAAGAATTTTTATCATTTTAACATGAATGCATTTTTTATGAAACTGTAATATGTTAACATTATTATCACCATTGTGCTGTGATAGAATTTACATTATCATCACTGTCAAAGTGGGGTCCATAGCCAGGAGGTCAGTGATTTCTTTATTGTAGTTACAGTGGTGGAAATGATAAAGCACCATTATTAAAGTTATTATATTTATTATTGAATTATTATAGTTATTAGCCTGTTTGACTGGTCACTTGAATTGAATGGCCGAACTACCATAACAAGCAGGTCTATAAATAATGTTAACTTTGGCCTAATGTGTTTGTCAATATTATTGTACACATTTAACTAATGTTCATGAAATAAATCTGTACTGAAGGGGTCCATGGAATTTATTTTACATTTCAAGGGGTCTTTGACTATAAAAAGTTTAAAAACCCCTGGAATATAGTTCCGGATCTCCATTCCATATATATTCTATAGGATATAGATTATATATATATATATATATATATATATATATATATATATATATATATATATATATGTGTGTGTGTGTGTATGTATATATAAGGAATTGTCAACATATCTCTGTTACATCTCTTTTAGAACACAACACACATGGGTTTGTCTTTTCTGTCTGGTTCTGCCTGGTTGTTTAGGAGATCACAGCAACATGTGTGAGGAATTTCCCCCTTGATTCCCCCTTGAAAGCCTTCTGCTCCTATAGTGCACTACCTTAGGCAAATTTAATCCCTTCCCTGATGCACAGGAACACTACACTTCTTTCACTTCAGCATTCAGCAGCCACTCCTTCACTGACTGAAGCCTAAATGCATTTCCTAATATTCAGCGCCATCTAGTGGTTGACTGCACAAATGACAACAGAGGACCTGTTATTCATAGCATTTTTAAAATATATTCTAACATAAGAATAAAGACAATTAAGATTTACACATAAAATTAAATAAAAGCTAATAATGCACTGACACTGTTTTAGACGTAGTAAAGTGAGGGTCAGATGAATGATGAGAGATGTTTACGTCCGTATACAGTCCCCTTGAAAAGACAAGGCCAATTCTGTTGTTTTTGCTATACACTGAAGACATTTGGGTTTGAGATCAAAAGATGAATATGAGATGATAGATCAGAATTTCAGCTTTCATATCCTGATATCTAGATGTGTTAAACAACTCAGAACATGCCACCTTTTGTTTGAACCCACCCATTTTTCAAGTGATCAAAAATATTGGAACATGTAACTGACAGGTGTTTCCTATTGTCCAGGTGTGCTCTGTTAGATTGATTATTTAAACAATTAATAGATCTGAATGTCTACTCTTGGTTTGAGCTCTGGGTTTCACCTGTGAAGACTGCATTTTCATGTTAAAAAGGATAAACCAACATGAAGACCAGAAAGCAGTCTAAAGGAGAAACACAAGCCATTTTGAAGATGAGAAAAGTGGGAAAATTGATCAGAGCTATTGTACAAGCATTGGGCATAGCCATTACAACAATTTGGAATGTCCTGAAAAAGAAAGGAACCACTGATGTACTAACAACCAGATACTGAACAGGTCTGTGAAAAAAACAACAGCAGTTGATGACAGAAACATTGTGAGAGCTGTGAAGAAAAACACAAAAACAACAGTCAGTGACATCACCAACAGCCTCCACAGGGCAGGGATGAAGGTATCACAATCTTTCAAAGAAGTAACCAACAGCAGAAATATAGAGACCATACCACAAGATACAAACCACTAATCAGCAGTAAGAATCAGAAGGTGAAGTTACGGAACCAAAGTGATGGAAAGGCCAAAGTGTGGAGAAAGAAAGGATCTGTTCATGATCCAAAACATATAAGCTCACTGGACAAGCTTGGTGGAGGTAGTGTCATGGCTTGGGCTTGTAGGGCTGCTTCTGGAACAGGCTCACTAATCTTTCTTGATGATGTAACTCATGATGGTAGCAGGAGAATGAATTCAGAAGTCTACAGAAACATTCTGTCTGCCAATTTACAGAGAATTATGCAGCAAGACAATGACCCAAAACACACTGCCAACACAACAAAGGACTTCATCAGGGAAAAAAGTAGAAGGTTTTAGACTGGCTAAGTCAATCACCAGACCTTAACCCAATTGAGCAGCATTTCACCTCCTGAAGAGGAGACTGAAAGGAGAAATCCCCCAAAACAAACAACAACTGAAAGAAGGTGCAGTGCAAGCCTGGAAAAGCATCAAAAGAAGAATGCAACAGTTTGGTGATGTCAGTGGGTCACTGGCTTGATTCAGTTACTGCAAGCAAATGATATGCAAACAAATATTAAGTGTTATTTACTTTAAGACTATCTGTTCCAATACTTTTGCTCACCTAAATGTTCCAAGTTGTTTAACACATCTAGATGTAAATATCAGGAAATGATTCTGATCTATTGTCTCATATTCATCTTTTGATCTCAAACCCAAATGTCTTCAGTGTATAGAAAAAACAGAATTGGTCTTGCAGTTCCATACTTTCAGAAGGAAATGTATATGCTAAGAACATCCCTCTTGTTCACTAAGTTTGATGTGCAGAAATGTCAGAGTTCACGTTTTTTTATTAGCCTCGCTGCTGAAAAGTCCGGCTTGATCTGATCAGCTACCATCTACCAGAACACAAGTTGGAGCTGGTCAGAATGGTAGAGTATCTTTGCCCACTGGTCAGTGCTATAAGAACAGAGACAATTTATGAAAACCCATACTAATGGTACATTGTAGAGAAATTATTTTTAAAGAAAAGAATTCAACAGTAAAGTAATTTGAAAATCTCAAACATTTATTGATCAATTTAGTCAAATAATAAGGAAGCTGGAAAATAACTAGTATTGACTAGCTCGGCTTGTGTTTTGGGAGCTATAATCACTCATAAAGAAAACAAACTACGTTCACATTTCTTGCAGCAGTGACCCTTTTTTATTTATAACATATATATATCAGTATATTTTTTCTATGTTTTTCTTAAGTTATTCAGTAGGGGAGACATTCTAGCATCACATAAAACATTTAATATGTTTTTATTTTTTTGACTCTGTTCTAAGGTATTGCACTAATAATAATATGTAGGCAATTTGTGATAATAGGCTTCTTGCTTCACACATAATACAGTATGTAATTACATTATGGATTATGAAAATTGTTGTTTAAAATTGCACAAATGCAGGGACAGCCAAACAGAATGGAAATTTAAAGGGGAAAAAACCAGCAAGGGGCTAAAGAAAATGAGCGTGTAGAGAATGCGCTGGAATAGCTGTGAGGCCTGTGTTTATGAGGAGCCAGGCCAGACTGTGTGCCTGATGTATAATTACACTCAGCATTGCCCTCGGGTTATAGAGCATGGGTAGAAATATGTCTGTTTGACTTGTCCCATGGTAACAGCCAGGTCAGAGAGGACAAATTTTGTGTTTAGGCCTTTTGATAGCACGAAAGAAAGCTGCTTTGAGTGTGGGGCAGCCAGAAATGCCAGCATGGTGTCACATGGAGCTGGAGCACTTCATTACCCAAGAGTAATGGGTTGAACAGTAACCTTCAAAACTAACTCTGACCTTTTGACTTCCCAGCTTCTATTACACACACTGCATCTTTTTCGCAATACAGGGTTTCTGGTAGCCTTGTAAGTGTGCTTCCTTTGATTTTTGCAATTGCTTTGTCAAGATGAAGAAAAGCTCACTGCTTGTGAAATGCTTGTGTGTATCAGTGCACATCCAGACGCTATCCACTGAAATCAGGGGCCTGAAATGGAAAACGCCTACACGAAGTTCAAAGGTTACTTAAATAAACAAATGATTAAAGGAGCACAGAGGTGAACAAGGTGGTTTTGAGGCTTATCTTTGTTTACTGTGACCGCATTTCAGTGATAACACAAACAAGCTCAAATGAAGCATGATTTTAAGTAAATATTTATCAGGAATAGACCAGTATATAATCTCAATACGAAGCAGCATCTCCTAATCAATAGATATGATCCACTTCATTCTCACCAATACAGCAGAAAAGCATCTGATGATCTGTTTCTTCTGAAAGTGATAAAGTGATCCTGACTCTAACAGAATACTACCCCACTCAAGCTAAAGCTTATGCTCAATTTTACATTTATTCATCAGACATATATATATATATATTGCATTGTTGATTGAGTACAAAAATGTTTGTATGTTGGTAAAGAAAGCAGCATATTATATAAGAGACACTTTTCAGACAAAAAAACATAATGAAGGCTGCATGAAGGGTTTTACTGCAAAAATAAGAAGCAAGTGCAACAGTCAAAGTCTCCAGAAGAACTGTGTCTGTTACTGCAAGATGCTCAGTAACACTTACAGCTCATTTCCTTATAAAACTGCACAAATTGTACCTGAGACTAGTATTTTTTAAGCGAAAAAAATGTTTACTGCTCTTTATAGTATTTTTTTAAATGTAGAAACATTTAATTTCATTATTTTTGAAGGCATCTTTGCTCTAAATCATTTCTTTGCATGTGCCTAAGACTTTTGCACAGTATTGTAAATATATATATATATATATATATATATATATATATATATATATATATATATATATATATATATATATCTATATACAATAGGCAGGAATTTCAGCAGGAATAGCACTTTATATATATATATATATATATATATATATAAAGTGCTATTCCTGCTGAAAATGCAGCTTGGTCTGAACAGTGACCAGCTGCCAAAACGATTTTAGTTGTTTTTCTTTTTCTTTCTTTCTTTCTAACTCAACAGTAAGGCAGTTAGAGAATCTTACTGACTGTGTTTTGGGTGTTTTGGTAGCTGATAGCTGATCAGACCAACCTGGGCAAATAAGAGTAGATTAAATGACTGCATTTAAAACAGAGATGTTGCCTTGACCGTGTTCAACTGATTGTGACAACTACAAAGTGCCATTTCCGGACATGGGAGGTTCAATTGAAATGCGCATAAATTGCCCCAGATGCTCTCCGGTGTTGTTTATGGACTCAGCGGGCAGCATGGAAATTGAATTTGGTCCTCAGTGCATGGGATTAGTGTGGTGAAAAAGCACTGCAGGACCAGGACAGGAGAGGCCTTGACCTTGTTTACAGAGGACTTGTAATGACATAAAAGATTCAAACAGCTGATAGGGCACGATACGATGAATGTACCTATTGTTATTTATCACAACCACTGAAAAGTTCGTTTTATTTGTCGATACAATAGCGATTTTTCGGCGCTAATAAACTGTACACGTTATATATTCTCAGTAGTACGAAAACCTGTGCGTGATCTGGTTGAGGATTACTGTGCATGCGGGGTGGGAGCTCTACCCCCTCTAATTGAGACTTAACTTTGACTTTTCAAATAATATAAAGAAAAAACAAAATGCTCTTAATACTTCAGCTGCTGAACAATTTTACAACTAAACATTAAAATGTTAAGTACTGACACATGTAAATCACGCTTTCAAACACCCATCACACCCCTACCATGGGCCATACCACTTCTCCACAGGCTAGGCTTTGTCATCGCCTGGACATGTAGTTCGATTTGCGAAGAGCGAGTATGTAAATACAGAGGAGAACTTAGTGAATTAGGTACTAAGTCTTGTAATTTGAATGTCACTGTGTTACTTGCACCATGAATTAATTTAACACAAAAGTCGACTTGTGTCGTTTATGTTAACTTATGTTGCTTAATTATAAGCCGCTTGAATCTGCTAACATTAGTTAGCTGTGTATTGTTCTTTCATTTGTAGCTAGCGTCTTCTGTCACCATTCACCTCCCCTCCCCCATATGGTATTGCCACTATCAAAACATGTTTATTCTTTCATATTTACTAAGTGCTTGAAGTGTTTGTGTAACGACAGGACTACAGGACAGTTCTGTTGCTTTTTTCCAAGTCTCTTCCTGCTGAGCTCAGCATAAACAAGCCCATTAAGTGGCCCACCAACACATTCACACACTGGCTTTCTGTGGCTTCCTGTGGTTCTCCAAGCTGATGTGGAGACACATTGTGGGGTGTTGGGGACGTAATCAGCACAGCACACGCTCCCATGCACACACACACTAGGCCTTAATCAGGACGTAATCAGAGCCCCTGCCTCCATCACACCACCACCACTCAGCCCGGTGATTAATGACTCCAGGCCTGTCAGAGCAGTGGACATGTTAGACCTGACCAACACTCCAAATCCAAACTTTCAGTTTGTGCAAACTGCAGTTTCACAGAGGCAGCTTGGTTTTTTCACCATTTTACTGACTTCTCAGATTCTGTTACTGAGAATGAGGATCATTTATATACTGGTGGAATTTAGTCAATCCAACAGAGGGAGACAAAGACTAATGCAAAATCTGCCACTGACCATGACAATTTATATCCCAGCCTGAGTTGATTAAAGTGTTGATTAATTTTTTTATACCAGCAGCTCTGACAATAGCACCAACTTAAGTTCAAATCACAGGTTTACATTAATGTGCTTGTTCTAATGTGTTATTGTTTCTATAGTAACAAGTCATTCATAGGGACTTGTATAGTGGAAGCTGCATATAATCTATGACTAATAATAAATGGATTAAAAATGTCAGCAAAGAAAAATGTATATTCATTCGTACGGTGAAGCTTTCTGTAAGGAGATATTTATTTAACATTGATGGCAGGAGTCTCCTGTGTCAGTGTAAAGTGTAATGGTCAATATATTTTGTACCACAGGAAAATATTTTTTGTCTGACATGCACCATCCATCCATCCATCCAACCATCCATCCATCTATCCATCATTCTACATAATATATAAAAATACTAAGGATCAAACTAGGCCCATTTGAGCACTCTTTACTGAGGTATGCTATGATTTCTTAAAGCACCCAGCTAATCCAGTCAGTAACGTAATTGTTCTCAAGAACTAATGACCTTTTACGTCTTCTCACATTACCTTATTAAGAGAAGTAAGAGCTCTGAGCCAGTCTCATAAATAAGCCTTTCGTAATGAGAATGTAGCCTAATTTTGCTGGGCCTTGTGGAGTTCCCATGCCTTCCCTTACTGTTTTGGCTGCGAAGCATAATGTAAGTTCCTTTAAACTCTACACTCCCAGAATCAACACAGGCTAACACAGATGAAGATTTATTGTGTATATATGTCATGCTTCTTTGTTGTCATTAGCTGTCAGTCAAATTGGTGATGACCTTGGGCACAACCAGTGCAAATCTGAATTGCAATTGTTCTGGGATGCTTTAACCAAACTTAATAAAAGCTGATTAGGGAAAAAGTGTACTACACACATCTGTAGACATGTGTAATATAGCACCAATTGGAATGTATGTATCATTTGGTTTTCTTTGTGTCTGAATGGTCAGTGGTGGATTAAAAACCTCTCTCCATCACTGCTAGCTGATCAGCACGTCAGAATAATTGCTCAAGTAAGTCAGACATCTGTACACACTCATTGTAGCTGTCCAAAAATTGAACAAATCCATGTCTGAAATGCCATCTGAATTAATCCCAAAACATTGGGCCATTGTAGAAAGAAGTCACTTGAGACGATATGCCTTAAAATCCTATTTAAAGGGGAGTTTGGGAGGATTAAAGGGTGTTTCTCTCATTTTTATCTAGTGTTTGAGCACTTGATCACAGAGGCGTGCCCTAATCCGAACATCAATGCAGCCCCATCAGCGCAGTGGCTTGGAGCTGCCGAGTGTCAACGGGCCTCCAGCTTGTTTAGGGCTGCTTGTGCTGCAGCTATTAAACCTGCAGGGCTGCTCGCCTTGATAGTTCACCTCCAAACGTCTAATCTGATTCACCCTGCCCTGTGCTCTGAAGGGCTTTTCAACAGAGCATCAATGAAAGCATCCTTAAAGAGTCTTTTCTTTTTGGTTTTGTAAAGATTAGGTCAGGTTGGTAGAACATGACTTAGATTTTGAATTCATCAGAGATGCTTTGTCGTGCGAGTCAGATATGTCATGGAGGATTAGAAATTTTGATTCTCCGACTAATGATGTGCCCTCAGGCCAGGATTCAGATGTGATCCAGCATTGAGAAGGCTGCTTTGAAAAGCCTGTTTAATTTAAGTTTTTTTTTTTTTATACGTTGTGTAAGGGTTCAGCAGTAAACCTCAACTGAATGTGCAATATGAGTTTAAGCCCCGAGTAGGACAGCGTGTATAGACTTGAATCTTGAATAGGAGAGCCAGATCCACAAGTTTAACAAATTCCAGTAGTAAAGGGAAAAGAATGAGCCTGCAACACGGGGTTTGTTTTTTTAACAGCTTATGCTCATGGCAAGCGTGAGAATCTGTGTTTGACAAAAACCAGGCACTGGTAATCTCTCCCTGTGGGGGTGGAATAGGTGTTTCTTGGTATTTCTTGGTCTTCTGTGGTTTGACCTTTGGGGATCAGATCAGCCTTGGAGGTAATTTGGTAAAAAATTAAGCTAGACTGAGTGATCTCGATACTATAATTCATTTTTATAGGTAATAAAATGTGTCTGCGTATCCATATGAGCATTTGCAAGACAATGTGCTACGGTCGAATAATATTTACAATAATTAAGTGATGTCTCCTGAAGTATATAGCCCCCTTCTGTCACTTTATAATTGATTACTGTAGCTTATGTGTGAATAAACACAATCTGTATTCACAAGTACTGTGGACAAAGAAAGCCACTCAGCTGTATGTTGCCCGGTTTTAGTATGCATAAAAGGAGATCTGAATTCTTAAGAAAACTACACTCATATAGGTTACACACAGTTTGCTCAGGGCTCCACTATGGAGACAGAGCCTGTGACTAGAGTTCATTACCAGGCTGGGGTTGACTGCTGGGGCCACAGGGGCAACAGCGCCATGGCGACTGGCTAGGTCAGGCTTAGGGTCAGCATTGTTTAGTCTGTCCACTGCAGCTTTCCGCTTGCAAATGGGCTGCGTTTATGTACAGCACCATTCGTCTGTGGAGGCCTGGGAAACCTATGACTCTGGCACTTACATCTAAACTGTCCACTTTCTACCAGGTAGACTCACACACACATACATGTATATATACACACATGTATACTATAGTTTTATAGCTGTTTCTGTTAACCTTTTTGAGTCTTACTTTCTAAACAAAAGCTCTATTATATTATGACAACTGCTCAAATTTCTATCTAGATGCAGTTTTGCTCAGGCATAAAGAGGCAGAGTGACCAGGTAAGAAGTCAGTTTGCTGATGCTGATGTAAGCAAATGGCAACTTTTGACTGGTATTTTCGTAGACCTGATGTCACCGCTAACAAATGTAGTTCCTCGTAACTCAAATCAGCCAGAAGAAAACATCAGACCATAGAAATTTACAAATCTGTAAATTGAAGAAAAAAAAGATTCTTCTTTATTTTTCTTTGTTCTTTCTTTTACAATCAGTGCTAAATTCACCACAGAAGATATAGATAACAGTAAGCAGCTAATTATGAAAATGAGTTGACATGGGCTTGAAATAAGCCATAAAACATGAGAGGGTCTGCTGTTATTGGAAAATTATAAATGTCTGGATGTATGATGTGGCCAGTGCTAAGCAGAATCAAATAACACACTTAAAGTGAAGCAATTTGCCAATGATTATTTTTGGAACTCGGATAAGGAACTCGGAAAGTATGGAACTCTTTCCATAAATTTTAAATAAACATCTCCTTACAGAAAGCTTCACCATATCACTGATTATATGTTCTTCTTTGATGAATAACCACACATTCTTCTATTTGTTTATTATTAGGCTTAGATTATGTGGAACATCTGTTCTGCAAGTTTTTGTGAATGAGCTGTTTCTACACAAATGCTAATGTTTTAGAACAAGCACATTAATATAGAGTAATATAACATATAGCCTTAGAGTTGGCACTACTGTCAGAGCCGTGCTGTTATAGAAAATTAATCAACACCTTCTGACCAAATGAATTTAAGAATGCTGTGTTAAAAAAAAGACCTCCATTAAAAACTCTGTCACTGATATAATTGTGGAGGAACAACATTTTAGAGAGATCATTTTTAAACTTTGATGTCTAATTTGCAATGTTTTGGGGAGTGCTTTTGACTCCCTGTCCATTTCTTTTGAAATTGAACTATAATAGGTAGCAAGGCTCATGTGCTTTGTTGTGTTTCTCAGCTGAAATGAAACTCTCTCAGTCCACTGAGCAAACAGCTCTCAGAGACAAATAACCATCCTTCAGCGGAGGTGATATATACGAACAGGGGAGTGCTATACTCAATAAGAGCAAATTCTTGGTCAACTCCTTTTATGTGAGATATAGCTCTAATGGAAATACCTTACTTCCCCATTTTCCTTGCTCATTTCTCACATTTTGCCTACAAAGCCATTGAAATTGGATGATAAAATATCTGTGTTTTAACAACCTGTCAGGCTCTGATAATGTGTGAAAAGGTAATTTGAGCAGGCTTTCCGAAGAGTCACTGTTTACTTCACAACTACAGCCTTCTCATCTCGCTGACCATGAAGATTAAAAAACAATGCAGAAAAAAATAAATCAGTCTGCATAATTGGGAAGAACTGCAGAATATGAGATACAGAACAAACACCAAAAATAAGATTTATTGTCTTGATGAAAATGTTCCTCTTTTATGGTAGAAACTGAATATCCTCCAAGTGAAAGCTGCCAGGAGCCTGATTTCTTCTGTGCAACTCAAAAAGCGACTCAAATTGAGCAATTCTGTCTTTCTCCTGGGACATCGAAGCCCCGATCTGTGACCGAAAGTAAAATGTAATTGTAATGGTGGTTAAAGCAAAATCGCACAAGGTCATTAGAATAACAGAGACTTCAAAATACATTACCCAAAGTGTCAGCAAGATGTTCCGCTATCACTGACAGAGCTCTCTATCCAATTTTCCTCTGCTCTGCTTGGCAGATCCCCAGCAGCGAGGGGCTCATGGAGAAAAGCTCGGCCTCAGGATAAGTGGTTATGATTTCAAGCAGCGCGACCCAGATTGCGTTGCAGTCCTAATGTGTAAGTACTCCTCAACCTTTTCACAATAAACACAGGCAAAGGAGATTCCTTTTCACACAAGATAAATTTACTTCTATCACCAGCTGCACCAGTAATAGTCATAAAATGAAATCTGGCCTCTGCTTAGGGTTTTTGTGTCCTAATGGCTCCCTTGGCTATAAAGGATAGTGAAAGTTAAGATCCTAGTTTCAAAGCCAGCTGGATTATTTGATATGAATTCTGACAGTCCTAATGTATGTCATTTATAGATTTGGATTCAGTGCTTTTCCCCTCTAATACATAAACAGACAATTTGTATGGATAATAATTAAGATTATATTTTGCTACAGGCTATAGATTTTTATAAAATCAACAGGGCAGTGAATGGTTTGGAAAATTAGCCGTTTGTTTATTTACGGTGTTCACCATCAAACACTGGCAAGTAATAATCTATTACATACTTTCTTTACTTTCTCAATTTTTACATGTATTCACATGACAGTGTTATCAGCAAATGTGGTGTAAACTAACCTATAGCAGGTAATTGTTCTCTGAAGACAATAGAGTGTTTGCCAGGGTGTAGCTAAGCGTAAATTACTTAATTGATTTGTTCATATTAAAAACACTTGTTGGTAAACAAGAACTTCATTATGTCTGATGGAACAGGGAATCCATTGTGTAATTATACATTCATCTGTGATGTTAAAAGGTAATGTGATATTCCCCCACAGAGCTCTGATTAACTCCGGCCTGTTTAAAATTCAGACTACAAATTAAAGACGAGCAGAGATCCTGTATTTTTTCCACCCCAATCTCCTAGAAAGTGAATACATAAAACACCCTGTTCCCCGGTGTCAGCACAATTAGTTGCTAAATAAAATGCCACTCTGTTGTGTGCATTGTTTTAATTACACGAACTGAGTGAATTAGTGCCTCATTTAAGTAAAATAAATAGCCATGTTTGAGGAAACCAAATTTCCCTTGAGAAGTATGCAAAGAGGGCAAATTAGCAAAGGAAATGTAAAATATCACCACATCATCATGGGAGAGAAGCAAGACCGAGATGATGTAAGAATTTTCTAAAAACACATAAATAAGACTGTGGTCCAAAAGGCTGTTGGGAAAAACCACCCCGTAACCACTAGTGGACAGACGTAGCACGAATGAGCAGTTACCTTAAAACCATTATAAACAATGTGGGCATAAATACTGTATATAGAGTTTGGAGACACAACAGTAGAGAACCAGCGTGGCCACAGACACATGGATTCCCACAGATACTTTATCATCTGTTCAGTTTTCAGACTACAGGGCTGGAGACAAGCCTTGTACTGCACTGTGGCTTAATCAGCTTTACACTCAAAGGCATTACTTTTTTTCTCCACCAATCTTTAATGAATCTTTAATGAAATCCTTCATCTCACCAAGCTAACAGATGTGATACAGTACCATGTGGTGAAATGATATGATATTCTTAGATCCTAAATTAGCTTCCAATTTCTTACAGCCTTTTACATAATTATGTATAATTGTTTATAATCACCAAACTGTGCTTTTATGTAGGTTTTTGACTTTGTCATGATAGTGGCACCTCATTTAGGGTGGCTTGAAGAACATATTCTGACTTTCTTGTGCCTGTATTGCCATATTTGCTTAAATATGTTCCTGTATTGCCATATTTGCTTAAATATTTATCAATAAATCACAGGTATCAGTTTCCAGAATGGTGACTGTTGAAAAACCTTTAATTTATTGATTTGCACTTTAATGTATTCTATTTATTCACTTTTCTGCCTCTGTGTGTTCTTCTGCTTCGTTCTGATAGTATTTCTTCATAAGGAGTATTTTGGGGGGTGGGGTTTTGTGGGTAGTTTGTTGGGTTATATTTTCCATCTGCCATTTGACTTTTGGCTGACAGTCTTGCGTTTTATGTTCTGTGTCTGCCCCCAGAACTCTATCGTTAAGAAGACTTTCTTCTTGTGTGGATTTCTCTGGCAGTCCAGTCTATGCACCCTTTCAAAAACCTTTATGATATCATGCAGTGCCTGGCGTGCGGTATCAGTGTTGTTTCCTGCCCATGTCCCACTGCCTGGAAGCTCCTTGGCTGACATGTCAAAACATATCTGTCTTCCTGTGGTGTGATTATGATGACATGGCTGTTTGCTGGAGGAGACAAGAAGCTTAAAGAGCCATTTGCCTCAGTGACATGCCATGCTGGCAGGTTGTGACCCAGAGTCATACCGAAGCTCCTTTAGCTGAATGGAGGGCAAGGGCTGTAATGGCACAAGTGCACGTTCTGTGGTCATTACTGTGAGGGGAACGTGAGTCTTTGATGTCTGTGTGTCCCTCCATGGCACTCAGCGTGATTAAGTGTGGTTGAAGAGGCACATCTAACAAGTTTGCACTTGTTTTGTCTTACAGTCTTTGAGGGAGCATAAGCTTAAGTTTTATATTTTTTTTGTTGGCATGCTGACCGTAATACTGAGAAAAAGTTATTTTTTTAGCAACTATTTAGGCCACTGTATTGTTTTACTTCTAATATCACAACCAGCAACTTTTTTTTTATCATAAGCAGATGCCAAGTAAACCCCTTAAAAACTCACAATTCGTCTTTTATCAAGCTTAGAATGGATTATATACAGTGCTGCTAGAAAGTTTGTGAACCCTTTACAATGTTCTGTATTTCTGCGTAAATGAAAACCTGAAATGTGATCAGATCTTCATCTAATCTAAAGCTTAACTGAAACCGTAAGTGGGTCAGGCAGCAAGACAACAACATTAAGCACACAAGTAAGTCTACGAAGAAATGGTTAAAGCAGAAGAAATTTAACATCTTGGAATGGCCAGAACTTAACCCAATAGAAATGTTGTGGAAGGACCTAAAAAGAGCAGTTCATGCAAGGAAGCCCACCAACATCACTGAGTTGTTACAGTTTTGTAAGGAGGAATGGGCCAAAATTCCTCCAACCCACTGTGCAGGATTTATCACCGGTTACTGGAAATGTTTGAATGAAGTTATTGCTGCTCAAAGGGTATAAATAAATGTAAAAACTATAATGTTTTTGCATCATTTGTTTAATTTGGGTTCTCTTTATCTAGTTTTAGGATTAGATGAAGATCCGATCACATTTCAGGTCAAATTTATGCAGAAATACAGAAAAATGATTCACAAACTTTCTAGCGGCACCGCATTATAAAATATAAGCCTTGTGGAGTTTGTATGCAAGGCAAAAACAATGGTATCGTTCTGGTATTGTTCGTAGTTGTATTAAAACGTAAATTTACAGTTACCTTGCAAGACAAGGGTCTTTCTAAATGGGTATGTGAATACTTAAATAACATCTTTTTCCAGATGGCTGTATTGGCATTTTTACTCTACATTTATTGATACAACTTGACTCATCTGGTACTTATATATCAGCATTTGCTTGCGTGTCTTTACTAAATATGCCTGCCTGCATTTAAGCAATGATGATTTGTGCACTTGTCTGAATATTAATATTAGTTCAGCTCATATCACATGGCAGCCGAGTAATGAATTCTCTGTCGCTTTCTTTATATTGCTGCAGTAATCACTGGAGGGCAGTGTTGTGCTTGTGGTAAGGCAGATGCCAGTAGCTCTCAGAGTGCAGAAATGAAAGCATGTTTTACTTTTTCATTGTGTATTGGCCAGACTGGAGATGGCTGAAACCAGCGCTACAGATCTACTGGCTGTTAAGTGTAAGAGTCAGCTGGCTCAGTTAGAGAGCAGCTGGCCACAGGAACTGCCATTCATATGCCAGTATGAAGAATGGGTTTGTCCAGTTGTTTTCAGGGCAGGCGTGATTCTCAAATCTGTGTTGATCCAACATTGTGTTGGACTGGCCAGAAATGCTTGTCGATTTAGGCTAAATAGTTAACACATCCGTTTAATCTGTAATTATTATCTCCAGTCTTTATGATAAAGAAGTGTTTTGTTTGTTTGCTCTGCACTAAAGACCTATCATGTTGAGCTATGAATACTTAACCCTTTCAAAGCAATATTTTCTGCAGTAAGATCAATGCAGTGCTATGCATTTTGTAGGAGATATTGATTTGTCTTTATTGGACCTTGATTTATATATAGTATAAATTTAATGTATATTTTCAGCCCCTATACAGTCTGGTGTATAATCTGGAAACAGCGAAGAGAGAAGTGTGTTAGAAATGAAGAGATCTAAGGAGAGCCGGGAATCACAGAAGTGTTTGATTCCAATTCAGACCTAACAATGTAATAAAAAGCTGCATGGTTAAGCCTGATGAATTAATAAAGGGGAAGCAGATGGGTCCCTGGAGCTGTGTGTGTGTGTGTGTGTGTCTGCACATGCCTGCCTATGTGTTTGTGTGTGTGTTTGTTGCATTTGGGTACAAACCTCACCAAGGCCACAAAGCAATGCCACAGTTGCTGAGATGAGACAATGCTAAGGTGTGTAATGAGGAGGCAATACTGCATGAATAAAATATGAAAGGAGTTATTATCATGCTTCAAGCTAGAATATGTTTCACATTGATCTCTCTCGATCTGAATATTTTGATAAATAGCACCATATGCTGATTCTACTAGAATTCATCTATACCTCTGTAAATAAATAAGTCTTTAGCTGCATCTTAGTAGCTGATAACTGCCAAGGTGTGAAGCAGTGTGTAGTGTTTGGAATTTAAACTGCGTGATGCCCACAAATCCTGTTAGGTTGTGACCAGTGATTCTAAGGGGTCGAGTTGTTGTGATCATACTTCATTGAGTACTTAGGCTGCTTATATCCACTTTAATATGCTGTAGCCCACCCAGTGTGTTTGGCATGTCAGCAATGAAGTGCTGGTGGCACCCAGCTGCTGATTTACAAGCCGCTGTGATGTCAAGGTTAGAATATAATCACCAGCCTGACGGTGAACAATAAGCTGGTAGAAGTGTGTGAGAGCAACGGCTGCCATGAGAACCAGTTTCCCATCACTGCATCCTCCACAATTTCTCCTCACATCGTCTTTTTCTTCAGGCTCAATTGAATTATTTTGTTTCTTTCTAACACACTACAAGGCTCCATAATGAAAAAATAAAGTATACTCACTAACTTCCGCTCTGACAGAGACATGGAGGAGGGAAGGGCACATCAGTGCTGTTTGTCTTACAAATGTGCACAGAGTGACTGGACTCGCGAGTTTTCCCAGCCTGCCAACAACATGGGAGCGGGCAGCATATTGGAAGGAATTGTTTATTTATTCATTTGCCCTTGGCTCTTTAGTTTCAAGAGACCTAGGAACACTTGGCCAGGGCTGTCTCCCCTGACCCAGTCTCTCCATGCTCACAGGGACCCTGCCAAGACACATCACACCTATTCTGCCACACACACGTGCACACAGGGCATTCTCAGATTAATGACATGGTGCTTAATTAATCAGAGCTGAGCCTGTGCCTGCATGGTTTATTTGTTTTTCATCACCATTTTTATTTACATTTTACTTACATTTTTTTTATTTGATTTTCTGATTCTTATCTTGTGATATACTTATGAATAAGATCATCTCAAGAATTAATTGATACTTGATATTTGCATTTACATTTATTTTCAGTCATTTAGCAGATCATTTTATCCAGAGTGACTCCTGAAATAGTTAAAGCTGCAAAGATATAAAGTGGCTCGTGACTCTGCAAGGTTTCATAACCTGAAAGACAAGAGTCGAAGTGCTAGAGTGCTAGACTGGTATAGGTGGTAACAAAAAGACAATTTCAAATGTAATTACATAAACACTGCTTAATACTGGGTATCTGAAACGTCAGGAACCAGTGAGAGTAAAACTACATATACTTCATTTAGTATTTATTATTTACAACTTATGCTCTACATATTCACACTTATACTCTATGCATTTTTTCAGCCACTGTTTCATGTTTTTGAGGATTTTGGTCAACATATTCCCATTGGTTCCTGACTTTTTGGACACCTTGTACAATCACCACAAGGTGTTTCAGCCTGCAGATCCTCTGCTCCCAGGATGTTTTTTGTTTTCCGTACCATTCTGTGTAAACTCTAGAGGCTGCTGTGTGTGAAAATCCCAGGAGATCAGCAATTTCTGAAATACTCAAACCGTCCCATCTGGCACCAACAACCATGCCATAGTTAAAGTCACAGAGATCACATTTTTTCTTCATTCTGATGTTTGATGTGAACATTAACTGAAGCTCTTGACCTGTATCTACATGATTTTTTGCATTGCACTGCTGCCACATGATTGGCTGATTAGATAATGTCATGAATGTGCAGGTGTCCAGTTGTTCCTAATAAAGTGGACGGTGAGGGTATATACAGTATTACAAACTGCAGCAATGAACAGATAAAAATTAGCCAACTAAGGTAAGAATGACGACATCACAAATGTGACATTGGTAAGAATTGAATTCAGTTTATCCACCATCCTCCTCTCTATTAGCCCCTGTGGAGCATCTAGGCTTTGTATATATGTACACAGTCACCTCTGAAAGTATTGGAATGGCAAGGCAATTCTTTTGTTTTTGCTATACATTTGAGTTTGAGATCGAAATATGAATATGAGACAATAGTTCTGAATGTCAGCTTTAATTTCCTTATATTTACGTCTAGATGTGTTAAACAACTTAGAACATTTTGTTTGAAACCACTCATTTTTCAAGTGATCAAAAATATTGGAACATGTGACTGACAGGTGTTTCTTGTTGCCCAGGTGTGCCCTGTTAGACTGATTGTTTAAACAATAAATAGCTCTGAATTTCTACTCTTGGTTTGAGCCCTGGGTTTCACCTGTGAATTTAAAAAGGATAAACCAAGAAGACAAGGGAGCTGTCTTTAGGAGAAATGCAAGTCATTTTGAAAAAGAAAGAAACCACTGGTGTACTAACAACCAGGCATGGAATAGGACCAAGGAAAACAAACAGCACCTGATCACAGAAACATTGGGCACAGGGCAGGGTATCAAAAGGTATCACAATCCAATGTTCAAAGAAGACTTTGAAAGCAGAAATATGGAGGCCATACCACAAGATACAAACCACTCATCAGCAGTAAGAATAGGAAGACCAGACTGGAATTTGCAAAGAAATACAGAGATGAGCCACAAAGTCAAGGTTCAAGTTCTGGAACCAAGATTAACCTCTGCCAAAGTGATGGAAAGGCCAAAGCGTGGAGAAAGAAAGGATCTGCTCATCATCAAAAACATATGAGCTCATTGGTCAAGTATGGTGGAGGTAATGTCATGGCTTGGGCTTGCATGGCTGCTTCTGGAATGAGCTCACTAATCTTTATGTAAATTGGGAGGAACTTCATCATGCAGCAAGACAATTATTGATGATGCAACTCATGATGATAGCAGCAGATTGAATTCAGAAGCCTACAGAAACATTCTGTCTGCCAATTTACAGAGAAATGCATCCAATCTAATTGAGAACTTCATCATGTAGCCAGACAATGACCCAAAACACACTGCCAACACAACAAAGGACTTCATCGGGGAAAATAAGTAGAAGGTTTTAGACTGCCCAATTCAAACACCAGACCTCAGGCCAATTGAGCAGCATTTCACCTCCTGAAGAGGAGACTGAAGGGAGAAACCCCCCAAAACAAACAACTGAAAGAAGCTGTGGGACAAGCCTGGAAAAGAATCACAAAAGAAGAATGCAACAGTTTGGTGATGTTTGATGATATTTGGATTTGTGAGTCAAATATTAAGTGTTATTTATTTTAATTTACTTTACAACTATCTGTTCCAGTACTTTTGCTCACCTAAATATTGGGAGGTCTGCCACCAAAAGTGACATGTTCTAAGTTGTTTAACACATTTTAGATGCAAATATAAGGAAATAAAAGCTGAAATTCTGATCTATCATCTCATATTCATCTTTTGATCTCAAACCCAAATGTCTCATTGTATAGCAAAAACAATAGAATTGGCCTTGCGGTTCCAATACTTGTGGAGGGGACTTCCAACAGAACAATGAATCAAAGCACAGAGAAAAAATTACAAAGGAATGGCTTGAAAAAATTGGGTTTAGGAATGACCGAGTCAAAGCCCAGAATTAAAAAGATTGAAAGTCTATGGCATGACCTTAAAATTGCCGTCCACCAACAATCTCCATCTAATATGAGAGTGCTTGAAAATATGCATTGATGAATGGAAGAAAATGCCAAAATCACAATGTGCAAAGCTCACATAGACACATCTGAGACAACTGAAATCTCTAATTCAGGCTGAGGGAGTGAATAATTACCAATTAAGCAGTTTTAGATCAAATTAGATTCAAATAATTCCGAGGACATCTTAATACTTTATTTAATTTGATTTCTATAGAGAGTCACTTCAAAAGGAGCAGGAAAAAAAATCCCATTCTGATATGCGTAAATATGATGTTGCACTACTGCAAAAAGAGAAATAATCATTGGGGGTGAGGGGGCACTGCATAATATAAACAAAGCAAATTAAAACACACTTTATGATTTAGTTTTGCCAAATTCACTCTAAATAGACGCCAAAGTGTTCATTAAGCACAGGGGTTTATGAAGTTTGCTACCACAACTCACCATTTTTTCCACCAACCAAAAGTCACATATCCCCACAGCCAAAATATGGTAACTATCCTGCATTGTTCCACTAGCTCAACAAGCATTAGGCTATCATGCACTTCCATTAACTGGTTAGCCATCCATGATAACATCCATTTCAACAAAACAAATATTAAATTTATGTAGTAAGTGCATTAAGCACAATCGAGTTGATAATGTAAGTACAAAAAAAAAAAAGGATTTTTTAAATTTATAAAATTGTTACTTTGGGGGCTCCATACTGACACAACAGAAAACGTTTGCCTTATTGTTGGGAGGTTGTGAGTTTGAATCATGATGGTTCCACAGCCATCCGTGGTCAGGAGTCTAGAGAAGAAAACTTCCTATGCTGTCTGCGTGGGAGGGATAGCGTTAATCTCTCTCTCATTACTCTCTCAGTCAGAACAACACCAGTGCTTCTGTGAGCTTATGTGAGCAGAATAAGGCAGATAGCATTTTCCTCTGAGTGTGTTACACTGGCCTGTCATGCCGTATGAGCATGTCTTGGTGGAAGCATGTGCTAGCCTTTGTCCTCCCCAGTTGGTAGCTGTTGTATGAGCTGGCTGGTGGGGAAATTGGCAAATTATGAAATTGTGAAGAAAGAAATTATTACTTTGAGTTTAGGAGAGCAAAACAATGAGGATGGTTGTTTAGGAGTAAAGTTTCAATAAGTATGTAGTGTCACTATATATATATATATATATATATATATATATATATATATATATATATATATATTTGGTGGTCTACTGGGAAACTACTTGTTATTCCCTTCAAATAATTTATTCATATTTGATTTTAGTGTATTTTTTTAAATTAACATACTAACCTACATTGGTGTTTTTTAAATTAATGTACTACCCAGCATGCTGTCAAACATAAAGCATGTTTCTCATGCTTTTTCAGATCACAAAAAAATAGTAGCAGTTAGCTTAGCTTTTAAATAACTTTTTAAATAGCTAACTCGCTAACTGCTTAAAAGACCTGCCAACTGTAGTAAATTTTATTTTAATAACAAGATGGTCAAGTGAAATTCAAAATTTTTGTTTTATTTTAAAATATGTAGAGTTCTAAGTGGTTGGAGCAGCATATCCCCATTGGAACAATTCGGCTAGCAAAGAACAACACGTAACTCCAAAAGTAGCCAGACACAGCTAATGTTATCTATCCAGCTAAAACAACTTTACAACTGATTAACATTAAAAACGAATTCCAAAAAATCACAATCAAATATGTAACATAGCTCTTATTTCTGTTTGTATGTAGACCCACTGTCTATACTGGTGAAGTATTTTAAAATACTTTTTAATGACTTTCATTTATAAAATGAAAAGCTAAGCTGAGTGGTGGGAAATTCTGATCAGACAGATGGAGCCGGAGAGTGATTTGTCACCTCCTGTGTGAAAAGCCCTTAAGTTGTCACCACCTCTTATCCCCATTTTAGCTCTGTCAGTCTATCTGCTCACAGAGCTTAAACTTGGAACCTGACTGCATTAAGTACTGTGCAAGTCTTAGACACTCTGCTTTTTTTGTCTTACATGTCTACTTCATGCCTACTTTATTCAAACATGTTACAAGGAAATATTTTTATTTTACTTTAAAGAAATGCACAATAATAAGCAATTTTATTTTCTGATAAAAAAAGTCATTAAGGCTGCAGAAAGAGGAAGAACTGTAGTAACGCTGCATTAGACTAAAGGTTGTAACTCACCCTCTGACAAGGAAACACCAAAGAAAACAAGTTCTAACTGCACAACAGCATACTAAGACAATGAATGCAGTTTTAAATGCAAAAACAAATAATGAATTGATTAAATGTTTTAATTGGTTGTTTTACCGTTTACTGCTCAGTGCAGTTCTTTTGATACATTACCATACATATTTTTTTTCAAAATTTCTTTAGAAGTACTTAAGACTTGCACAGTACTGTACTTCCATATGTCAATACAGTAATCTATATTGCTGCTGGAAATACTGTAAAGCCTCCATCGAAAACAGTGAATGAACTAATGCAATGAATGAACTACTGCTAACTGCATTTTTAACACATCCAAAAAAAACCCTAGAAATTAGACTTGGTTTGACTTTAAAAACCAACACAAGTTGGCACAGAGTATTGCATGTTTTTGATTATTGTAGTATGCATTTTTCATCCGTCAGTTATGCAGCTTGTGTGCAGCAGCCTTAAGACAGTGTAACTGAAAGTGAGTCGATGTGGCGTTTCATAGAGGAGATGTTCATGGCTGGTCTCTGGTGGCAATTTGTATGGTGTTCTGGCAGGTCAGAGGAAAGGTCACCTGAGAGAAATGTGCATCATTGCGTCTGTAAAGCTGCCAGGTCTCTGTGATGCGATCCTATTCACACCTCTCTCCTCATTCACAAGGTAAACTCGTGCTTTCCCCGCAAGGTTGTCCTCACAGGACACATATCATCACTGCAACACCTAGACACCATTTACAAACTTGCTGTGCTCTCAGGCTTTTAGTTAGTCCTATATTTAGCCTTGAGTCATACTAAAATGTAGTCTGTTAGCAGCTGGAATGCCAGTTTCCAGGAAATACAGGGAGGAACTAGAAGAACTGTCCATCAGTGCCAGAACGGATGATTACCCCATCATGTTCAAGATATGTAATTTAGTGACACAGTATACTGTATATGGATAGCTTGTTAAATAATGCCTCTTTCTATTAATGTGAATAAACATTAAACTCAGGTTTAATCTCAGATTTAGTGCTTTTTCTTGCTCTAACACATCTGATTTTTCTCATATTATTATCATATTATTAACAAGCGGTTCCTGTGCTGAAGTGAGTGTGGTGGGTCAATAATTGACACTGCTAAACTTGACACTGCGAGGTACCTAGACCAGGATTTGGATGTTCTACAGTATATACAGAGCTACGTTACATTATAGTGAGAGCTGTGTTCCTAGCAGGCTCTAAAAGTTTATATGCCTTTATAGCACATTTCGATGTTGTGTTGGACTGTATGAATATTTTATCCCTGCAGATATTCTCCATCTTACCTGTAGAGCTCTCTGTTTATGCAGAACAGAAATGTCAGAATACCCCCTCCCTTTTATCATCTATTTTTGTATACCTCCCTGAGTTAATATCAGTGTTTTTCTGTGAGTGTGCAGTGTGGGAGTGGGTTTGTGTATCGGGTTTATTGAAATGTAAGCAGAATGCTCCCTTAGTGATCATATAGTGAAATAGAAATGTGAAAATCTTGTCTGCCAGGGAGAATAGTAAAGTCATATGAACACACATGTACATACACATTTTTCATGACCTGACTCATGCGGGAAATAAGAAAAGTATAGAATGTGTTTATTTCTACAATGTTCAGATCAAATGGAAATCAATAGAGGGCCAATATCTCAAGCTTTGGGGTGCCAGATGCATATGACATTGTTTGTTTGTGTGTGTTGTAGGAGGTTTTTAAGTAGTCAGTTAACAAAATCATCCCTCATCTGACATCAGAAAAAAAAAACATGGAAAGGGAGATCAAGTTAATTTGTGTAGTTATTTTCCATTTGGCTTATAGGCTAATGGTTTGTTTTATGTGATCATTTATTTTTGTATTTGGAAACACTGACTTGTGGGGGTGCAGGGGAGGGGTGAGATGGAAAATACCAAAAATCTGATCTGACGACCTTTATGCGTTTTTTTGCGTTGGGACAGGGGCTTTCAATCTCATCCAGAAAGGGCCAGTGTGGCTGCAGGCTTTCACTCCAACCAAGAAGGACCCAAACCTAATTCACTTGTTTAATCAGTTCATCTCAGTCTCCAATCAGCTACCAAGAAACCTGCAGCCACATCAGCCATTTGTGGAAAAGATTGAAGAACCCTATGTTTAGGACGTCTGCATTTTTAACATGGAAGTATGCTAGAAAGCAAAAATACACCAAAAGGGTGTATTCATTTGGCATATTTTGACATTTGCATACTCAGCTATTAACTGACACCACCTGGAAGCCCTGCCCCCTTCCCCCATCTCCCATTAATAATGTTTTGGCTGGTGGCCTCAATTTTCCCGCTTGAAATGCACACTGATGCGACACACTCGCTTTATGCCAACGCCTTTAATTTGACTTAGTTGTCATTAAATAAGTATGTAGTTAATATATATATATATATATATATATGTATATATATATATATATATATATATATATATATATATATATATATATATATATATATGTATATATATATATATATATATATATATATATATATACAGTTGAGGTCAAAAGTTTACATACCCCTTTCAGAATCTGCAAAATGTTTATTATTTTACCAAAATAAGAGGGATCATACAAAATGCATGTTATTGTTTATTTAGTGCTGACCTGAATAAGATATTTCACATAAAAGAGGTTTACATATAGTCCACAAGAGAAAATAATAGTTGAACTTATAAAAATGACCCCGTTCAAAAGTTTACATCCCCTTGATTCTTAATACTGTGTTGTTACCTGAATGATCCACAGCTGTGTTTTTTTGTTTACTGATAGTTGTTCAAGAGTCCCTTGTTTGTCCTGAACAGTTGAACTGCCTGCTATTCTTCAGAAAAATCCTTCAGGTCCCACAAATTCTTTGGTTTTCCAGCATTTTTTGTGTATTTGAACCCTTTCCAACAATGACTGTATGATTTTGAGATCCATCTTTTCACACTGAGGACAACTGAGGGACTCATATGCAACTATTACAGAAGGTTTAAACGCACACTGATGCTCCAGAAGGAAAAAAACATGCATTACGAGCCGGGGGGTGAAAACTTTTGAACAGAATGGAGATGTGTACATTTTTCTTATTTTGCCTAAATATCATATTTTTTCATTTAGTACTGCCCTTCAGAGGCTACAGAAGATAGTTACATGTTTCCCAGAAGACAAAATAAGATAAATTTACCCTGATCTTCAAATTCAAAAAGTTTTCACCCCCCGGCTCTTAATGCATGGTTTTTCCTTCTGGAGCATCTGTGAGCGTTTGAACCTTCTGTAATAGTTGCATATGAGTCCCTCAGTTGTCCTCAGTGTGAAAAGATGGATCTCAAAATCATACAGTCATTGTTGGAAAGGGTTCAAATACACAAAAAATGCTGGAAAACCAAAGAATTTGTGGGAGCAGTTTAACTGTTCAGGACAAACAAGGGACTCTTGAACAACTATCAGTAAACAAAAAAACACAGCTGTGGATCATTCAGGTAACAACACAGTATTAAGAATCAAGGGGATGTAAACTTTTGAACGGGGTCATTTTTATAAGTTCAACTATTATTTTCTCTTGTGGACTATATGTAAACCTCTTTTATGTGAAATATCTTATTCAGGTCAGCACTAAATAAACAATAACATGCATTTTGTATGATCCCTCTTATTTTGGTAAAATAATAAACATTTTGCAGATTCTGAAAGGGGGATGTAAACTTTTGACCTCAACTGTGTATATATATATATATATATATATATATATATATATATATATATATATATCTATATATATATATATATATATATATATATATATCTATATATATCTATATATATATATATATATATATATATATATATATATATATATATATATATAACTATGTACCTCATTGATATATATAGTGTGTGTGTTATATATATTTATAGACATGTATTAGGCATGATTTATATATGTATTGGGCTTTGTTAAATGTTTATGGTTCAGTATCTTAGCATGTTTATTTTTTGGGC
This sequence comes from Pangasianodon hypophthalmus, assembly GCF_027358585.1. NCBI lineage: Eukaryota > Metazoa > Chordata > Actinopteri > Siluriformes > Pangasiidae > Pangasianodon > Pangasianodon hypophthalmus. The sequence goes on from NC_069712.1 coordinate 23,490,214, forward strand.
AGTTTATGAGGTTCACAAGTTCTCAAAAAAGTGGGAAGTGGGCTTCATGGGGAAAATGTTTGAATATGTCTGCATTATCCCAGTCAGCTGATATAAAAACTGCTTTTGCCAATTTTGCTCAAGTTGACAAGTGATACTTATGTTTTTGTGGACAAGGTTGTGTTATTACATTTCATGTGATATAGCTTCCAAGTGAAGGTTAAATTAAAAACTAACGACATTAAAAACTGAACAAGTTTGTACACTTCCAAAAGATGCTGTTCAATGATAAAGTGACAGCTTTATCAAGTACATTGTCTTAAGTACATTGTCAGAATAGAATTATGTATATTTTTTTTTGGCCATTATGTAAAGTACATTTCATATTTCTGCTTATACTACTTTTATGAAAACTCATGACACAGTACTGATGGTGTTACATATATTCCCTTCTGCACTCATTACCTAGTTTGTGTATGTGATGCCATCAGTGTGGTTTAGTTCTGCTTCTCTGTATTTAAGACCTTCATTATGTTGCAATGGGTATCGGCTGGGTGCCAGTCCTCTCCCTTTCTCACCTGTGTGGCTCTCAGACATCTGCTCTGTTCACCAAGCTCATTGTGGAGCTGCTCATCCCAATACAGCCAGTGTGAGATGCTGAGAAAGCAGCACCATGCAGAGAGTGCAACTGTTGTGGAGCACAAGCTGAAGCATGCGTGTTTGCTCCACATGCTTGGTACTGCTGCTCTGAACAGAACCATGTTTGAAAAAAAGTAGCAAAGTGCTTGCAAAGCAGAAGATTGAGTCACATTACTGCTTAAAGCTATAGTTCCCCTAAAAGTCACACTTTATTAAGCATGAATGAAACCTAAAAAGGGCACATAGCGTTGTGTTATTGGCAAAATGTGAAACAGTTTCCATTAGCTAAACAGTTGCTACTAGATAAAGGGTTTTCATTAGGTTCTTTAGATAGGTGGTTATTCAGTGTTAGCCATGACAAGACAGTAGTGAAGTAGTGAGGGACTGGCTTAGCATTACTAATCATTTACAAGTCAGACAGATTGGAAGAAAATTTTTCCAAGTCAGATGGAATACAGTACAACTATAGCTTTTAAGAAGTGCAGCACAAGTGCCACAGGACTACATTTAATTGATCTGAATTAAGTACTAATAGTAGTATAAATGACAGAGAGCCACAATGAACAACCTTGGCTGGAGAAAGTGCTAGTAATCAGGAGACAAATGAAAGTTAGTTTATGCCAGTTATAGACGTCTCAAAGATGACTCATCTGCACTAATGTTCATTCACTTTTTAAATATTTTAATTAGTGTCTGGGGTGGACAAATCATAAATTTATTAGCTAGCCCAATGGGGAACTAAAAGGTCAATAGTGCTTGCCCATTCCATGCTTTTGTTATCTGGAAACCTAAAGATAAAATGTGGTAGATAATGTAATGTAATAATGCATGGCCAGCTAGTTAAGTGCATTAATACAGGCAAAAAGGGAAATGAACAAGTGGTCAATATTGTTTTGTCCTCTCATTGCATGTAAAAGGCTTTATTTGAGTCTTGCTAGCATCTTTATTTTCTCTCGTTTAATCATGAGGTGTCTGCTTGCCCAGCTTGGAATCATCACAGGTGCAATGCTGCAGTGAGGCTTTGCAAAGTCTGGTAGTCAATCTACCAGGTGATCAATCAGTGATCTGGGAATTGTGAATGGTGAAATGTGTTTCTTTTGTCTTGTGACTCATGATCAGGTCTTGGGCTGAGGATAATGGGAATTGTTGTTTGCAAGGTCAGGAGTGGAAGGCATGAGTGTGACAGGTGCAGCTATATCGTGGGCACCTGAGGCTGTGTAGTTTGTGACCAGGTAAAGGCCATGCATGCCAGGCTCAGGGGAGCCCTGTCCTGCCCACTGTCCTCAGGCTTCCCCTGGAGCTGCCTGCTCAGGCATTAATTACACCTGAGCTGATAACAGGGTCATCTAGCCAGGTCACTTCATCTAATGCCTGCACCAAACACACCACCAGCCACAGGCATCACCAGTGAAGTACTGAAAAACAGCCAAACTCTCTAACCAGACACTATTCTAGTGCATCTGTCCAATTTAATATTCTCACCTGTATTGCATTCATCTCCGTATATACATGGTTATGTTTTTTCTTTATCTTCATATATGCACAATTTATTCATTTTCCCTTTCAGTCATTAGGTTTGAAGAGAGCCAAAAAATAACCCAACCCAACTAAATGGAAAAAATGGGTGGGGGAGCAAAAACAAAAGTATAAAAATTTAATAGAAAAATAAGACTATGGGCTTTGTGTGATTCCTAGTGGGTAATGTACCTGAGGCAGTGTGAAGTGTTAACATGAAAAACACATCAGAGGATGGGCATGTGGCTTGCCTGCTTCTTGTGGCATAATTAATCTGGACGAGCATGCTGTGATTCCCAAGCGCTAACACACACATACACACACACACACACACAAATGAGAGCAACCAAGCACACTGTGTTTCGTATGTACACAACTCTTCAGTATCAGACTACTCAATATTCTTTTTCTGTACAAATTGCTGTAACTTTCTGTGTATTAATGACTTGATTATTCTTTCTTCACACTTACTAGCTATGAAGACCATGCTTATAAATAGTAATCTATTTTTAATATTGTAGTCAATTAAATAGACAGTCAGTGACTTCCTACCCAGGTAGAGGCTAACATTAATGCGATAACAGTGTTTGGGTGAACCACTGAGTCTGTAGAATGCTGCTGGTCATTGCAGGACTTCCTACACACACCAGTTCACCACACCATTGGCTCTTGTTCAAGATGACACTCCAACTCTCTCCTTCCTCATCCTTATTGATGCGTTGGTTTATTCTACTAAAGCAGTTAATCTCTGGGGAAAAAAGAGGAAAAATTAATAAAAAATTATTATTGACTGTGGCAGTGTCACACACAATATCCATACAATAGCAATCCTGTGTTCAAAAACTGACACTTATAAAGTACTAGAGAACAATTAACAGAAAATTTTAATGGAAAAAATAGAGTATAGTCTATAACTGTAAATCTAGAGGCTGGACCAAGAAGGTATGTATGTCTAATAAAATGGCCATTAAGTGTTTAAAATATTGCTGCACCTGATACACACATTACAGTGTAACACACACTAATATGCCACTACCATGTCAATGTCCTTGATGTGCTGAAAGGTCCATTGCCCTAATAATGTGGTCAGTGGTGGACCTGTGATGGCCTTTTCCACTGATGGTTGGGGCAGAAACAGATTGTGCATACTAAAAGAAGAGCAGATGAGCTACAATTAGTAATTATACACCTACAAAGTGCACCTGTAGTCCCCTCTGAAAGTATTGGAATGGCAAGGCCAATTCTTTTGCTTTTGATATATACTGAACACATTTGGGTTTGAGATCAAAAGATGAATATGAGACGATAGATCCGAATTTCAGCTTTCATATCCTGATATCTAGATGTGTTAAACAACTCAGAACACCTGCTTACTGCCCGTAGGTCTATGCATGTTGCAAAAAAAAAAAAAAGAAAATCCAGATTTCGGTGCCTCCACAAAATTTTCAGATCCTCTCACCCCACCACACCCTACAAGCATAAGGGATTTTCCATATCAGGATGAGTTCTATGCAGAATGCTTTATAGTAAATTTATGACTTCCTTCGAAGGACCATTGAAGGGCTTTTTATGTTCATTTGAGTGTTCATTTTCCAGTTTTCATTTTAAAACAAATGAGGAGACAGACATGACATCAGTTGTTCACATGTAGCATTGCAGGACCACAAACGTGAACAGCTCCAAATGATAAGCCGATTAGCCTAATGTTTGAGTAATGAAAAACTGCCAAAAAATGGACTGCCAACTCTGGAATGTCTCTTCAGAACGATTACTAGTCCTGGAACTTATCCTTAAATTTGAAAGAAAAAAAAAAAATCATGCAAGCATTGATTCAGACTCCTCTGGTGACAAGGTATTGTGAAGGTTTCACAAACCACCATATGACTTTGAGAACAGAGATATAGAGGCCATACCACAAGATACAAACCACTCCTCAGCAGTAAGAATCAGAAGGCCAGATTGGAATTTGCAAAGAAGATACGAGATATACAGAGATAAGTCACAAAAGTTCTGTACCCAAGACTAAACACCAAAGTGAAGGAAAGGCCAAAGTGATGAGAAAGAAATGGTGGAGGTAGTGTCATGGCTTGGGCTTGCATGGCTGCTTCTGGAACGAGCTCACTAATCTTTATTGATAATGTAAATTGGGAGGAACTTCATCATGCAGCCAGACAATGACCCAAAACACACTGCCAACACAACAAAAGACTTCATCAGGGGAAAAAAGTGGAAGGTTTTTGACTGGCTAAGTCAGTCACTAGACCTTAACCATATTGAGCATGCATTTCACCTCCTGAAGAGGAGACTGAATAGAGAAAACCCCCAAAACAAACAACAACCTTAAGAAGCTGCAGTGCAAGCCTGGAAAAGCATCACAAAAGAAGAATGCAACAGTTTGGTGATGTCAGTGGGTTGCCGGCTTGATGCAGTTATTGCAAACAAGGGATATGCAACCAAATATTAAGTGTTATTTACTTTAATTTACTTTAAGACTATCTGTTCCAATACTTTTGCTCACCTAAAAATCGGGTGGTCTGCCACCAAAGGTGCCATGTTCACAATGTTTAGGTCCCTAGGAAATGAAAGCTGAAATTCTGATCTATCAATTCATATTCTTATTTTGATCTCAAACCCAAATATTTTCAGTGTATAGCAAAAACAAAAGAATTTGCGTTGTCCTTCCAATACTTTCAGAGAGAATTGTATATGGTATGTAATGATATGTAATATTTAACTGCTAAAATATTTTTTTTATTTTGGGTGTACCCTTACTGTTCTTGTCTCAAGAAACAAGAAATTCACAAGTCACCCAGGATGAGCACTGGCATAGAAATGTCTAATGATGCCCTGAATCTATCATTATCATACAGAGATGATGTAAACACTCTGCATTCATATCTCAGTGCTAACATCTCTCTCTCTCTCTCTCTCTCCCACTCTGTCTCTCTCTCAGATTACCAAATACAGCCATTCACTCTCATATCCAAGAGCCACTGGGCCTAATCACATGTAATCTCCCTGCTCATGCACTAACGACATTAGTTTAAGGGCTTGTAGTGCGAGGTCGCTTCAGCAATTTGAGAATAACCAAATCTAAGGATCCTGCTTCATTTTAATGCCATTATACCCCAGTGAACCTTTGAAATGATTTCAAGGGCCAGGTCTATAGGGCCGTCTGCTGTTTTGCCTAAAGCAAGTTATCAGTTTCTTCCGTTGAAAGGCAGGTCATTCAGGTCTTGTTTGGAGGTCTGATAAGGAGAGCCACAAGGGACCCAGCCCATGAAATGCCAGAATGTCAGGTTCACCATCAGGTAAAGGGGACTGATTGTATCAAAACCTTTTGAGGGACTATTTGCTTTAGGCACATTCAATGGAATTCAGTCTTCAAACCTGCCTTACACAGACCTAGGTATATAGCCTGGAAACATTATGTGTTGTGTTTCAAATTAAACGCATTGCTGGCGCTAATGTGCCTCTAATGCAAATCCCCATTTCTTTTCCTGAGTTTGCTCTCTGGTCCCTAAATGAGTTTGTTTGCGATAAACCAGCACCCTGCTTGGTGTAATATGAGCTCACACTGGGGAAAGCAGTCATTGAGGTTGTGTAGTTATGTGAAATCCGTTAAATAGCAAAGACCTCCAAGGCTGGTGGGTTTAACACAGGGCAGGGGCGGCTTTATTGGTAATTTTATTTTTGTTGTGTGCAATTACCTTTACACATATTCACATTTTATGAATGTTTTTTGCCCTAGACACTGAGGAAGTGCTTATCCTCTAAATGTGTTAGTTATAGTTGTGCCAGGTTATTACAAATAGGAAGGCTTTCATTGCGAATTACCCCCACACTGATAAAAAGTATATAGCAGCCTTAATGGTACACTGTCTCATGAACACAGCTTCCAAAAAGAACTTTGGATGCAATAACAAATCACTTCATCATTGGACCTTAATGCCTTCATGAGGTCGACTTTCCTGTGACCTTTGATCTGTTTTTTTTTTGGCTCCAACCATTAGCCCAGGCTCCACTGGCGGGCATGATTATGTCTTATTGTTAGAGGCAGTAATTTGATTGGTGGAGAATTAAGGCAGCTCCTCGCGGGTCATTTTAGCTCACTTCCTCTATAGTTCTGGGCTTGATTAAAAATTGATCCACAGCCGTAATGTGAATATATTATTGAGACTATCTGTCACCCCTGACAGGTAATTGGGAGTACACAACTTCGTTTTCAGAGAAATGCTCCACCTTGGCTTGGCTAGAATGGTCTGTCGAGTGCTGCTTGTGTGTGTGGTTATGCTGCTGCTTCTTGGGGTTTTCAGGCAGTGCTATGAGGATTAGATGTCTAAGTAGTAACGATGGAGAATAGAACAAATTTTATGATGTTGGTCTAAGCATGTTATATTACACAAGGGGCTATTTTTTATATATTAAATGGAAGTTATGAAATGATGAAAATATGTATTTTCCTTCACATTTATGGCTGTTTCATTGTGTTTTGGTTAGCTTCAAAATTTCAAAAGCTTAGTTTAACAAAATGTATGGTACTGCTCCAATTGAGAAGATAAACAATACTTGCTTAAAACTAGCTTGTACGAATTCCTACTCAATTTCAGTTTTTATATCAGTTTCAATGTTATATGTTATAAAGTTAAAATGCAGCCAAGTCAGCGCTTGGGCCTCGAAATTTGGAAGGTTTCTTTTTATTTTTCAATAATGTTTTATTTTTCAATAATGTTCCATATTACAGGCTTAAAATGTACAGCTGAGGTCAAAAGTTTATAATCACTTTGTTAGTTGTTGGCCACAAATGTTTCAGTTAAAGCTTTAGTTTCAGTTAAATTTAACCTTGGGGTGACTTTCAATGACCACTTGAACTTTGCAGACCACATTTCAACAACTGCATGGTCCTGTTGGTTCATTCTGTATAACATCAAGAAAATCAGACCCTATCTCACTGATCATCTCACAGCTACTAGTCCAGGCTCTTGTTAACTGGACTACTGCAACGCACTACTCCCGGTTTCAGAATGCAGTAGCACGCCGTATTTTCAACCAGCCCAAAAGGACCCACGTCACACCCCTCTTCGTCTCCCTCCACTGGCTTCCTGTAGCTGCCTGCAACAAATTCAAGGCCTTGATGCTCACGTACAAAACCTTGCCTGGAACAGCACCCCCTTACCTCAACACTCACCTTGAGGTTTATGTTCCCTCCCGCAACCTGCAATCAGTTAACGCCCAACACCTGGTAGTGGATACTCAGCGAGGCATGAGGTCCCTTTCCAGAACCTTCAAATTGACTGGTCCTCAGTGGTGGAATGAACTTCCAACCTCAATCCGAACAGCAGAATCCATCACTATCGTCATAAAATGGCTAAATTGGCTAAATGGCTAAATTCTGTGAACACTTAACCCCTAACTTATCCCCACCTAAAAAAAAAAAGAAAGAAACAAATCTGCAGTTACACCTGCTCTTACACCTCTACTGTGCACTTTGCTCCTCTAGCACAATTAAAAATCTTGTATGGTAGCACTTCTTGTATTGTTCTCTGCTTGATGTCTCGCTTTGCTTGTAATGTAAATGTAATTTTTCCATGTGATTCAGGTCAAGGATTTGTGATAGCTACTCCAACACTTTCACTCTGATGTCTTTAAGCCATTTCGATACAACTTTGGAGGTAGATACAACTTAGGATCATTGTGCTGCTGGAAGACCAAGTTGTGACCAAGTTTTAACTTTGTGGCTGATGTCTTGAGGTGTTGATTCAGTATTTTTAAATAATCCTTCTTACTCATGATGGCATCTATTTTCTGAAGTGCACCAGTCCCTTGTCCAGCAAAACACCACCACTACATGATGCTGCCACCAACATGCTTCACAGTTGGGAGGGTGTTCTTCCGATTAAAAGCCTCACCCCCTTGGGTTTCCAAGTGGCACAACAGTAACGCATTTGCCCTATCATCTGGAGATTATATGTTTGAATCCTGATGATACCACAGCCCCCTGACCAGAGAATACTCCTCCAAAAGGCTGGTGATCCCCTGCAAACCTCAGTCTGACCCCTATGCTAGTTTTGGAGTAGGGGCTTCTTCCTTGAACAACAGCCTTTCAGACCATGTTGATGTAAGGCTTTCTTCATAGTGGATGTACATACTTTGGTACCTGATGCCTCCAACTTAGTAAACGGTTCCTTTGTTGTTGTTTGGGGTTCAGCTGAACCTTTTGGACCAAAGTTCATTCATGCTTGGAAGTTAATTTGTGCCTCTTTCCTGAAGGATGCAGTGCCTGTGTAGTTCCAGGATTTTAAGTTTAGCATATAATTGTTTGTACAGATGCTCATGGTACCTTCAGTTGTTTGGAAATTGCTCCTCAGGAGGAACTGGACTTCTGAGGTCTTGGCTGAGGCACTGTCTCTAAAGGTAGGCCCTTTAACAACCACAGGTTCACTTCCATTAATTCCTAATTATGACAATTAGCCAACTAGAAGCTTTTAAACATAGTCATTGTATCAATTTCTGAAATCTTCCAGACTGTATAGACTGACAGTCAATTTAGTGTATGTAAACTTTTGACCCACTAGAATTCTGATATAGTGAATTAAAGCTGAAATAAATCTGTCTCTAATCAGTTGTTTTAAAATTTAAAAGTTGATGCCCTAATTGTCTTGCCAAAAGAATTTGATCTTAACATGAAATATTTGGAGCTGTGCAAAACTGAGATTGAATATCTTTAGCCAAGGTGTAAACTTTTTTCAACTGTAATTATTAACTGAGATTGTAGACCTACTGATTGTTTCTGTTCACCTTTGTAATGTACAAAACATTGTAACTCAAGGTATGATTAATGTTCTGAGACACCTTTAAAACTTTTTTCTAGAACCACATATATTTGTGCTATTTGATTAGAACACCAATAGCATTTCATGGTTGCTGAACAAATATGAAACATGCTGGGACCCACTGGATTCTACTCATTGACATTCTGCATCTCTAATGCTGCACTGTTTTCCATGCTGTAGGATTCTAGATTGGTAGAACAGCAGTGAGCCCTGTGCAAATATGACTAAAATGTGTGCAAATGTGCTTGAACAATCATAGAGGATCATAGAAGCAGCAACACCAGACGATTCTGGGATGCAGGGGAGATGATGTCTGCTGAACAAATCCTGCCTTTCTTTTCATGTTGAGCTTGTTTTTTTTTTTTAATGCCATTTTAATGTCCTTTTACCTGTAGGATAATTTTACAAAGCAGTATAAGACACAGTATACATGGCACCAGTGGAGTGTGTTTATGAGTATTTGTCATTTGCACTCTAACTGTAAGAAAAACTGGAGGTCAACAAGTAAAAAATCTTGCATAATGTTTTTAAAGATTACATCAAGGTCCATTTTTAATAGGGACATTAATTAGAGACACTACATGGTTTTTCACTCAGATAGGATAATTCACTGTGAAAGTACAGCCTACATGGGAGACAGTGTTAACAACTAAATGTAATTTTATGGATAAGTAACTTTGTGCCCTGCCATCTTCAGCTTCTCCGTTTTCAGGGAACGTTAGTTTCCTCACAAAAGGGCATTTCCTTCTGAACAGAAATCACTGGCAGAGATTAATAACACCATTAGGTGGTAATGATGCTGCGCTGAGTGAAATATTTATTAAAGATCCCTCTGCTAGCAATTAGCATGACGTGTCATTGTTCAGCGCGAAAAATCTGGATGATTACACCAGCATCTCTCCCTCGCCAGCCCCCATACTTCAGCCGCCTTCACACCACCACAAAAGAGTTGAGACTTGGGGCGTCCGGGTGTCCCATCTTAATTACAGTAATTCCACTCTGGTAAGAGAGCGTTCTGAGTCTAATTATGGCCGCCTCGTTGATTTCCTTGGGAGGATTGAGATCGAGAGTAGCACTGAGCCAAAACATTTCCTCACTGTAGTCATGCAGGAGGGCTTTCAGTTTCAGGTGTGCTACTCATTTCTAATCACTGTGCAGAGACTTTGCGGTATATATAAATAAATGATTTCTCCAGCGCTTGTAACTTTTTTAAGTGCCATTTCTGCTGCAGTTAGATTTAATGAGAAGTTTGCTGAGCACATGAATGTTTTTGTTCTATCAGGATCTTCACCAACTGTCGGACCAGGAGCCCTGGCTGTAGGTCACATCATCAAAAGTGTCCCTTTGTTTCATGGATCATCAAACGGCCAGTTCATCAGCTGAGCCTTTGAAGCATGTAGGAAATTAATCAACTCGCTCACTAGTCTTTAATCATGTTTTTTTGTCCCATCCCTGATACAGGCGTTGAGAGAGAGAGAGAGAGAGAGAGACGCAAAGGGAGACAACTTTATTAAGAGACAACTAACATGATGGTAGTTCACTTTCCTTTGAACAAAAGGCATCAGGGAGACGGATCAATTTGCAATACCGTGTTCAGCACCCATGCAACAAAACCAAGACATGAAAGCACAGCATTAAGACTCTATGAACCTAGCAATCAATAAACATCAGTGGCAGTAAAGACGAGCATGTTTCTCATTCTGCTGAGTCGCCGAGGGCCTTCGTCTGAGGCTGATGATTAGGCCACCGCCTCACCATCATATTTCTCTTTCACATGTTTGGTGTCATTTATCAGAGCACACTGCCCTGGTCAAGGTGAGAGCCAAGGAGGGGATGAGGGGAGCGAGATGGGGACTGGGTAGGGTTGCTAAACCAAATAACTCTAATATAATAAGAAATTATAATTGTTATGCAATTATAATTGTGATTTCTTGTCATTTTGTGACATATTAGTTGAAACAATTCAGTGTCCTCACACTGAATTAACCAAGTGTGCTAGCTAGTTTACAGTTCATATCTCCTTAATATATTTTGTATTCCTTCAGATGGTGGTGAATGGATAGAAATACTTTTACAAATGATCCAAAATATAAGAATTAGATATATTCTGCTGCAACACCGTGGCTACATGCAATTCTCTGCTGGCCTCCGCTCATCAAATGAGACGGGTCTAAATTAAACATTGGTCCATGTAGGTGAGGTGCATACACACATGACAGCAGTGTTTAGGGTGTCTGCACAAGATGCCTGATTGTAAAGCAGAATATCATAGGGAAGAGTGTAGCACAGCAGTATTTGCTGCCTTTGTGTAATGTGCTGTTAGAACTGTCACGTTGATGAACGGCATATCAGAGACGACTATCTGCCGTGTTTCCTCATGATATATAACTGTTATATAAACGTAAAAATTGATAGATTCTAATAAGAAATGACAGTTGTGTTTCACTTTTGTAGCTTGTTAGAAGTCCGGTAAGATTAAATGTCCATATGTATTTTGTATTACATCAGGTATAAAAGTATTAAACTCTGTGAGTGAACCCAGATGCGCATCTCCACAATGCAGTTGTATACACATGTAGAGAGTTCAAGAGGCAGTCCTAATCAGCACCACCATTTAACTCTTTTCACTTTTTATGAGAATTTGAGCCCCTCTCCCTCAAAGGGAAATGTAGCCTCTCTTCGATTCACCCACTCTCACTGATCTCTTTCATGCTGGGCCGTATGACATCCAATAGAAGTGCTTTTATCCCCTGAAGATACAGTACAAATCATCATTGGTTTTATCTCAGTCGGGGATGTCGATTTTCTAAATGAGCTTACTCTTTCCAGCTGCCTGTCAAGCTCATTTTCCCTATCACACGGCAGCCAACCTCCCATCCTCTCCTCACTCTGCCCTCCCTACATCACCCTGCAAGTCTGGAGCTTTTCTTACTGCCAGGGTTTAGGGCCTTTCTTTCCAGCCTTTGTTCCTGTAGGGGGAGAGGGAGCAAACAGCAGGATTGATCCTACATTTGTGTTTTGGTATTGTTCCAAACCTTCCTTGTCAATAGGGATGGGGAGTGCATTGACTGGGGGAGGTTGAGGGTGCGAGAATGAAATTGGCTGAGGGTTTTTTATTTCCCTGTGTACGCCACAGTGGCTGGCTTTTTGTGTGCAGTGGAATGTCCCTAATCTGGCCGCCATCGACATGCAAATGAGCACCGCCGGTCCATGTCACGTGGCTGATCAGAGGCATCAAAGCCTGGGAAAGAGCTCTGCCAAAACCTGCTCTGGGCTTCGATGTTGGGTCTGCATAGAGATAAAACTACAAATTATGTCAGAGTATGGAAGGCATATGTTTCAAAGAAAAAATAAAACAAACAGACTGCTATTGGCTTCTCTATAGCGACCTCAGTGTAGTAAACATGCATACTTTAGTAACTGCAATGGTTTTCCAAATTATTGATTAGTAGTTTTAACTGTTAAAAGCAAAAATTTAAATGAATGTATAATAAAAGATATATAATATCTTATAGTAGAAGGAGGTTTGTGACTCTCCCCGTGTGACTTGCTAATGATTGACGTAGCTGAGTGTGCACAGGGACAAAAGATCTGGCCAAACACCAAGGCACAGTGTGGTGTATCCATTGTTAAATCAGTGCCCTTTCTTTTATGTTTTAGTTTGTGTGTGTATGTGTGTGTGAGCATGCATGTGTGTGTGTGTGCGCATGCTTGTGTGCGTGTTTGTTTGATGCAATGATCTCCTGACTGTATTTTACACATTTCAAGTCATAACTCATTACATTAATGCTGTATATTATTATATACAGTTAAAGTGACTGAAACTATAATTATCTAATTTCACTGTACACTTCAGTAATGTTTTCTAGCCTACCTTTGAAGAACATGAGCTGTAACTCAAGAGCCTCATCGCTGGTAGTGTATATGATTCCCTCTGTCTTGTACTCAGAGGTTGACGAACCTGCCCTGCCCTGCTCCTGTCTTCAGCTCCACTCAAGTGCCATTATGTTACCAGGCCACTAGAGACCCTTCTGATACAGTTACTTTTATTTGGATGGCTATGTCTTTGAAACTAGGGAGGGTTATGGGTTTTTTCTTTTCTTTTCTTTTTTTTTTGTGGACTTTACCTTAAGGCTAGGGCTAAAATTACAGTAGAGGAACATGACACTCCGGACTTTGACGCTATCTTTCTTCACTGTAAAAAAAAAGAATTCCCTGTGAAGGGAACCCTCCTATGACCAGAAAGACTACCATCTGGGACTTAGATAATCACTAAATCAGCATCTGTAACTATGTAAATCTAGAGATGGAAGAACAAGGGTTGCATTAACAGAACGTTGCAGACATTATTGAAAAATTGAAGTGGGAATTGCAGTATGATTTGTGATGTGTAACCAGGTTAGATTTTTCTTCTGTTTGTCCATTACTATCAAATGTACAAAACTGGACACTATTTTGACATGATACTGAATATAATAGATTGTCCATAGACACAAGGTAAAGATTGTAAACCTTTTTCTCTATAATTCAAATTCAGTTTAAAAGGTACAGATTCTTGGTTTCAATTAGCACCAGCCTAAAAGTCCTCTTCACAAATTTAAAAGTCATGAACGCATGAATCCATTCAGGTACGCTACCCTGAAAGTGGCTCTCTCTTACCTTCCTGGTAATGTAGGGTCAGGAGTGGCAAACTTCAGATCCCACTGGCCATTACTTTAAAGCAATTAAATGTAGAAAACCACCCTATCTCATTCAGTATTTCATATTTAATTCAGGTTTTCAGTGTGTTGCTACTCTGCTCTGGAACTTTGCTCTAAAATGCAGGTATTTTTCCACAGAAGCCTTTTAGATGTCATTAAGTAAGAGCAGTTCTCAATCTCACATCCCATATCTGTGATTTAATAATGAGCTATACTTGCCAGCTTGCAAATGTTTTTTTTTTTTTTTTTTTTGCATATCAAAGTGCAGGAGTGCTCAGGTCTATGAACTGAAAAAGCCAAAGGTTTTTTTTTTTTTGGCCATATATGACTGCCATATAAACCTAAAATGGATATTAAAAAAAAAAAAAGAAATCTGCTGTAATTAGCAAAAGATGGTGCCCTGTTAAATTGAATTTAATGACAACACAGCAAACTTACTCAGTGAGAACTAATCTTCAACTTACGAGTATTATGGTTAATGGTCCTGAAAGAAAATGATGGCCTCTCAAAGCAAAACCAATTAACACAGTTGGTGAATATCTATAGCGTGCTTTTCAATTTTAATAAGTATTTCATCTTTAACAAATCATAGAGCTTTCATGAGTCAATGCATGGATCTTTCTTAAAGGGATCCGTCCAACATCTGTGATTGTTCTGCTTTCTGCAAAGGTGCTCTGCTGTTATGTTCTCTTCTGAGATCTGACAAGAGAGAGGAAGGTAGTGCGGCAGCAGCTGGCCATATATCACAGTAATTAAAGGCCGGCCTAATGATGCAGGCTTCCTCCAGCATGATTTCTGTCTGATCACAGGGCTGCTTCATTAGGAGCACTCAGCCTAACGAGGTGGAGCTGCAGTAAAGTAATTCTCAGCCTGCTGCAGTGATAAAGAGGTCCCAGGGCCGAGGGAAGCCTGAAAATATAATCATAATTGGAAATGCTTGACTAAAGTTATTGCAGAGCTGCTGAAGGGTGTATTGTTTTGTGTTCAGAGTGATTACTTCAGCGTTCCCCCAATTTTTTTTTCCAGCCACATTGCAAAAATTCCAGAAATCTTGGCTAGGGAGTTGGTGTTATGGGTAAAGAAGCTAATTGCAGGTGCAGTGATTTAGGGATGTGGCGATACAAGGACACAAAATTGTGCCTAAAGCATATGTTGTGGCTTACATGGAGATAATGCCATATGTTTATTAGGTTGTTTTTGTTTTTAAATCATATGCTCTAAATATTACACATGTTAGCATTTTTATTTTAGAAAATATCCAGTAAACCATTCCTGATGGAGCATTAAAATAGTTTATCAAAGCAAGTTTGGGTATTTTTAGATTATGATAATTTATTATGTACATTCATAATTGTGTGATGTGTAGATTATAATAATTTATTATTTACATTACTTACATCTTTCTCCCTGAGAAAAAAAGCAGTAACGTTGGACATTTTCCGGTGTGCCAGATAGTAAGATTTTAAGATACCAAAGATATCACGTATGCCGAACATTTGATGACCTTCTAAAAGGGCAGGCTGGGAAAAAAAATTAGTGGTTTCACTAATGAGAACGTGCAGCTTTGTAGAGCAAGCTGGTAAAAATGGCACGTTTTTTCATTGGTTCATTGAAAATGTTAGCTGTGATTAGTTACACAATCCAGCATTAACCTGTAAATTAAAATTCCTTGGTGCAATTTGATGGGTGATTTAATTTGGTTCCTCTCCCTCTCTCTGTCACACACACACACACACACACACACACACAGCTCGCCACAGGCTATTCCCATTATGAATTCTTTATATAGCTTTTTCCTTAATGATCAGCAGCCTGTGCTCTGGTGCTGATTACTATTGTACACTTAGCACTACATAAAACAGGGGATTAATATGTCCCAGAAGGATTGTTGCTATGGATCCCCCAGTTGCCTTCGGAGAGATGTTTCTGCAGCTTCAATTGTCCATAAATTACTCTCCCTAGTGAATTAGCCTGCAGACTGTGAGGAGAGGAACAAGCCGAGGAGAGCACTCTCACTCTGGGCCCAGATGAAAGCGATCTGCTCAATTATTCATGACCAGGCCCTTTTTTCAGATAATGTGAGATGCTGTATTACATTTTCTCTCTCTTTCTGTTTCCATCTTTCTTTCTATTTCATTCCCAGCCAGGTAGAGGATAAGATTGAGTTAGAGGGTACACAGAGTGTTGGACTTGCTTTTCTTTTGTGACTTGCTCTAGCTTTTGTGTATGATTTTGCCATTCTTCTTGGCTGTTCTTGGCCACCAAAGCTGTCTTGTCCTGTGCAGACTGTGCAGTGCTGAATGTAGTAGGGCCCCATAAGATGCAGTTTGGGAGGAGTAGGCTCATTTTCCTGAGTATTCTGAATGTTTCTGAGTCAGAAAAAAATAGCACAGGATATTCAATGGCTGTGTAATCTTTGCGCCTCAGGCCTGTTGGAATTTGATCAAGTGTTGTAGTAGGAAGTCTGATTCATGTTTAGTTTTGCAGCCAAATCACTGTTGTAGCCATCACTAGTATGTATCCTAATTAACTACTTCAGCTCTTATTATCATGTAAAGCTAATGTCCATTAAAAAAGGTACAGAATTATTAATCTTTGGCAAAAATCTTCATAACCCAGTCTTTTCAGAGAAGCATTGTTGCCTTTAGCTATAATTTCTATTACTAGATTTTATCAATAAATTGGCTCATCGTGGGTTTGATACCTGAATGTCAGTAGTCCACCATACTGTTCTGCAGTATTCCTGTCCCACCATGTGCTTGATCTGCATGGTTTCCTTCAAGTAGAAGGATCAGTCTGCATTAAGTCTACATTAAGTCTTGAGTCCAGGCCAGATGAGCAGCTGTGGTCTCAGCATCTGCCTGCCTCCTCTGCTTTAAATCTAGACCTGCTTTTGACTGACAGACACTGGAAGAGGCTAGAGGGATGCCGTAATGCAGTGTTCATTTTATTGACAATAACAGAAAAAAAAGGTAATCAACTACAGTTTTCATGAAAAAATGAAACAATAAATACAATCACATTGCATATGAATTTAGGAAATTATAGAAACCAGTCATTAGCATGCACATTTTGGGATTTTGGTGCAGCACATCATTAGATAATTATCACTACACCAGAGCACTATAGAATTCTCGAACCTGGTTGCTAAGGGGCTGCTAAGGGAAAGTCTGTTTATAACTGCTATAACATAAGCGATAACAAGAACTAACTTGTTTCATGGATGTTCCACAACTTTAAGTGGAGCTATAAATGGTAAAATGTATGAAATGCCATTCATTAATTTAAAAAAATTTAATTGTTGGCAAACTGATGAGATGTAAGGAAATTGGAAAATAATCAACTTCAGGGTGGGAACAGGAACATTTTACATTTCATTAGTCCAGCTGTAGTTGGCTGAAGTTGCTGTAGTCTTTTCGTAACCACACCTAAAATAACTCCCAAGTGACTTAAAAGTGACTAAAATGATTATCTATTGTAGAGAAAATATTAAGACTAAAAATAAATCCAAATTAACTTATAAAATGAAGACTGTAACATTGCTAAGTGTTTAAATCAGCAAATATTATAATTATTATAAATAAATGCAATTTGTTGAAGAAATTCAGTTATATGGCATTGAAGATTTGAAATTGGGCTGCTTTGAGTCTTGCTTGAAGATGCTATTAAGTTGTTTTACTCTTTGAACACTAAGAGAGAATATGTTTATGATGGAAAGTTCCAGATGTTTGAGTATTATGAAAGCACTGTAGCCCAGACAGTTGCTCATTATAGACTGGGTGCCATGTCAGATTCTACCCTTTAACCCCTTTTACATGTGGAGCAGTGCGCTGTGCATCATTGCCTCCTCAGCATGGACATCACAGTCTGCTGGCTCTGGCTGTCTCCCTCATGTGTGGCATTTGCTGCCCATGCCAGGTTGTGGCTCCCAGGCCTGGAAGTGGACCAAGCTCTCTTCTACCTCAACGGCCAACAGCTGGAGCGGTGCTGCAGGCGATGAATCACCTGCGATTAATATTTAACTCCTGGCTTCTGCACAGTGGCATACCTCAGCGTCTCACTGCATATCTCCAGGTGAGGCATCTACTTCTACCCTGCAAATATATGATGTGTTGCTTTTAAAGGATTCTGATTGCACCAAAGGAAGGGGTGGTGTGCCTGAGTTCCTCAGCTCTGCTATTTGGCCAGGGTGAATTTTTTTTTTTTTTTTGAATCTGTGGAGCTCAACTTACCTAACATACACACACACAGAGCCTCTCCTTTCTCTCCTCTTATCCTAGATCTCAGTGGTGCACCTGCAGGCATGTGCTCAGATCTCAGGCTGGCAGCAGGATCAAAGTAGTAATGCTGGACATTTGAAATCGAGGCCTGGATCATAGGAGCAGTTTTTGGAGCCACCCAGCTCTTGTGTTTTTATTCAGTAAAAAGAATATCTCCCAACTGGGGTGCTGTAGCCAGCCAGCTGGGTTCTGGAGATTTTAGACGGGTCACCCCGATATCTCCTACAGGCTTTTAGGAACTGTGTGTGATCTAGTGATTAGTAGCCCAGTCTGCCTTTCCTGTCAGCTGATGTGATGTACAGCTCCCCATCAGTTCATCCTCATTCGCATGCAAGTACTGTAATCTCAAGCTATTTGAGTGTACATTAAATTCTACTTTATGGTTGGCTGTAAAAGCTGAAAAAGCAGCAAAGGATTTTATCCTGTTCCTTAAAAAATGGATTTGGTATTTAACCCTGTATTAACCCTTTTTATACACTTCTCCTTTACAGTGTAACAACAGAATCAATTTCTCTATCAATAAAGGTGACTCACTGTTCTCTAGTTTAGACATTGAATAATATTAGAAACGACTGCTTACTTCTCTTTTCCCTGTTTGTTTTGGTGTGGTCTGGCTGACTAGTGCTGAGTGCAGACTTGATAATAGTATTTGTGCCTCAAGGGAGCGTATGGGAATCGCCACGGGGACAGGATTTTTTGGACGATTTCCTATCTGCAAGATTGAGGGACACCTCGGGGAACTTCCCAAGAACCCTTTGCTTCCCACAGAGGGAGGAGCACAAAGTGACTGCCTTTGTTCTCTACACAAATGGGGACTGCCAAGGAGACAGCATTCCCCTTGGGGCTTTATTGTCTCCCTAACAAGTCATAGCAAATATTAATATTCATATTTTTACAGGCCCAGAGATCCCGCCATAACTCTTTCCCATTCATGCTCATTAAATGTATTATAGAGAGCGAGGGATTTTTTCTTACTTTCATAATATTTGAATGAAACCGTTCTCCATATGAAAGGTTGCTGTGTCACACCCCTGAAGAGACTTCAGAGATTAAAAAGAAATACATAATTACTGTACGTCTCACTCTCTCTCTCTCTCTCTCTCTCTCTCTCACATGTAATTCTGTGATTATGAACACAGATGTACTCTAACGTTGTGTGAGGTGAATCTCTGAGGAATCGGAAAGGAAAAGTACTTTTCATCAGGTCAATATTATATATTTCAGATCAACTGTTTTCTGTATTTATACTGCTCCATCAAAGAAGTCCTGGACAAAATCCCTAAGTCCCTCCTTCGTTCATTGCTGAAACAGTCATTAATGGCCTACTAAAACCAAAGACATTTTCCTTGAATACTTAATGTACTATGTCTGTTCTTTTATGTTAGCTTTGTTTCACTGACTTTGGTGGACTATACCATTACATGCTGCTTTTCCTAACTAGGGGTAACCCTTAAAACCACATGGTGAAGTCCATTACATGGCTACGCCATCGGCCTAGAGGATCAATTTCACATGAAGACAGCTTCTGTCATGCTGTGGCTAGTAAAAACAGTGATCTTTATTTCATGTAACTTTAAGAGCATAAAGAGAACATAGTTTGGTCAGAAAATTTATGAGGAATAACCTAACCCCTCCACTGATAAACAGATTCACTCCAACAGCCTATGTGTGTGGTGCACTTGCATTCCAGACATAACACTAGCCATGCTTTATGTTCTTACGTCTCCAGTACATTGTATCAAATAGGATTTGTTCCCATTGTCTGTGATTTTTCAGCCACAATATACCATATACACCATCATATACAATAAAGTATATGTCTCATTAGTGCTGCTCTTTCCATCTGTGCTGATCATTCTGAGAGGTTTGCTGAGCACGATAATGAAAAATTGATTGGCGGGGTATTGGATACACGCACAGTCCGTTTGAGTTGATGCAGTGCGTTACACTCAACACCACTTGACACCTCAATTAGCACTGATGCAGGAGAGTGGATCTAAACAAAGGCTTGACCCTTAAGATAAATAGGTGTGCAATTGATCTAATTACGATGGAGTCTTGCTATTTAGGATCACAGGAAACACATGGAATGCTGACTCTCAGCATCACACAAACTGACAGTGTGTGAGCCAATTTGTGTCTTTTAAGAGCAATCAAGTGCTGATCTTTAAAACTAATTTTGAATTATAAATTAATGTGTGATTCACAATATGTAGTGTAGAACATGATTTACACATGTGCTTTCTAAATAAAGGCTTAATAGAATACAACGTATACACCGTAACTCTTTGGTTTGCTATCATTTAGACCCACACAGTTCCATTACGACGGACAAGTCAAGGCCATTAACGTGATGCTGAACTGAGTTATGGGTCAGCTGTGAAAGGGCCATGTGCTGAGGTCTGTGTGATGGTGGGAGATGAAAATCCTCGCTCCCTCCAATGAGGCATTCAGAGAGATGCCAAAGAAAAATGACCCATGAGTGGAGACACACCTTTCATATTCGGCATTAAATTCTGACATAAGGGACGCCTGCCATCCCCCTCCTCCTCATCCTCCTCTTCCTTTTCTTTCTCCTCCTCCACCTTTTTGTCCAATCTTATATACATGTAGTCCTGAGAGGGGGTATTGTTCACTGAGCACATCCTCCTCCTCCATCATGTCTTAATGAACATAATCGGATGCCTCCCTGTGAGCACAGCTCAGACCTCTCTCTACCATCTCTGTGATTTACACTCTGATGAAGCATCATCAGTGAGAACAAGTGTTATTAGCTCAAACATGGGTGATTTTTTTTCTCTACAATAACTCAGCCTTAAAAGACTTTTGGACATTACCTAGCTAAAAACTGAGATGTGCAGGTGACATGGAACCAGTTCTGTTAGAAATCAATGTGCATGTAAAAGCATGTTAAAAAAAAAGAAGTGAGGAAGAATGTTCATGAATATACATGTTCAACATCAATGGATAAAAAGGTATCTCTTTGTAACCACCAATATGATTCTGATTGTTTATGTACATATTCCAGGTATCATTTTTCATTCTGTTGGTAAGAACGTGGCATGAAAATAGGCTTTTGGCACATGTCATGGGAACTCTGATTGCACAGGGAGAAGCATTAGCTGTCGTGCTTATTTTGAGAACTCATGTATGTCCCAGAGGTTTGGCAGAACCTTTTGCTGTCAGTGGATTCCATTAGAGCTCCACATCTCCAAAGCAACATTGGCACCTTGCACATGACACCCAACCGGGTGGCCAGATGTTATAGACTTGAGACCATGTATAAGGGGGATTAGGCAAATCATTCCAAATATTTTGATGGAGGGTCCTTACTTTCCGAACTGCAATATTAATTATGTGGTCATTTCAAATTGTTTGCATTGGAACTTTTCAAAATTAGAACACTGTTTCTGTTGGGGTGTTGTTTGGTGTCTGTTCCAGGCAGGCAATGTAGGCCAAAGTTACTTTTGCTTGGTTATCCCCAGTGAAGCCTGGCTACGAGATACTTAGTGCAGGAATGCACACACTGCACTGGGGCCAAGAGGTGGGCAGATGGAGAGTCAGTGTGGGCCAGCATTTTTTTTTTTTAACTTCTGTTTTGCCTGTGTTTAATTTATTGTCTCCTCTATCAAGGCCACATTGGACATAAATCTCCTGCCATTCCGATTTTAAAGGTGTAAACAGCATTTACTGAAAGATTGGCAATTGCCCATTATCAGTTTATTCCTGTTGGACAAATTTACTTACATTGAAGCTCAAAGGTGTAGTTTTTCACAGCAGTCTTGATCTTGATTTAGAACAAAAGTTATATTTTGTATGCTGTAATGTAAGTGTTGATATGATATAGACTGACCTCTTTGTTTCAATGTTTTGCATGCATGATTTCACACATGGATTCTAATATTACCTCCATTTCTATTGAATGTTGTATCCTGTCCAGAATTCAGCTTTGGCAGTATTATCACAGTCCCTTTTGTGCATAGCATTTATTAAAACGCAGCCAGGCTTTTTTTTCATTCCTATGGGGACATAAAGCACAAGTTTCATCTTACCATACAATAAATGAATGAGTAGGCCTTGGTCCATTGGGGCATGGCTTTGCTCTAAGCATAGAAAATGTCTATAGGGTAAGCCACTGATTGCCTTGGTGTAATTGTACTCTTAATTAGGCTGCAGTGGTGCTTGCAGCTGGAGGGTAAATTGTGTGTGTATTTGTGTGTGCCAGTATATGTTGTTGTTCTACAGTGCAGAGAGATGAGCAGAGAAAGCCATCTTTAGAGACACAGACATGCCAAGTTTCTCAAATTACACTCTCTCTCTCTCTCTCTCTCCCTCTCCCCCTCCCCCCTTTCTCTCTCTCTCTCTGCATTCCTCTCTGTCTCACTCAGAATGTCCCTTGTGCTCTTCTCTTTCTCTCACTCTTACTATCTCTTCATCTGCCTCTCAGCACCCCCCTCCCCCTTTCTTTCTCTGTGAACTAGTTCCAGAAAGACCCTCTGGTCATCTCATTGTATCATCTTCTTTTATGAAGGCTTTTTAAGATTGCATGCTGCAAAAGCCAGTTCAAACAATAAAGGGAACATTTGCGAAAACATAAAACTTAATTGCAATGGTAAATCATACCTCTCTTATGGGGTTCCACTGGAGTTCATTTCCGTGTGCCAGTCCTGATTGCAGCGTTTCGTCTTCAGCCCACAGATCTAAGAGATGTTTGCATGACTCAACACCTGTGTGTGTGTGTGTGTGTGAGCACTGTTCAAGGCTGGGAATGATGGCTGTGTGCCTCTTCTGGGTCTCTGCCTGGGCAGCTGGTTCTCATTAGTGCCTGTTCCTCCACCAATTGTTTCTCTGTCTATGAACAGGTTAAACCTGGGGTGGAAACATTATCTAGCAACCCTCTTCCCTAGCCTTATGCGCAGCAGCTTTACATACCACTGAATAATCATTAAGGATCTGAGATTTCACTTCACATGTGTTGTACATAGAAATCCCCAACACTGCTTGGCCATGATATTAGATGGGAGAGCTAAAATCTAATATTAATCAATAGCTTGATAAGAATGATGTAGGCCATTACACACACTCTCACACACAAGTGTATGTGAAGCTTCAGAATTCTGTAATGCTCTTCTCTTGGTTCCACAAAAGTAAAAAAAAAATCTGTTATTTGTTTACAGCAAATAATCTGATGTGGTTGCCAAAAAAAGAAAACTTCTACTGGAGTCTTCATACCAGCCACCCCTGCTGTCTGGTCCTTGAGCAAGGCCCTTAACCCTCAAATGCTTGGCTATAACTTGTCTCTGTTGTAAGTTGGCTTTGGATAAATGTGTCAATCAAATGAATATAGTTAATGTGAATGCACACTGTAATGCCCATTTTCTACTGTGAACTATTTGCCTTGGGCACGACAGAGTGTTGTCTTATATTACAGGACAAGCATGCTAAAGCAATCTGTAGTTTTTCTAACCTCATGCTAATACACATCTTCTGAGTCTTCTGAACCTTCCCATCTGACCTGTAATTATAACCAGTGGAGGAGCGAGATGTTTATGATTAATTACCTGTTGTCTCTTGTATACTGGCTTGGATGTGAATAATCTTCCTCCTGATGAGGTGAACACAAGCGTGGTGGGTTTTAATCATGGCAGCAAGTAGGCCGGAAAACACCTGTTCCTGGGTGCAGGTGAACTCTTCAGCTAAGTATAGGCTGCAATACTCTCCTTTATTTCCTTTATTTATCAGCTTGCCATATAACTGTCCTAATCCCTCTCTTCCCCCGTCCTTCTCTCCATCTTTTCTCTCAGGAATTCCTTTTGCACACTTTTTGGAGGGGTAGATGGCTTAAGCTTGCAAGATGGCTGCAATTAAAGTGTCTACCTGCAGGTCTTCCTCTGTTTCATCTGTTAGTGTTTATGGTGAACAGCCCACTCATAGCTCTTTGGAAAAGGAAGCAATGTGCATGCGTAATGCAGTTACGCTCCTACTGATGCATGAAGCTCCATGTCTGCTTCTTGTCAAGACCTTGCCACTAAAAGTCAATTTGCTTGGGCTCCACAAAATTTAATATTTCTCTAATCAGATAAACAAGGATGTTACGTAGGCTGGCTCTATTGATAGGAGGAAATAATTATACTTGGCTCGGAATAATTTCACCCCAGTGCATTACAGTAAACTCCATAAAATCTTGACCAGCACCCTCCCACCACTGCCAGGTTTTTATTGTTGTGAGATAAGATTGAGATCTGGAAGGAAGTACAAGAAGAGGAAGATGGAGAGCAGGAGGAGATGGAACAAGTAGGAATATTCCATTAATGCTTGTCTGTTTTTCTTCCTCTCTTTCAGCATGTGGTGATGACCATTTCCCCAAGCTCATTATAAGAAAAGATGGACATCAGAGGTTTTCCTGTGAACCTCAGGTCAGTGAAGACATGGGTTCAATATCTCAACTACACAGCATGACTCTGAAGATATAAAAACAAAATGATGCTTGATCATCTTAAAACACAGATATGGTGAAAACAGACAACACCCCAGCACTGCTGAATAGAATTGAGGGCAAAATTTTTGCATCATGCATGGATTTTGAATGGGGAAAAAAGGAAAATGTACCTCTGTATTACAATTTATCTACAAATAATAGAATTCCAGAGTGTTTAAAAAAAATAAATGTGGCTGGACCAACCCAAAAGCTGCTCAGATAGGAAGGTGTTGGAAGCAGTTACAAAGGACAAGGGTGACCGTGCAAATTATTAGAGAATATTATATCACATATTTGATATAGACACACTAAATGCCTCTTGCTAGGAATGAAATTCGTTGTCTTCTTTATTTTGTCCTAATGCAAAAATGCATGGTGTAAAGACGTACTCAGAGATCTCAGGTGATGAATGGCAGGGGGAGTAGCTGAAGCTGCTGAAGCTCTTCATCTGGGCACTGTAACATTGTTTGCTATGACATTGTCAAATGAATCCAGAGCCATGCTGCTGTAATGAGGCCTTATTGAATCTCGGTATGGGGCAGATTAAGCCCACCTGGTCTCTGCGACAAGACTTCTCTCAGCCCTGGCACTGCCCCATTACCTACCAGAAACCAGCTCCCAGACTGTAGGACAGCAAGGTCATACTGCAGATCTTACACTGTAAAACACCACAAGCATACTATATGTTTCACAAAATAAGAACAGACCCCACAAGTTTGCCTATAGTCTGTTTCACTTTTTGAAGTGCCCTCACAGCTATCAAATTTAACCCCTGTGAATGTCTGCGTTGAAGCTAGTGAGATCTGTTAGCAATGAAACACAATACACCTTGATCATGCCTCTAAATGAAAGCTGAATTTATCAACCTGTGGATGAGCAGTCCCATCTCTGCCTGTAATTATTTAGACTCCGTTTTTAGTTAATTATTGTCATTAGCATTATATGTTCTAAGTGAGTGCATAATTTAGTTGGGGAAAAAAACCTCAGATGAGCATTTAGGATGAACAGAACGTTTGGTTTTTGGTGAAGTGGTAGAAAACAGCCGGGAAAACAGCTGAAACGGGAACAATTATTTTAATGATCTTAGGAACGCAGATGTTGTAAATTAGATTTGGGTTGCTGCTCGCCTACTGATCGCGAGTGAAGCTGTGTGCAGAGGCATGCAGAGGCTCAGACACGGAAACATTTCTATCATAAGCAGGAATACCGGTGTTCCTTATAACTTTACATGTCAAACAGTGGGGGATGCAAATTAATGAAGATCTGTGAAGTTAAATGCACAAAGGTTTTACTAGTGACTATGAGTGAGCTCTATTTGAGGTCTTCAGTTATATTAATTTATGACAACTGATACTATTATTAGAGTGAGTTATTTTCAAGAAAAGATATTTTGTAGCTTTGGTCAAAGTAGCTGGCTCGACTGAGGAGGTAAAAGGTAGCAGGATGCAGTTTGTACTATGACTGGAAGCTGATTTTTAAGCATGCACAAGTCCATCCATTATATTGCTCATATAAGTTGTATGTGATGACTATAGCTTTCATAAAGAAGAGAAAAGATCTTTATTGATTTGGGTGAAGAAAAGATCTTATATGTGTTACATAATACTCATACTATTTCATGACAAATTGTCTGTATTGTGAATCCCTGACCTGTGGTTTCATTCCAAAGCAGGAAAATAAGCTTCACAGAATTTAGGACGAGTTAGGTGCATTGAGAGGAGGAAATGTGCATGAATTATCAGCAAGAAAATTGCACTTGACTAAAGTATTATTATATAGCAAATTTGCACTAAAGTAAGTGCTGCTGGTTTGAGTTTACAGAGAGGCAAATTACCTCTGCAACACAAAGCTGTTAAGGAGCTAAAAGTACCACATAGAGCTTCAGTGAAGAGAATTGCTCTTAGGCGAGACCGCAGTTTCCCCAATAAAACAGTTGGGTGCAAGTAAACTGTGGAAAACATATAAACACCTTGCAAATATTACCAGGGTACATTGGCTAAGCAAGTGGGTAAAGTGCCTTGGTGTAAATATTTCGGTGTTGGCTGTTGTTTTTGTTAGGGATTTTAAAGGTACATAAAACACGTACTGGAAGAGAGAGAAGGCGAAAGAAAGGAGGAGAAAGTGAATGACGAGAAGTGGGGCTGCCAGGTGCTCTTTTCTTTTCTTGGGAGCAGCACAGCGTGAGGAAAAGCTTGTTAAAATCCTAATGGTGGCTATCAAAGGGTATTGATTATCCTTCCCGGCCTGTTTGGGTGACAAAGTGAGCATTAAAGCAGGAACCAAGTGTGTGTTGTGTGTCTTCTGGGGTGGTCTGCTCCCTGAGTGGTGAGAAGGCTGCCTGCAGCAGCTCCACCGTCCCATTCACCCTTCTGCCACCAGATAATCCACTTCTCCAGCTCACACTGAACAGGCTGCCCCAGGGCCTGGGGATGAAGCTGTAGCCTAATCATACTGCATACAGCACACACTGAAGCATGCTCTAACTGCTGTGTGCTGTATGAATATTGCACAAATGCACGTGCTGTAAATCTCATTCCAAGCGAGCAGCTATGTTTTGAAAAAGTGCTGGGGACATGAGTGATGATGGGTCAAAAAAAAAAAACTTTGTGTGATATATTCATCAAAAGCACCTTTTCCCCAAATCCCAAAGAAAAGATAACACTTCCATTTTACCCAGCATCTTTTTTTTTGAAAAAAAAAAAAAATTCTTACTAATATTGCACTGGGAGGTCATTAACAAAAAAAAAAGTAAAACAAAGGGCACTCTTTCAGCAATTTAATTGGTAGATTGGCAATTTAAATGATATCTACAGCCGGTATAACACCTCAATTATATATATTTATATTTTTGTATTTATGACACAATATCATGATTATATATTGTACAATTAATGTAAATAAATTCTATAATAAATTATTTATTTATAAAAATAAATATTATGATCATATTGCCATGTGTGTCACAAACAGGAATAGCAGGAAAAGAAATGATCATACATGTTTTTTCATAGAGGAGACATTTTATTAGAGACGCCACCCTCAGGGTGAATATTATTTTTAGAAAGCGTTGATATCAGATATAAGAAATACTTTTACGAACTCCATTTTCAAAAAGTGTTGGGGACACATCCCTGGTGACGCCAGCATAAGTTACGGCTGTGTCTCATTACTGTACTGTGTGTACATGCATTGCAGATATGTACCACTTTTGCAAATTTTTTATTGTATTTTTGTGAAACAATTAAGAATTATATGTGATATGAATAAAAAGTTAATCAGATGTTGATGCATTTGTCTGATTATCTTCATTGCTAATAAGAAAATAGTGTGTACTTTCGGTTTATGGCACTGTTTTAATGTAACTATAATGTTGGATTCTGGCTGTTTCTTTGGGAATGATCTTGCTCATATGGAAATCTGTGTTGGCTTTTTTTTTTTTAACTATAAGGTTTCCTCATTATGCGTAATAAATATGGCACTGAACAACAGAAGTCTCTGGAGAAAGTGGAAGAAATGGAAAGCAAATACTGGAAAAGACAAGTACTTTATCCACATGAAGCATGGCCATAGAGCATAGAAATCTGAATAACAGATGAAGTTGCCCCCAGTTTAAGTGCATTTCACTCCAAGCAATGTTTGAATCCAGTGAATGTTGAGGAAATGCAGAGTAAAGCATGATAGAGCTGGGTTATAAAAAGCAAGGTATACATAAAGCATGATAACAACCAAATTAATGGATTTTTTCATCAAATATTCATGTGATAAACCTCTAGCTTTTGACTAGCTAAATGGCAATTCTGAACCACATTTTTCTTCTTTTTACTGGCTAGATATACACACTAATTGTACATTAGTAAACGTTTTTCTTTTCTTAAATGATATGTTCACTAACTATTGTGAAGATAATTGAAAATATATGTTTTGTATTCTTTATTATCTTTATTAGAGTATCTTTATTAGAGTTTTTTGTAAAATCAAATTTGTTTTCCATTTCCAGGACATAGAGATTTCTATCTGAATCTAGTTTGAATTAATATTCATAATATTGTTAGTATTTACAGCTAGAGAATTATTTTCCTCCCCCAAGAGGTAAAAGTAAATAAACTATTTATTAAAAATACTATTCTGTTCAGAAAGACAAGTATGCATGGGCATTAGTTTTACTAATTACAGGCTAAAAAATTGCCTGGTAGTGTACAGAGGTATAAAAAAATAAAATAAATGAACAGATTAATAAAAATTAATAAGCATTAACAGATGTATGACAAAAGGGAAAACTAACATAAAAAACCTAAAACAAAATGTCTTAGTAAGGTGTTCAATGAACAACTTCAATGCGCATTGTCACATGCACTGCACTGGAGGGATAAACACCATTTTCCCAAAAGATATTTCCTCAGTTACTGTTTTGATGATATGATTTATGCTCACGCTGCCTCCACTTAGTAAATTTGCAACTGTTGAATTTTGATTTTTAAATTATTAATATTTAATAATGAATGAATGAATATTTTTTAATAATGCCAATTTGCTTGCATTTATTGAAAAAATTCCTTAGGGGTACCAATAATTCTACCATATTATTGAGAACAATTTATAATATTTAAGAAAAAATGTTCCAGTGATTTTTATTGAGGAAAGTTTCTCCAGTTGTTTGGAAAATGTGAATCATTGTGTTATTTTATTTTATACAATCATTTTTGTCCACTCGTTTGAATGTTGCCAATTATTTCTGGAGTGAACTGTACATTCCTGAATAAACTGCAGATCCTCCAAACAGCCCAAAGCATCCTGCAGTATCCCGCTACTAGTAAATCTCTCTAGAGACACCACTGCTGTGGATTAATTCACCTAACCATTTCACATGTCATGTGGAATTTGTGCTTTGTGGTTTCAAACACCTCCACAATCAAACTGCAACCCAGTGCAAATATGGTTTTATTATATTGCATCTTTAACCTTTAATGTTTAATACATTCAACAAACATTGGACATAATTTCTGATTGTACATGGCAGAGTACATATATTACTATATATCTATGTGATTGAGCAGTAGCCTGCAAGGGATGGTGACAGAGAGAGATAGAGGGAGAGGGGGAGGGAGGGAGGGAGAGAGAGAGAGAGCGACTGACCATAGTCAGGGGTGTAAATATCTTGCTGGCTCAGTTAGAGAGGTTATGGAACTATGGTGAGCTGTGAAATGGGTGTACTGGCATCACATGCTGTACATACTGTACGCTGTCCCTAGGCTGTTTAGGGTTTAGCTGGCATATCTCAGGAAATCCATATAGGTGCCCATCCAGAGGCAGAGTGCACACACTAATATAAGCACTTATTCTGCCTAGACACACATGTAAGAATGAACTAAATTCACAGATAGACACAATCATGCCTATTACTGCGCTGCATGTTAATAATACATAGCCACAGCTCTGCAGTCTGGGTTAGGTACAGACAACCTAATGTCACACAAAATTTGCAGGATTGTTAGTCAAGAGACTCATTTTGTTGCATTTCATATGAATTGGGTCATAAGATATTAAGTCATAAGATAAGCACACTCTATAAATCTGTACCATTAATCATTTATAACATTTATAGCAATCCTTATTGGCACTTAAGGATTACTTTACCCTGCACATCCCCCTCTCATTAGTAGTTTCTCTTTATGCAAAACAGTATACCTATAGAATACGCAAATAAGCATGTATTTATAATAATGCTAGCATGATGAATTTCTATTTTTATTTTCCAACACTGGTGTGGCTGGCTAGCTCAGTTGGTAAAGCATGAGACTCTACGTATTTGGACAGTTACACAATTTTTGTAATTTTGCCTCTGTACATCTCCACAATGGATTTGAAATGAAGCAATCAAGATGTGATTGAAGTGTCGACTTTTAGCTTTAATTCAAGAGGTTTAACAAAAAGATTGCATTAACCATTTAGGAATTACAGCCATTTTTTTGCCATTTTCACAGGCTCAGGAGTAATTGAACAAATTAAAATAATCATCAATATTAAGATCATTTTTAAGACTTAGATGCAAATCCTTTGCAGTCAATGACTCCCTGAATTCTGGAACCCATGGACATCACCAAATGCTGAATTTCCTCCCTTGATATGCTTTGCCAGACCTTTACTGTAGCCGTCTTCAGTTGCTGCTTGTTTGTGGGTCTTTCTGCCTTCAGTTTTGTCTTCAGTAAGTGAAAAACATGCTCAGTTGGGTTGAGGTCAGGTGACTGACTTGGCCATTTAAGAACATTCCATTTCTTTGCTTTACGAAGCTCTTGGGTTGCTTTTGCCGTATGTTTAGGGTCATTATCAATCTGTACTGTGAAGCACCATCCTATCAGTTTTGCAGCATTTGACTGAATCTGAGCAGAAAGTATAGCTCTATACACTTCAGAATTCATCCTGCTACTTCTATCAGCAGTCACATCATCAATAAACACCAGTGTCCCAGTTCCCCTTTGGATCATGAGCCCTTCCTTTCCTTCTCCATACTCTTCTTTTCCTATAATTCTGGTAAAGGTTAATCTTGGTTTCATCTGTCCAAAGAATCTTGTTCCAGACCTGGGCAGGCTTGTTTAGATGTTTTCTAGCAGTCTAATCTGGCCTTTCTTTTCTTGAGTGTTACCAGTGGTTTGTAGCTTGAGATAAACCGTCTGTATTTATATTCATAAAGGCATCTCCTGATTGTAGACTTTGACAATGATATGCCTACCTCCTCAAGAATGTTCTTGACTTGGCTAGATGTTGTGAAGGGGTTATTCTTCACCAAGGAAAGAATTCTATGAACATCCACTTTAGTTGTCTTCCGTGGTCTTCCAGACCTTTTGGTGTTGCTGAGCTCGCCAGTGCATTCCTTCTTTTTAGGAATGTACCAAACTGTTGATTTGGCTACTCCTATTGTTTCTGCTATCTCTCTGATAGGTCTGTTTTGTTTTTTCAGCCTAATGATGGCCTCCTTCACTTGCATCAACACCTCTTTGGACCGCATATTGAGAGTTCCCATGCAAATGCAAATTAAACACTTGGAATCAAATCGAGACCTTTTATATCCTTAATTTGTCATGAAACTGCTTATCACTCAATTGTCCAATTAATTTTGAGCCTGTGAAAAAAATGTCTGTAATTCCTAAACAATTAATGCAAATTTTTTTGTTAAACACCTTGAATTAAAGCTGAAAGTCTACACTTCAATCACATCTTAATTGCTTCATTTCAAATCCATTGTGGTGTTGTACAGAGGCAAAATTACGAAAATTGTGTCCCTGTCCAAACACTTATGGATCTAACTGTTTATTTACCTGTGGTATAACGCACGTTTAAACGGTGTTAAGTATTAATAAACAGAATGAGCCAACAAGATAATGATGATCATTATGGCTAATAATACATTACACAGTCGTTATTAATATATATATTTTATTATTTTCTAAAGCTGCATATAGTGTTGTGGAGTGTTAGTATTTAGATTTTTATTTGTCTGTTTCTTTTTTTATTTCTCTGTATTTTGTTGTTTCTCTGTTATAAGCTTCTTGATTTGTTATTTAGCTTGATGAGTTATAGGGTTACATCAGAACAAAACTACATCTACATTTACACACCAGCTTTGAACAAATGTCAGAAATGAACGCCACATTTCTCTGTGGAGCCATTTCTAGTGCTATAAATTGCTTTTTAACATGTATAAATCATGTGCAAAATGGCAGGTGTAGATATCCTGTATGTTAATGTTAATTCAGTATTCTAAAAAAAAAAACTTTAAGAGCAAAAACTGCCAGTCCTTACAGCTCTTAGCTCTAGCAAAGCAAATCTCCTTTCTGGCCCATTTATACAATGTTTGAAATACAATATGGGCCTTTAAATTTAATTATTAATAATATGCTCTGAGGGTCTTACCTTTTAGCCAGAGTTTTAGCATAGGTTGTTATTATCAAAATAATTTTTACATGTCTGTAGAGTTAGTAAATTCCTAATTGAAAAATGCATATACATACTCGTTGGCTAAATATCTATCTGTATTGTGGGTTTAGTTAAGTGTACGCTGTTTTTCTTTCATTCTTACGAGTGCAACACAACAACATGCTTAGTTACTGTCTAATGCAAGCTAATGACATTATTCTTCTACTGCCAAACTTAGACATCTAGGGTCACACCTGTGCTTTTTGTTGTGCTGTTTTATTTCTAAAAACAAGTAAGGCATCTAAATAAAAAGACCATACTGAACATTTTTTCTTGAAAGCATAAATTTATCTTGAGTGATCATTTCAGCAAACTCCTGACAAGACCAAAGCCTGAAAATTATTTAATGGTAGCTCTACTTTGGTAGAATTATTTAAAGTACAGTAATTGCAGTTCAGCATCCCAAGCCTCAAGTTGGAGTAGGTACTTCTACTGGGATCAATCACAATCAGAGAGCAGTGTAATGTTACAGCCCATGTACAAAAATATCTCCTTAATGATGGGAAAATTAGTGAAAAGTGTTGACCTGAATCTGGACCAAATACAAGTCTATTTTTTGCAGTAGGGAAGACAGAAGCATATAAATTGGCACCGTATTGTCTGCTGTTGTAGAGTTGAGTGGAAAATGTAAACATGGAAGGACATAGAGGAATAATTGAGAATCTCTCCCACAGTCTGTCTAACGTCTGATACATTTTTAATTTTCACTGTCCGTTTGCACCAAAGGTGGATGTCAGACTACCAGAGTATTTTCTTCTTATTAGGAGGAAAAGCAATATTGGCATGTTGCACAATTAATTTAAAGTATTTAAAATATTATAAAAATTTCATATGTAAAAACAACGTATCGACCTGCTATATAGTTAGAGCTATCACACATCTCTGGCAGTGTGCAGTGAAATTCCAATGCACGGTGCCTGACTGGTCCAGAGAGTAACTGTAAATATACCAGACCTTTGAGAATATAGGCTACTTTTTCAGAGATAGACAGTGAGAGCTAGTGGCCTAGTTCACAGTATCTGGGGAGTCTCTTGATCAACATGGCTGCTAATCTGTTCCTGAAGCAACTTGTGAACAGACCTCATAAAGGCAGCAGGGAGCCATGAGCCTGCCAACACAGCATTACCATAAAACAAAAATCATGGTCAGGGCATCCCTGTAGTTCAAGCAAATTTACACTAAATTGCTTGAACACTAAATCGCATATGATTACGCATATTATTTCTGTATTCCCCAGAATTTTTTTTTTCTTTGCGATTTTTACAGTTTAATCTTGACGATAGAAATGTGAACCAACACTGATCCTTGGTAGATCCTTTCTGAATCATCTTTATAGTGTTTTAACAGATGTTAATTCCTTAGGCAATATATTAATAGACACAACAAAAATAATAGAAACAACACATGCAAATGAATCAATATTTTAAGCTAATTAATAGAATTGCATATTTCTTACAAAAAGAAGAATTTTGTAAGTAGGAACGTGACTATTTGGGGGCGTAAATTACAGGTCAAGGCTTCTTTTAAGAAAGGGCTTATGAAAAGGAGACAGTATTGTGGTTCACTGAGAGGGATATATAACAATAGAGAATAAAATTTAAATTTCACCACCCTGAATAAACCTGAACTATGCTTTCATTTGGAAACCAATTAATACCAGAAACCAAATTAACAGCGTATAACAAGCACTAAAAAAAAAGTGATTCATTACACATGGTTTTAGCTGGTCAGTACAATAAGTGTTTTCTGAAATGTCCAGTTCTCCACCAAAATTTTTATAAACAAGGAGATTTAATCATCTCTTGAGCACAAAGGAGCTTGTTATTACTGGTAGTCGGTATCCTTACCGGCATTCCCATTACTTTATCTAATTATAGCATTTTCAGTAGGCATCCTGGTCCATGATACTTAGGAACCTAGAAAAGGAAATGTTTTATATCAGATAATCATAATATATCATTTTATGTTATGATGCTGAGTGTTCTTTCAGAGTGAATGCTATTATTGGGCCTAACTATTAGTGTGCTGAATGCATAATTGAATGGAACTGAATGGAACTGAGTGAAATCAAGCTCATATTGTTATTTTAAAATAACTGCAATTAATATCATAATTTCTCTTCATTTACTTAACATAAGAAGAAAGAATGGGGGATGTATTTTTTTAATCTTAAAATATTGCAAACATTTTGGTATATAATGTTATTTAATGACAAGTTGTGTTCTTTGAGCATAAATGCATTAAAAAAAAACAGTTATTGATGTGAATCTTAGTGAGAACCTACAAGCACTCAATACTTATTCCAAAGGGAAATAAGGACATTTTGTCTTGGTGTACATGCCACGAAGTCCAAACATTCTTGCTTTTGAGGAAGCCTTAGAATACTCTCTCAATACATAGCTCTCTCAAATCTAAGTGCAGTAAATGTATTATTATTATTATTATTATTATTATTATTATTATTATTAGAGGGCCAAGCACTGAAGTTTCATAGGCACTCTATTGTTATTCTGCATTTTCTTCTTCTTCTTCTTGTGAAATTTGGCACACTGATTGGGGTGGCAGACTCTTAGCACCACTATTGGGTCAAAGTTGGGCCTAATTTGGAAGTATGTTTATGGTCATAACTTTTGAACTGTGTGTCCAAAATTTAAAAGCATCCTTGAATTCCCTGAGTTGAGATGAGTTCAACACAACCTGACATCAATTTCCACCTAATTAGATTTTCCGCCATCTTGGATTTTGTCAAAAACTGTTTTGTCGCTACTCCTATAAATTATGTCCAATCATCACCAAATTTGGCACATGTCCTCATCAGAGTAAGCCTCACACAGGTCAAAGTAACAACAGACAACACCACAGATCACAGCAGTAGTGGCAGCTGCAGCAGCAATGCCACCCTGCTGTCCATTTGTTCATCTAGATCTTTCCTCCTACAGTCAGAGAATTCCACCACTGTCCGTGGTCAAAACATACATATCATGAGTGAAACTACAAATCACTCTTGAATACCTTGGCCTAAAGTTATGGCTCTGCTTTTTTGTGATTGCTTAAGCAACAATTGTAGCGCATATGTGAATGCGCGGCTCAGCGAGTCTGGGTGCTTGGCCCCCGAAAATGCTGCTTTCAGCTTTATTATTATTATTATTATTGTTGTTATTATTATTATTATTATTATTATAAAGGTTAATTAACTATTGAAAAATTAACAATTAACTAGCATATTTATTATTTGTTCCTTATATCATAGCTCTGTCGAATTCTCTATTCTGAATGATAGGTGTTGATTAATTTAATTAATGGGGCAGTGGTGGCTCAATAGGTGCAGTGGTGGCTCAGTGGTTAAAGGCTCTGCACTACTGATCAGAAGGATGGGGGTGTAAGCTACAGCACCATCAGGCTGCCACTGTTGGGCCCTTGAGCCTCTGCTCCAGGGGTGCCGTATCAACTTCCTAAGAATCTGGGATATGCACAGAAAATATTTCACTGTACTGTAAAGTACATGTGACAAATAAAGTCTTCTTCTTCTTCTTCTTGTTCTGTTTTAGGTTTTCAGA
The DNA here is from genome assembly GCF_027358585.1 of Pangasianodon hypophthalmus. Classification (NCBI taxonomy): domain Eukaryota; kingdom Metazoa; phylum Chordata; class Actinopteri; order Siluriformes; family Pangasiidae; genus Pangasianodon; species Pangasianodon hypophthalmus. The sequence continues at coordinate 23,526,166 of NC_069712.1, forward strand.
GATGGAAAAGTTTTCAGGACAGAGGGCTTTCCAGGTTCTTGGTAACATGTCAAGCTGACAGAGAGGCTGATGAGGGAACCATATATAGCTATTTTAATGCAAGTGATAACAGGAATTAAATTGTTTCACAGATGTTCCACAACATTAAACATAACTTTAAACGTACTGTACAATGTGTCATTCTTTATTAAATAGAAGAATTGTAATTGTTGGCAAATTGCAGAGGTATGAGAGGAGTAACTCACTTTAGGACATGCTCTTATTGGTAAATAATTAACTTTGGGCTTTGCTTTGGGCTGTATCACATCACCCTGTCATTGATTATTTTCTTAAGACAGCATGCCTTATTGTGTTTTATTCCTTACATGTCTGTAAATTTATAATATAATTCCATCTCTCTCACTTGCCTGTGTTGTTTTTTAATCTCCCTATAATAGGTGTAGTATATGGAGGTCATTAGTACAGATCTGTCCTCTGCCTCCTGCCTTACACATAAACTCAGTACTCTGGAACACCTGGATTCAGAGAGTCATAATACATCTCACTCTCAAGGATATATGTTTTTGTTTTAAATCAAACTGTGAATTAGGTGCTTAAATATGTGCTTTAGTATTTGACTATTTGACTTAGATGGCTAGCTTGTTTTAGTGACTCAGTCAGTGGTTACACGGATCTAAATGTTTTGGCCAATGTGTGACAGTCTCAACTCACACACATCTAGTCACAACATTGGCATCCTCTCAAATCTACAGTCCACAAATATTTGGTTGTTTTGTCTGTTATGTTTAGGTTTACCTTTTTTTGCCCTCTCTCTCATTCTTCTCTTTCATTCAGCATATCAAGGAATTTGGCACGGATGCATCATCAGTTTTTTTTTTTGTCATAATAAGAGTAATCAGTTCCGTTCAGTAAAAAAAAAAAAACTAAATGTATGAACAAAAATATATGAATTTCTGGAAGTGTTAGCAATTAGCCTTTGAACTATTTGTTTGTATTACAATTTGATTCCATTTACACAATTTAATTAATACTTAAACCATGAAAAAAGCAATGTCTGCTAGGTTCACTCCCAGTATTATAGAGAAAGTCACTGTTCAAAGCGTTCAGGATCTGATTCACCACAGAGGACCTTTTTGAAGATACAGAAGATATTGATATATTTTTAATGCACTGAGCTCAGAAAAACATGCCTTTTGTTACATTAGAGTGGTAATTTTGAACAGTAAAGACTTATCTGTCTTTCATTTTGAACTGGCGAAGGATTGAATGCTCCATTGTTGCTCGCTCAGGCGAAATCTGTTTTTAAAGGATATCCATCCCTCACAATGCACACTGCCACACTGTCAACTGAAGTGTCATTTATGGATTATACTGGATTGTCCATAGGATAACTTAATTGGAAAATGGAGTCAGTGGATGTGTGATCATGCTCTACTGGCTATCCTGGAATCTGCATTCTGTCTCTGTTGAGGCAACTGGTACCTCAAAGGGCTCACTGGGAGTCCTGGAACCATAGATATCAACTGGTCTTAGATCTAGACTACCATTACCCTTGAGGTAGCTCTGCTAGGCTGGTGATGAAGCCATACCTGTCCTCGGCATATCAGAGGATCCAGCTGGTGCCTCTGGCCTTGGCATTCCAGGCATTCCTTTAGTGGTGAGGTGAGTGAACTCTGTGTTATCAAAGAATGCACTGTTCCCCTCTCCAATATCTACTCTCAGAGTGAAATCTGCAAGAAAAATGCTGAGCTCTTAGTCTTAGCCATGGGTGCTCCAGGTAAATGAAGCACAAAAATAAGACACACATGTATCTTATGTGTACACTATACACACACATACATTCGCACAAACTTTCACAAAGAGACAAATCACTGAATAAGCATTGGATTAATTGACATTTCCCATGGCAATACAAGCAAATACAGCCAACAAATTCACGCCCTGTTCCTGTGTTTAGTATCTTAGTGTGTTCCGATTGAACTAAGATCAACACTAAACCTTTGATGTCTAAAAGAAAACCACAATGGACCATAGTATAATGGAGACACTGTTTAAATATTATAAGCCAATGTTTGCAATCTGATTACAGCACTATGAACAGAGTAATATGGTTAGCGTGTCATATTCTAAGATGGTGCTGGATAGCAGAATGTCTACGTAATCTTACCAAGTTTAATGGCAGAGGAAAGTGCAGGTGGCTTGTTGCCCTGCAATAGTACCTCAGGGAAAGTGTTGTCATCACAACCTATGAGCCACGATTATGGCATCTTTCCAAGGTTAGACAAAGCTGTTATTTTGGGAGCTGCCATGTGTCCGGCTGGCCTTGGAGACAGCACAAAAGTTCCAGCTCTGCTGTTCTGCACGCAGTGCCCAGGCACCTCTAAGAGGAGGAAGTGTCTGGTCTGTTCACAGCCTTGCCTTTCACACAAGCCAGAGGACATCAGCATGTCAATGTGTAATAGAGCTTAGCCCTGAGCATGGGATGAGACCCAGGCGGTTGGTAATAGGAATACTTCATCCAAATGAGCTTATGTAGTTAACAGTGAATGCAAGTTACCAAGGACCATGTAACATGATCGCATTTGAGTAACTCTGACTGGCACCTGCTAGCCTTCATTTATCATTAGCAGTGTTAGAATTCATGGATCACACGTTGATCAACAGGAATACTCACAAGTATTGGCAGTAATTTTGGTAACAATTTATTTTACAGCGCTCTTAATTCTATACATTTTATATTCTAAAATTATGTGAACTAAAAAAGGGGTATGTTGAAACTCAATAAATTTGCAATAATGAAATTTAGTATTTTTTTAATTTATATTTTCACATTACATTTTCTTTACTTATACACCAATGTCTGTACTAAATTTACTCCAAACACATTTACAGAGATGGATAGTTTTCTAAAGGACATATATGGACCAAGTTAAACATTAGTAACAATAATCACTTTCTTTTACAGGTTCAGTAACATTGGCAGGTCCATACTATGCAAAATATATCACAACACTTTTAGTAAAAGTAAATGTAATTTCAGTGGTAGTAGCATTTTTAAGTTGTAATATGTATTTAGCAGTTACCAACTAAATAAGGGATAAGCAGCAAGTAAGTTTTAAGTAATACTGACATAATGTCTTTGTTTTTAACTTATTTTCAGATAACTTTCTTGCTTCCTTTGAGGCATTTCAATAAAGAATTTTCAACATGTAGTATTATGGTTAAATTCTGTGTGAAAATAATTTTTCTTACCATTTTGTTATCCCAAGTAATTATCTAGTTATGAAACAATTTATTATATATTTTCTTTTTAATAACAAGAACCTGTCAGATAATAGAAGAGCTCTTTCAAATCCTTTCAGAATTTTCTGCAGAAGAGAGCTGGCAGCTTATCTTGTCCAGCAATCCTACCAGCTTCCTGAAGGATTCTATCTCTTCCACAGTACTCCAGACAATCTCGTAAATCCTTCATCATAAATGACTCCATAACATCTGGTCATGTACCAACTGCCATCAAGACAGCACGGGTTGTACCCCTCATAGCTACTATGGCTTCAAATTGATGCACTGAGAAGCTTCATACCACTCGTTCGATCACCCAAACTAACATCGGGTCCTCATCCTCCTGGACCTCTCAGCTGCCTTCAACACAGTCAGTCAGAAGACATTCCTGTCCATCCTCACAAGTCTTGGAACTCGTGGTGCAGCCTATCAGTGGTTTGATTCCTACCTAGAGGAGCAGTCATTTAAGGAGTCATGAAGGCGATGCACATCTGCTCCATGCAGACTCTCCAATGGTGTCCCACTAGGGTCAGTACATGATCCTCTTCTCCCTCTGTACTCACTCAGTGAGGTAATATCCTCACACTGTTTTTTATATCTCCGCTATTCTGCAGACACTCGTGTTCCTCCCTCAGACTCTCATGTTTCTGCATGGCTATCAGCATGTCTGTAGGACATATTACCTTGAATGGTAGTTCTACAACTAAATCACAGCAAGACCGAGCTGATATATATCTCTAGAGACCCATCCCCATGTCAAGAGTTTGTGATAAGCTTGGAGAACGCAGATCACACAATCTCACAATGCATGCAACTTAGGGTAGTTCTGGACAATCAGCTATTGTTCTCTCCTCACTGCTATTGCTAACCTGACTCGGTCATGTAGGTTTTTCCTTTATAACATCAGTCCACCAGGATCCAGTCATTTTTCTCCACAGAGACCACTCAGGTGCTTGTTCAGTCCCTCGTCCTTTCAAGACTGGACTACTGCAACTCACTCCTGGCAGGTCTTCCCCTGTGTGCCATCAGACCCTGATGCAGAGTGCTTGTCTGTAAAATGGAAAACAGACCAGCCTTCCCTAACTGAAGTCACATATCAAACCTTGCTCAGCACCATGTTACCTTCTCAAGCAACGCTGGATTTGACTCAATATCACTCAATATACAAGGAAGACATGCATCACAACTACACTACTACACTACACTACTGACACTACTGGCACCCAGGTGAACATCCGCTGGCCGTCTGGCCATCTGTATCACTGGCTGTCTTCAAACTTCAGACTAATGCATTTAAAACATCAGACTAATAAACTTCTTGTACTATTTTTGGATTGTACAGCTGCTACTGTAATTAATCATTGTACTGCTCTCTTGCTGCTCTCTAACAGGCTTTTAGCTAGATAGTATTCTTAGGCCATCACCTATTTGTACTACCATGAGGATATGTTTTTGGTGGAGACTACAAAGCATTTCTGTAAGTTACTCTATTTAAGGACATCTGCCAAATGCTGTAAATGTAACTATGAGTGAAATTTAGTTTAACTGGCTTGGTACTTACCATCTTTTTACACAAAAATAATTCACCAGTTCATTGGTGTTTACGTGCTTAATAGTAGTGTACTTTAGTTGATCTATCTTGGTGCTTACAATAAAAAATTTTTTAAAAAATAAATTAAAAAATTAAATAATACTTTGGAGTTTGTACCACATATTTATCTGGTTTAAACCTAGAACTTAGGGGACTGTAAAAGAAATTGTTACAGTAATTTTAGTATTATCACACAATGCATCTGTGATAAATTTACTTTGTCCTGTATTTAAACAAGAACTATCTAAATGACTAAACAAAAATGCCTTAATGTTAGTATAAGCAGCCAGGAAAAATTCGCATAAAACCCCTTAATAATTACTAGTTATGTTTAATGTCTCTAGAAGCTGCAAAACCTATGGTGTGTTCCAGCATTGAACTCCTTGATCATTAAGCCAGCTCCACAGGCAATGTGGCCAAGACAGTCCTGTACAGCTACCCGAGATCACCATGGTGAACTCCCACTGGAATAACTCTTTTCTCAATGTTAAATGTCTGGCTTGGGATGCATTTTATAAATCTCCTTTCAGAACTTTGGTCTTTTTCAGCTATGACCCCTTTCATCAGGAAAGAGAGAAGAGAACTTCTAGGCCAGAGTATCACATCTGCTAAAGTTTTAAAGACATGAATACTAAAAAACAGGCATCTTTACAGTATGATTGGTTATGCTATTTCTATAATTTACCTGTTAATACTGTTTTTCTTAAGTTTGATTTAAACTAGAATAGCAGTGTGTATTAAAATAAATCAAAAGACTACTCTCATATTGTTTTATTTGTTTGCCTAGTCTAGAGGTTACACCTGGTTTATGAATTGTACATGTAATTTTGTTGTCTTAAAGTTTTAAAGTTTCATTTTAAAGTTGTTGTCTTGACAAATGTCTTTTTTTTCTGTTTACATTATATCAGCATTTTAGTTGAACTGAAAGACTCTGAATGTATAGTGTTTAGGAATTTTCTTCTGATATGTCACATCTTCTGTCCTAAAAGATCACAGGTCATAGCATACATACAGATATCCCACAAAAATCTAAAGTAACTCTAAGACAATGGATAATGCAGGACAGACAATTGGACAAGAAGCTTTAACATCCATGTAATGATCTGCACATGCCCTTCAACATCATCCAGAAAAAATATAGTATAGCAGATCATTGTCATTTTCAATGTAACCAACTGCAACAAGCCATAAAAAGTCAGAAAATCAGAAAATTTCATAACTACAGTCCACCTCTCTTTCAAGATATATTCAATAACATTTTTCCATCATGTGTAATGCAGAACTCATATAATACTTATAAAGTTCTTCATAGAACTTGTATTGTGTTACAATGGATTGTATTACAACCCATAAACTGCACTGCATGGGATTCAGTCACAGTAATACTTGCCCACTTTGTACAGCCTCAATGGATGATTACTTTCATGTTTCTGGTTCTGCTCTTGTATATGGAAATTCAGGTCAGAGGTCATGAGCATGTTAGCATAGTGACATTTCCACACGAATCACATTATGTTATGGTAGAAAAACTTACAGCAAAACTCAGAAACAATATTAAATCCCTTAATAGAATCATTGTCTTTTAAAATACACTATAAGGCCAAAGGTTTGTGGACACCTGATCATCACACCCATATGTGCTTTTCGAACATCCCATTCCAGATTTTGTCCCCCTTTTGCTGTTATAATAACCTCCATTCTTCTGGGAAGGCTTTCCACTAGATCTTGGAGTGTGGATGCAGGGATTTTCCATTCAACCACAAGAGCATTAGTGAGGTCAGGCACTGATGTTGGTTGAGGAGGCCTGCTGCGCAGTCAGCATTCCAGTTCATCCCAAAAGTGTTCAGTTGTGTTGAGGTCAGGGCTCTGTGCAAGCCACTCAAGCTCTCCACACCAACCTTGGCAAACCATGTCTTCATGGACCTCACTTTTTGTAAAGGGACATTGTCATCCTGGAACAGGTTTGGGCTCCACAGTTCCAGTGAACGGAAATCTTAATGTTACAGCATACCAAGACATCCTATTCAACTGTGTGATTCCAACATTGTGGCAGCAGTTTGGGGAAGGCCTACATATAGGTGCGATAGTCACGTGCCCACAAACTTTTGGCCGTATAGTGTACCTTGAAAGCTGATTCCTCTATTAACAAGCCATAAGCCTGTGATGGTGTAAAATGTGGAAAGGAAATGTGGATGGAATAATGATGACTAAATGAAAAATATATTTTGTCAAATGTGAATTCCATTTAAAAAATCTACCAGTCACTCTACTGCAGTAGCTACACACATATTATTTGAAGTCCTTATTCAATCACCTGGCCAAATGCTAATCAACAAATTTAACATTATACCCAACCTTTCCATGAATGCTTCCTGAAGATGACATCTGTGCTAGACAGCAGAGATAACTGATTGAACAGTGTCTCAGGCTGTGTGGTGGGGAGTCTTGGTCATAGATATAGCTACTAAGAAATAACAGTGTGTCCACTACATTGGGACGGGAAAGATTGCAATGTCTGTGGAAGTCTGTCAATATTCTAATTGGTATACTTGTTGGAAAAAAGGGCCAGAATTGTCATAAACCAAGCTCTGGCAGTCCTGTGCAAGCATTTCAGTGCTATTTATACATTTTGATGTACTGCACCACTTATAACTATAAAAAAAAGACTTTAATAGTATAATAGTATAATTATAAGACATTAAAGGTCCCAGTTTTTAATTCATATAAGAATAACAAATTTAGATAATTACATAAAAACACAGTATATATGTATGATTATGTAAAATACTTTTACAACAACATTTCATATACAAGGCAATTCAAAGTGCTTTACAGATAAAATTAAAAATATGAAAGACAATAAAATGAGGTTTTTCTACTGGGTTTATATTCTTTCAGCATATTAGAGTGTCAGACCATTTTGTGATTCATAGACCAGAAGCAACACTTTGACACCAATTCTGTAACTAACTGGAGGCCAGTATAAAGATTTTAGAACTGGATTAATGTGTAATGTTCTCTTGGTTTTGGTTAGAACTCTTGCAGCAGCATTTTGATTGAGTTGCAGCTGTTTAATGGTCTTTTTAGGAAGTTCAATTAGGAGGCCATTACAGAAGTTGACCCTGCTGGTAATAAAAGTTTGGATTAGTTTCTAGAGGTCTTGTAGGAGCAATAAGCCTTTAATTCTTGGAATTTTTTAAGATGGTAAAGTGCTGTTTTGGTGACTGCCTTGAACACCATGATTTCAAACTTGCTCTTTGGTTTTTAGTCCCCTGGTCCTAAAAACACTGACTCTGAGTTTTTGCTCTCTTTGCTGCCAAACACAATAACCTCTGTTTTGTCATTATTTAATTGACTTATCCAACTATTTATCTGCTCCATGTATATGAACACAGTTAGTCTATTGGTTTGAAATCGTTTGCGGAGGGACCTACGTATATTTGAGTATCTGCATAACTGTGGTAAACAGTGTTGTAGCTTGTATGCTTTGACCTAATGATAGCATATAGAGATTGAATAAAATGGGTCCAAGAATTGATCCCTGTGGGATTCCACATGCCATTGTAATCAGATTTGTAACTGCCAATGATAACAAAATAATTCCTGCCTTCTAAATGCCATCTGAACCAGTTAAGGACTGTTCAAGGACTGTTATACATTGATCAAATAACGTAATGTTAGCAACCGCCTCAGGTTATTAAATGGTCAAACTAAGTCAACAGTACGCAATCACAAATCCACAAACTAATCCCACCTAACTTCACATGCACTATCAAGTAGTAAGAACACTATCTCTGAACTTTGTTCAAGTTAAGGAATTTGTGTGTAAATAATGTGTAATTTGTGGTAACTGATTTTTCTGAAGAACTCATTTTCCCTGTTTCCTGAGATAGTTAAATCAATTTATAATATTTAATTTTGTAACTAACAAAAAAAAAAAATCAGTCAAATATTTCTTTATCAAATGTCAAGTTTTGAAGCTATCATATTTACAACCACACGTGATTGGCAATACTGAAAAAGTCCAGATTGTTTTGGTAGTGACGAAAATGTATCAGAAAATATCATTTCATATGTATGGCTGTGGGACGTACTACCCTCAGCAGAGAAGAGCACAGAAACTTTTATCTTTTTTCTTTTTTAAAGAATGTAATTGATATATTTACAGTTGTTCATAAATAATAAACACAAAATTATTATTGTTT